>NW_004444099.1:488689-550467 GCF_000243295.1 Trichechus manatus latirostris | reverse complement strand
CCTCTTATTCTCCAAAAAAAAAAATTCAAGCTTTATCCCCACCCCCCAGTGCAGAGAGCCACTACACAGCCATAGCTCTGTCAGTACTTGTCTTTGAATACTTTTTTTCCAGAAGGAACATGTTTCTCATGCAGCAATCTTAATAAATGCAACCAGGCTCCATTTCTTGGCTTTGAGGTAATGAAAAATTAATCACCATACTTTACAAGTAATAGTTTCCACTCACAGCACTCCCTTAGAAGTAAATATATCATAAATAGTTACTGTTATACCAAGGGCTGGTGGATTGGGCAGCCTGTCGTCCATAAATCCCATTTCAACAGACATGTTATTTCTTCTGGGGAACAAACAGATTTGTTTTAGATCAGACAGTCAACTGACAGATGGCCTTTGTGAAAACACACCATTCGTATAAATAAATTATACTTTTTACTAGGGTATTCTGTTTTTGTGGATTTGGGAAACCAGTGCCCCATTCTCTATGAATGGGTCTATTGTAAAGAGCAATTACGTTTAGGTGCGAGGCCAAATTGCACAGATCTCCCAACGTGGATGCCAAGGCCCAAATTCTCTAGATGCCTGCTGTCACCTCCCATCACAATCGTCACAAAGAGCTCTGCCTGGAGGTAATGGGACTATCTCCCAGAGAGTACGGTCACCTAGCAGAGCAAGACACCAACTGGCATGCTCCCCTTGCCCCAGGTTTTGTTTCCTTTAAATCTAATGGCACCACATGCTTTATTTTCCTAACCACAACTTTGCATAATTGGGACTGGCAATGTATTTCCCTTAAAAACCTGAAAACTTTCCTTTTCCTTTACAGTATAGCTCATAGGTTAAATGTGAAACAATGGTGGATTCCTTTAACATCTAAACCAGCCTTAACTCTGAACCTACTGCAACCTCTGCTGCAACCCATCTTATAACATATACACGTGTAACATACATATCAGATATTTACTTATTTGTGTATAGATATGTATACATAGATATGCATTTATCCACATGCGTATCCACTCACATAAGCCTCCTTTCCCAGAACTCAAGCGTCAGAGCTTAGTAACAAAAACGACTTTTTTTTTAGGAACTGGGACTAGTAAAACATTTTTTTGTTAGCGACCAAGATGCTCATTTCGGCCAGAAATACTAAGAATGAGCTTTGTTGGCATAATGATTGCCTATGTCTCCATTATTTGAGGACATCATTGCCTTCTTTAAGTGATTAAGACCCCAGAGGCATCAGTTCTAATTAAGAAAATAAAAGCTCAACATCAATCCCATTCGTTGTTTAAAATACTACAGAGAAGACTTTGCATATTTCTAGCCAAAACAAAAAATTAAAATCAGATTGTCTAGTATTTTCCTGGTTTTTTGGAACCTGTGTTTATTCTTTAAAATAGTGGGGTACTGTTCAACTTGGTGCTTTGTGTTCACGCATAACCTCAGGCCTCCAACTTGCTATTTAGAGCCAGGCCAGTTGGTGTCTTGATGAAATTAATACAGCATTCTGAGTTCCTTGACTTACATCCAAAGAAGAGCTTAAACCAATCATTTCCATGTGTTTGTGATACTCCCAGGAAATCTAAGTTTACTTTAAAGAGGATCAGAAATTCTCAGATAAAATTAACCTGAATATACAAATCTTATACGCATATATGTAGGTATGCCAGATATAAACATCAAGGAGTGCTGGTAGCACAGTGGTTAAGTGCTCAGCTGCTAACCAAAAGGTCAGCGGCTCTGTAAGAGGAAAGACCTCGAGGCCTGTTCCCATAAGGATTACACCTTTGGGAACCCTATGGGGCAGTTCTGCTCTGTCCTATAGGGTAGCTATGAGTTGGAATGGACTCTATGGCAATGGGTTTAGATATAAATATACACCTACATGCACATATATACCCATAGTCCTTCTGGAAGAGATGAGGGTCAGAAAATTAATAAGGTAATTGCATACCAAGATCCCAGAAGTGTAAAATGATCACAAATTATAATAGGTTAGATTAGAACTAATCGTGGATAATAAAAATCCATCCAATTTACACATCATAAATTTGGCTCATGAGAAAGAAAAAAGGTTTAGGGGGGTGCAAAATTGATGAAGCTATTTTTTTATTGTAAAAGATGTATATAACACAATGTTTACCCAATGATGAAGCTATTTTTAAAATAAATGATTTTGTCATTGACTTACTAGCAGACCCAACAGGATTTGAACCAAGTTGCATGGCTGAATCATTTGATGCATTTCTTTTTCGTCTCTAAATCATGCTACATGCCTGTCTCTAAATGAAGAGGCAGCTCTTCCTGCATCTGATTGAAATTTTACTAGGCACCCTAGTTGTTAATACAGTCAATTCACGATCAATACACTAAGTCATAATATTATGCACACATATGGGTCCAGGGTTAAGAAAATATTTTCAATGCAATTGTAACCTCCCAAACCTTCTGCAATTAGGCATTTGCTGACTCCTTGAGGGTATGTGGTTTTCAGTCACGTGACCAAGAGCAAAATTCCTTTGCCAGAAGCGAATAGATCTGGTAATTTAGCTCCTGGGAGGGTCCTGCACTTCACTATCACCAGATTAAGGCAGTCACCCGACACTTGCTAGCTCTATGACTGGGGGGAGCAAGTTCCTTTTCCGATCTTTGCCTCAGTTTCTCTATCTGTAAAAAGAAGACAATAGTGCGCACCCCATAGAGATGTGAAGATTAAAAGAGTTAAAGTGCTTAGCACAGTGCATGGCACATAGTAAGCATTCCGTAAGTGTTGTTGTTAGGAACTGCCAAGTCCACTTTCAACTCATAGTGACCCCAGGTGACAGAATAGAACTGCCCATGGGTTTTCCAGGTTGTAATCTTTATGCGAGCAGATCCCTAGGTCTTTCTCCCACGGAGGCGCTAGTTGGGTTCAAACTGCCAACCTTTTGGTTAGCAGTCAAGTGCTTAAGCATTGAGCCACCAGGGCTCCTTTTCAGTAAGTGTAAAGTCTTAATATTATCATTATTTGTTATGCAACATGTTAGAGACTCCCTGAGCTGGAGGCCACTGAAAAACTCAAGATTAGTGATGAACTTATAATCAAGCTGATTATTTTAAATGTCTTTTAATTGTACAATATGCAAGATGTAGAATAGAACAACTATACAAAAGGGATATCAATTGTACAATTAATATATACAATGTACAACTGTACAATTAATATGCATTTTGTATGTTAATTATATAATTAAAATACATATTAATTGTACTATTGTACAGTACTGTATAATCAGTGTTAAATTTTTGTTCATGGGTAGAAATATGTGTAATTTAACTGTGATGTGTATATTAAGTTTTATATTTGTCCCTTATACATCCGGAAGAGCTTGCAAGTGGTAGAAATTACACAAGGTTTGGTGTTAGGGAGTGTACTGGACTCTCTGCCACTAATGACCTGCATGGCCTTGGCTGAGCACTTTGCCCACCCGAGTACCAGATTTCTTCCTATAACATAAAGGCGTGGACCGGATGAACTCCATGATCCCTTCTATTCTAAGAGCCAATGGCTATTATGAAACCAAAGAGCGGGCATCCTACTTGATTTCCTCAGTTGCAACTGCACCATCTATTTGAAGAGACCAACCAGCATGAAAAGGGAGAATTCTGACTAGCACATTTCCCGGACCCAACCTTTTTCAGGACAGCACACACCAACATGTAGGATGAAACAAGTTACATAAAATTCACATAAAAATGACGGTGTACACCATTTTTGTTGGGAAATTACAGTGAGAATGTGATTCTAATATATAGTGATGAATTATTCAGTAATACTTCAGTCAGTCTGACTCACTGGGCCACAGGGTAGGAGTATTTGTCAAGCATCCCTACAAGGCTCCTATCCTCTGGAATGTTGGCCTGGAGGTTATTTTTGGTCAAGAATATTATCATTAAAGATAGACTGGACTATAAAATATAAAATGATACTCGTGAAGAGAGTACTTCTTAGCTCAAGTAGATACATTAGACTAAATGGGCAGCTCCTGTCCAGAGGTGAGATGAGAAGGCAAAAAGGGACAGCACGTGGTGGAATGGACACAAGAAATCTGGAGTGGAAAGGAAGAGTGTGCTGCACATTATAGGCAGAGCAACTAGGGTCACATAACAATGTGTGCATAAATTTTTGTATGAGAGACTAACTTGAACTGTAAACTTTCACTTAAAGCCCCCCCCCCAAAAAAAAAAAAAAAGACTGACACGAGACCATTAAAAAAAAGAAAGAATATTGTTGTTAGCTGCCATGGAGTTGACCACCAACTCATGTTGACCCTGACTCATGGCGACCGCATGCACACTGGAACAAAATTCTGCTCGGTCCTGAATGATTGCAGATCCATAAAGTTTCATTGGCTGATTTTTGGAAGTAGATAACCAGGCCTTTTTGCCTAGTCTGTCTTAGTCTAGAAGCACTGATGAAACCAGTTCAACATCATAGCAACATGCAAGCCCCCACTGACAGACAGGTGGTAGCTGTGCTTGAAGTGCACTGGCCAGGAATCAATCCTAGGTCTCCAGCACAGAAGGTGAGAATTCTACCACTGAACCACCACTGCCCCCGGATCAAGAATGGTCACCAAAAATCTATATAAGAAGGGAGGTAGAAGCTTCCTCTAGGAAGGGGGAAAGCAAACCACTATGAGATGTCCCAGAAGACCAACTGCAGCCCTTTAAATACGTGTCTTGGGGAAAGAGGACTTTATCCTGACTGGACTTCTGACCCAGAAAGTATCTTCAAAAGCGAAGAATACAGCTGTCATCTAGAGAGGGGGGTAAAAGGTTTAGTAAGAAAAGTGAAGGAAGTCCCAATAAACTAAGACCCTCAGGTCCAGGAGAGGTTGAGAAGCTACATAAGATAACAGGCTTAAACAGAGAGAGGCTTATTTATGCCTTGATGTTATATGCGTGATTGTTTGGGAAGCTGGAAAAGAAGATGGCTGATTTCTCCGAAAAACCCTTGTTTAAAATGCACAAGTTGTAAAGCAGTATCTAGGAAGACTTCAACGGCCCTGATTAACACGTATAAATCCAGACTGCACTGGGCCACTGGGTCCCTCTTACTCAGGCAGTTGGAGGCTTTCAGTCACCCCAAGGTCCCCCCGTTGCCTAAATATTTACAAGTTTATAGGAGCAAACACATACATATGTTACCAAACAAGAACGGCTTTGAAAAGCATCCATTTGGCCAATGCTGAGGATTCTGTTTTCACGTGGGTTTCTCTTTTTGAAGAGATCAAAAATTTGCCTCTCCCAATCCTTTGACTCATAAAGGAGAAATCAGAAAGCATGAATGGTTCATAGCAAGTTAGCATTTCCCACTGAAATACGCAAATCCCTTTGACTCACCCTCCAGCCATGGAGCCCTTGCCAACATCTTCATCTTGCAAAGGAGACCACCTCATCTTCTAGTAGGAACAGATCAACTGCTAATCCCCATTATCACACCTGATATTGTCCACCCTCCCCCATAAAAATATGTTTTCAAGAAACTAATAAAAATTGGTCCTTAAGACAATAGCCTCGTACTAATCTTACTATCCATGGGGATAGTGCTAATTAACACACCCTAAAGCAAACCACTTAAAAATCATGTCCATGCACACAGTACATCTGCTACTCCAGATATTATGCAACGCTGGATTCTAAATCTATCTTCATTTATAAAAAGCCAACAGACATGATACATTCTCAGTTCCTGTGACTGTGACCACCCTACACTACCATCCCAGTGGGGGACACTTATGTTAATGTATTTGTAATTATTTAAGGACACGACAAGATCGAAGGTGGCATTTTCAGCTTTCACCTTCTAAAGCTCTCCCCAGAACTCCCTGATGAACGCCCACTCCGCCTTCTCCCTCCAAAGGTGGATCCTGCCAACAGGAGACACGATCGTAACCACAGCGTCTCCGTCCCCAGCTCTGGGGAAAGCCTCATCTTAGCAAGGAGCCCTCGGCTCATCCAGCAGCTCCGCCAGCGACGCGGAGGCCGCGCGGTTTCATCTTCAATGCTCCTGAAGGACAATAGCTCATCAAGCCCCACCGAAAGCCCCGGACCCGTCGCCGATCCTGGGCTGGCGGGGGATGAGGCTGAGCGACTCCTCCTAGAGGTGGTTATGTGGAGAAGGAGCAATCCCTTCTCCCTCCTCCTCCTCCCCCCGCTACTATCCGCGGCCCGGAGAACTGCTGCTTGCCGCCATTGACACGCACAGATAGCGCCCAAAGAAAGGCAAAGAGTCCTGCCCGGCACCGGCGCCGCGCGGGCCGAACCTGCGCCCGGGGAGGGGCGCGCGGAGGGCACTGGGCGCCCGGAGCCGGCGGCGCAGCACCAGGTGAGCCCGCCATGGCGATGGCATTATTGTTTCGGGGGCTCCGGGGTCTGCAAACAAAACGTGCCGCTGGGGCAGTGCAGGGACAGGAGAGAACCACCCTCTCCCCGCAGCCCCTGCGGTCGCACCCCCAATAACCAATTCTCCCTGCAAAACAAAAATTGGTAAATAAAGCTGCCCAACTTGCTTCCTCAGGAAATAAAGAGGGGTTGTTACAGAAGCAGTAAAATCCCTGCGGCCGGCGAAGGGCCGGGGGCTTCTTGGGCAAGGAGGGAGGTAGAGGGGATGTGGGGTCCGAACGGCGGGCCCCAGGCGAGGCTGGGGCGGGGAGCGAACGGAAGGCTCCTGGGGACGCGGAGTTTGGGGCACAGAAGAGGAAGGTGGGAGGCGCACGGCGCCGAGGGGGCCTGGCCGGAGGCGGGGGGCTGCGGAGGTGCCAAGGGAGCCCGGGTAGGGCCGTTTCGGGACCTCCGAGGGTGCCCGGGCTGGGTGCTGGCCTCTCCGGGATGACAATGGAGGGGGCGCCGAGCAGAGGGAAGGGACCGGGGTCTGGGGGCGGGTCGCGCCAAGGAAGGTCAGGCCGGGGACGCCGGGCGGCGGGAGCAAGGGCCGAGGGCTGCTGCCCCGCGCCCAGTCGCCGCGGGCGGGCGTGTGGCCCTGGAGCCCGCGCAGAGGGGGGCTTGGGGCCAGGCACTCCCCTCCGGTTCCCTTTCCGGGGCGCCCGGCGCCGACGCGCGCTGCACTGTCCCCGGGAAATGGCGGCCCCTCCACGGCTCACCCGGCCAGTCTCGGGTTCCCGCTTTGCGCGGGAAAAAGAGAGAAAGAAAAAAAAAAAAAAAAGGATAAAGGGAAGAAAAGTAAAAGGGCTGCGGCGCAGGAAAGGGTTGAGCCGTCGCGGGGCGCGGGGCGCGGGGCGCGGGGCGAAGGCTTGCAGGGCGCGGCGGGCGGGGAGCCTGCCCCTGGGCTCGCAACCCGCTCTTCTGGCGCGCACCCTGCTTCCAGCCTCGTCAGCCTCCAAAATCGCGCCCGCAGGTGTCTTTCCCCGCCATTCCTCGTGGGGGCGCCCTCAGTTCCTGCCCCTCTTTGTTCCTCACAACAATGGCCACAGGACCATTGAGTCGCGAAACGGTCAAATGAGCCTCCTTCTCCAGGAGTTTCCAGTTGCTGATTGTTCCTGGCATGAAGTGGGTCGCCGTGGGCTTGATGTAGGCCCCGCCACTGCTGGGGTTTGTTGGCGATGACTTCCCAGAGGCCCCCCTCAAGAGGCTCCCAGAGTGGGCGAAGGGATGAAAGAGGCAAGAAGAAATGGGCTGAGAAACCAAAGCGCAGGTCCCTATGTGTTTGATGGGTTGAGGTGGGAAAGACGGCCGCAGCCCTGAGTGTAAAGGCAGTTCCTTTCTTAGACACTGTGCTGGTGAACTGAGGTACTAGTCCAGCCTCTGTCCAGCCCAGGGGAATTCAAAACAAGGGCCCCCTTCTAAGACCTCAGGAGCCCATTCCCCTAGGCGTAATCAATCCCCCGTGGCAAAGGGTTTCCTCTTTTCGCATTTGTGTTTGTGTTGAAATACAAGTGTACCCTCAACGCGCTGCACAGTTGCTATTGAAACGGCTCAGTAGGAGAGAGCGAAAAGAAACATTATTAAGAGTGAAAATGAGTGTTCGCTATGTTGTTTCTTATTTAGAAACAGTTCCTGTGTGGAACACAAACTAAACTACATGTAATCCTCAGATCTTTTATATTTAACTGAAAGTTATTTCTTACTCCTTTGTTTAGAAAACTCTTTTGATTTGCAAACTAAATGTTCAGCGCTCCAAGATTTGGAGCCACGCTCGCTGATTTTTAGAACTGCTTTAGCCCAAGATTATCATATAAATAAATACAGGCACTGCCTGGACAAAAAGTTTATCTTGAGTCACGTAACACACCTGTAAAACCCCTCCTTCCAGTATCCAGATTTCCTTTAAAAACGTACCCAGTTCTCCTCACTCCTCTTCACCTGGATCCATTTATTGTCATTAGGCATTATTAATGGTTTCCTCTGTTTCAAAACTCTATAAAAAGAATTTACCTCCATAGATCCAGAATGTTCCAAAGATTCTGACCCTACTCCCACACCATCCATCTTCTGTCTAGTTCCCAGGGTTTTTGAGGCGCCTTTGGTCTGCTGTTTCCCAGCAGGTGGGACACCCTGCTAGCTATTGTCTGAGACAACCCCCGGCTGCTTTTCCTGCCTCCTGCCAGCAAAGCAGGAGGCAAAGCCCGTCTTAGGCAACTTGAAATGAAAGATATCTGTAGCTCGTTCAGGGGGAGGGATGTGCAAGAATTCAACCAACTTTCTTAAAAACTGATTTCATTCATAAGGCATCACCTCAGAGGCAGATGCAATCTTGGCAAATGCTTTTGAAAATTGTATATTGCACAGAGATGAGCAAAGAAATTATGGTTGAAAGATCATTCCACAAACATATATTGAGCACCAAGTTTTAAACACATTTGGATGGGGGGCGTAATGCAAATGTGAGGAAATCATGGGCCCTGCTTCACGGAGCTTACAACTCCAAGCTGAGGAGATACAGTATACGTGCAGATGAAGCAAAGTATTAGCAAGTGAGTAGGAAAACAGGTATTTTCATATACTGCTGATAAGTGTGTAAGTTGACACAACCAATTTGGAGAGCAGATTGGCATTATTAATATTAATAATGTGCCCATTCTAGAAGCAGCAGTTCCATTTCTTCGTGTGTGTTCTAGAGAAGCAGATAGACATGGGCGCGGCTTGTGTAAGGCTATTCATGGCAGTGTGCTGGTAGTTCTGAAAATTGAAGACAACCTAATAGCCATCCACAGGACATGGCTATATAAACTCTGGAGTCACTGGGTGATGCAAACGGTTAACGCACTTGGCTGCTAACTGAAAGGTTGGAACTTCAAGTCCACCCAGAGGCACCTTGGAAAAAAGGCCTGGCAAACTACTTCTGAAAAATTGGCCATTGGTATCGGCAGGAGTTCAGCATCTGCATCAAACTTCCTTCTAACTGGCTTGTCTTTTCTCCTTCTCCATCAAAACCCTGCTACTTTATCCACAAAGCCTGGGCCAATTTCCTCCCTTCCAGCCTAAAATTCTCTTCTCTTTAAAACTTATTATAGCATTTTATTTGTGACTAATTACACATTATCGATCACTTTAAAATTATTATTTGTATGTAGTTATCCAAGCAATATAGAAATTAATTCAAACTGTAAACTTTCAGATATTATAAATAATGTTTAAAGATGGATATGAATAGTAATATGACTAAAGTCCTCCTTGACAAGCCTCTCTGATTCTTGTCTATTTTAGTAGGAGTATTCTTGCATACCTTTCCTATATATTTATGTATGCATTTTTATTTACAGAAATTCGTAATTTTATTTTGTTTTTACATAAATGATACCATATAGTATTCAGTGTTGTATAATTCACTTTTATTTTATTAATAATATGTCTTGGTGATCTTTTTGTCTCAGTATATATAGATTCGCCTCAGCCTTCTTAACTGCTTTCTAATATTCCAGAAAATAGAGGTACCAGAGTTTATAACAACACTATCCGTTGCTATCGAGTTGACTCCAACTCATAGCAGCCCCATGTGTGTCAGAGTAGAACTGTGATCCATTGGGTTGTCAAGGGCCGATTTTTTGGAAGTAGATCACCAGGACTTTCTTCTGATGCACCTCTGAGTGCACTCAAACTACCAACCTTTCAGTTAGCAACGGAGCTCCTTAACTGTTTGCACCATCCAGGCACTCCAAAATTAGGAGTGGGAGACAAAGTGATCCTTCAAGTCCCTTTTAGTCTTAGATTCTGATTTGGTAAAATCCTCTGAATCTAAGATTGCAATGATTGTGAAATCCCAGGCAGATGGCATCTTGCCCTCTTGTTATTAGAGGCCAGTTTGTTTTTGTCTGAATTTGGGGACTACAAGATTAGATGAGGACCCCAAAGCGCCCAGCCTTGGGAAAAACAGAAGTGTTCTCCGTCATGTGGGTTCCCAATAGACTGTGTGGCTCCCAGAGTGTTCCCAGTGTTGAGATTTCATTACTCTCCTTTACACCAGTTTCTAAGATCAATGAGGGAAAGAAATAGAAAGATGTTACTGAGTTTGAGACTCCTGTAACCATACACACAGCTCCAAGCACTATAGTATTATAGTAATTGATGTTGAAGTGGAGGGAGGAGTAGGCAGAAATATGCTCAAGAAAACGTTAGCTTGTTGTCTTATTCAGGGTTCTCCAGAGAAACAGAACCAGTAAGTATATAGATGTACAAATATACATAAAACCAAACCAGTTGCTATAGAGTATTTTCACTCATGGCAACCCCATGTGTGTCAGAGTAGAACTGCGCTTCATAGGGTTTTCATGGCTGTGACCTTTCAGAAGCAGATTGCCAGGCCTTTCTTTTGAGGCACTTCTGGGTAGGTTCGAACTGCCAAACTTTAGCTTAGTAGTCAAGTGCTTAACAGTTTATGCCACCTAGGGAACACACACACACATAGAGAGAGAGAGGGAGGGAGAGAGAGATTGATTTACTTCAAGGAATTGGCTCACGTGATTGTATGGTGCTGGAAAGTCCAAGGCCTGTAGGTCAGACAACAGGCTTGATACTCCTGCTGGCTTGCATCACAAGGTCCATAGGTCAGGCAACTAGAAGAACGAAGTGAAAATTCTGTCAAAATATCAGTTTATATTATGGGAGCAGAACACACCCTAGGGAACTCCTGTTTTGCTCTTCAGACTTTCAACTGAGTTGATTGATTGATTGCATTGCATTAGATCACATTATGGAAAGTAATTACATTATACTACATTACATTACATTAGCTGTAAGGTAATTACATTACATTAGACTATATTGTGGAAGTTAATCTGCTTTACTTAAGGCCAATTGATTTAATCATATAACTACACCATAACAGCAACTAGACTAGTATTTGGCCAAACAACTGGGAACCATAGCCTAGCCAAGCTGACACGTAAAATTAACCATCACACCTACATTCCATGAAAATAGTTCTCTATAGCTGTTTCTTTTGTGGAAATAAGTCATAATAGTTAATATTTACTAAATACTTGCTACCTGCCGAGGCACTGTTCCAAGCACTTTACACGTATTAACTCATTTAACTCTTACAACAACCCTACAGATAGGTACAATTATTATACTCATCTTACAGAAAAGAAAATAGGTACAGAGAGCTGAAGGAACTTGCCCGAGGCCCCTACATAACTGGTGGATGGTGGGGTTAAGACCCCCGCCCAGGCAGCCTGACTCCACTGCTCCACGCCCTTACATCCATGTGGTAAGAACACAGTTCTACTAGCGTTTCAGTGATTCTTGGGTTGTGTTCATTTTAATATTAATATATACAAAATGTACTTTAAAGATACATGATTGCATCACTGTTTCACCAGATTATGTCAAATGAAAGACCAAGAGCGTCTGATTGGGCCACGTAACACTGTACTTTACACTGTCTTGTCACTAAGTGTTAAATAAGATGAATTTGGTGGTTGCTCTGAAGCCCTTACTGTTCATTTATGCATCTCACCATCCATCATACTTTGCCCGATTTATTTGACTGGCATTGCCAATTTGGACTTGGAATGGAGTAAGTAATTCAAGTCAAAATTCTCATGCTTTGACAGAAATGTGTGTGCAAACAGGCACAGCACCACCAGACTCCATGCAGGGACCTTAGTTCAGCTGATTCCATGATGTCAGAAAAGTTAGATACAGTGACTGTATTTTTTTAACCCAAAATTACAACACATGGTCTGACCAAAGATTTGGGGGTCATTTCTGAATATGAGAGGCAGTCTTGATGATATAATTTAGATGCCTAAATTTGGGATATTTCCATGACAACAGGACAAAAAAATCAAAGTAAGATCAGACTCGTCCTGGCCCAGCGTTTACAGTACTGGCACACCTCATGGTGTATATACAGAATTATAGGCTTTGTGTTTTGAGCTGCATTCACTGCTCAATAGAATCATTAAAATTAAATAGTGGTGGTAGACTATAAAGAGACAAATTCCAATAGCTTATAGACCATACAACATAAACTTTTAGATCAGATGATAATTCACTGGATTCCCCACCACAGTGCTTAACTTCCAAACTGATCAGCCTTTTAGAATTTCAGTGAAGTGATAATCAACTCACGTGTCACCTCTTGCTACTAAACTGAATTTTCACCTCAGCTGTTATTTAGTAAGCAATGTGTAGGTCATCGTCTTGGGGTGGAGAAAGGCAACCCTGTAAATGAAATATCTAAGTCACAAAGATTTTTCAGGTCCAGTTTTTTTATGGTTATCATAACCCAGACAAACCAAACCTGTTGCCATTGAGTCAATTCCGATGCACGGCGACCCCACGTGTTACAGAGTACAACTGCTCCGTAGGGGTTTCTTGGCTGTAATCTTAACAGAAGCAGATCACCAGGCCTTTCTTTTGTGGTACTACTGGGTGGATTCAAACCACCAACCTTTAGATTAGTAGTCGTGCACAAACCACTTGTGCCACCCAGGGACCTATGGTTACATTGGTCTGAAATGAAATAATGACTTTAAATGAAAGATCACCTTGATCTTGATTCTCCCTGATTGTTCCATCTCTATGGATGGAAATAACAGATGGGGCTCAGAAGGCGTCACACTTTGAGCATCTTCATGGAATCAGGAGTATCTTGACATGTTGGAAAGGGCCTTAGAAGTCATCTGGCCTAGTGGTTCTCAGGTGGAGCTCCACAAACCCCAGGGTTCCTGAGGGGCCCAAGGCAGGTAAGACGGCAACAAGCCAGAGAGGTTCCCAGGCACCTCCCCACCCGAACCAGGACATCTTCCCTTCCATCTGTTTTATGTAATAGAATCCCTGTATGGTTTTGGTCAAATAAAAAGGAGTTCTGAAAGATCAGCTGGTCTGCTTAAGGGCCACAGCTAATTGGTGCAGAGCTAGAGTGCCCTTCTCTAGTCCACGGCACCTTCCATTTTACCACCGTGCTGCCCTCTAGAGATCTAGCTGGTTTCACCCACAGGTAGAATGGCGCCATACTGCCGGTGATAGCCTTTAGTGGGTACAGCTGATCCATCATGCCAGGGCCCAGGGGCTTTGGGAGTCTCGCACAGCCATGCCCAGGGAGTGACACTGCCCGTCAGCAGCACAGAATCACTTCAACTGGAACAACAGCGCCCTCAGCCACATGTCCCTGCAGTGCTGCCACTCCTAAGGACTGACATGATAATATGGAAATCAGGAGGGAGGAAGGGAAAGGGGTCCCAGAGCAGCTGCCTCTGCTTAGAGCCCAGTCCCTTGTTCTACCTTTGACAACAGACAACTGGTCCACCCATGCACTCTGTTACCCAGACTCATGGATGTCTCTGGAATCGCCTGGATGGGTCAGGCAGCACCAGGGACTACAACCCATCTGCTCTCTGGTACTGGTACACTCATTCCCACTCCAAAGGGAGCCTCCTCTTCCCCTCACTCCCACCCTAGAAGCTCATCTTACCTTAGCCAAACCCAGTCCCCTGCTTAGAGAAGCAAGAGAGGCCACTGCTTACAACAATAAGCTTCGCCGCTAATTTGCAACTATTAGATTTTGAGTGAGCAGGATAGTTTGCCCACTGTTTCAATTTGTTAATTCTCAAAGAGATAGATAGAGAGTAGGCTGGACGCAGTGAAGGGTTTTGTTTTTATTTTATTTTCCATGAGTAAATAGACTCAGGAAGGCAAACTGGTCCATTTTCTGGTGTGCATTACTAACTCAGATTCAAAGAGGACTGATGTTATTTTTATTCATTTCTCATCTGACTAGTACCATAACCTGTTGCCGTCGAGTCGATTGCAACTCATAGTGACCCTATAGGCCAGAGTAGAACTGCCCTATAGCGTTTCCAAGGAGCAGCTGGTGGATTCGAACTGCCGACCTTTTGGTTAGCGGCCAAGCTCTTAACCACTGTGCTACCAGGGCTCCCACTAGTACATTTATATTAGAAAATAACATAAGATTAATAATGAAGAATTGAGATGTATATCAACAACTTCTACTTTCTTCTCTCTTTTAAAAAATCTTAGCTCAGGTTCAACAAATATAACAAAATGTGTCTGGTGGTAAAAAGTCACTGTAGCAGAAAAATTGGAACCCCTGTGCATTGCTGGTGGGAAAGTAAAATTGTACAGCCTCTGTGGAGAACTCTATGGTGATTCCTCCAAAAGTTAAACACAGAATTTCCATATGACCCAGCACTTGTAGGCATACACCCAAGAGTCTTGAAAGTAGGGACTCAAACAGCTACTTGTACCCCAATGTTCATTGCAACATTATTCACAACAGTCAAAAGGTGGAAACAGCCGGTGTCCATCTACAGGTGAATGGATAAACAAAATGTGGTCTATACATGCAATGGAATAGTATTCACCCATAAACAGCAATGAAGTTCTGATGCATGCTACAACATGGATGAACGTTGAAAACATTATGCTGAGTGAAATAAGTCAGACACAAAAGGACACGTATTATATGATCCCACTTGTATGAAATATCTAGAATAGGCAAGCGCATAGAGATCAAAGTAGATTAGGGATTGGGGAAGGGGAAAATGCAGAGTTACTGCTTAGCAGGTTTGGGTTTCTGTTTGGGGTGATGAAAAGTTTTGGAAATATATATTGGTGATGGCTGCACAACATTGTGAATGTAATTGATGTTACCAAATTTTTACAATGGCAAATTTTATGTCATATATATTTTACTACAATAAAATTAAAAAAAAAAAGTCACTGTGTACTGCAGTAGCTACAGGTATCCAAAGTCCACTCATCTCCACCCCATCCTGGGCTCCCTGGGCTCTGCTCCCATCCTCTCTAGAATGACTGAGCTGGCCACACATTTCTCTGCTTCTGAATTACGAAGAATGTGCTGGCAATTGAGCTTCCCGCTAGATTATTCCACGAGGTGATCTGAAATGCTTTTTTTTTTTTTAAAAAGGGAATGATTTGTTATCCAATAGTATAATTTAAATAAATTGGGTTAATGCTTGGTTCTCGCATTCATGGTTCGTCAGTTTGGTTAATTTGATCCAAGTGTCATTTTGATGAAATTGCGTTTGATATAGCTCTTTGTGTTATAAATTGTTAATGTGCTTTAACATATAGGACGATAAAATTATTGACTATTCTCATTCACTTAAAGGTGGCCTTGGAAGAAAATGGTTTGGAAAGTATTACTTGTGCAATAATGATTTGCCCTTGGAGTTCATAAATGGAAGTGTAATAGAGCAAATGCTTTAGCTAGTATTACTGAAAATGGTTTTTACAGCTACAAAATACTGCTAACAAACTGTTATTATTTTAATACTGTACTTAGGGGAACACACCAAAATATGTTAGAATCCTATTAGGTGTGAGACTGTCTAAGAGATTTTTCTCATACCCTCTAAAAACATATTTCTACATATAATTAATACATTTATATTGAATTCCCTTATGTCCTACCGAGCTTTATTTCATCCCACTTTATTCTCCCAAAGGATAGTTTTGAACTGACAGAGTTAAGATGCTTCATTGCAGTGTCTACTTCCTTTTTCATAAATATTTACAATATAAATATTCTAAAACAAAATACTACAGATTAGGGAAATATCATAGGCACTAAAAATGAATATATTTTAGCAATTTTAAAACAGCACACGAATCCATGGGGGAGGGAAACTATGATTTTCATATTCGTGAACATTTCAGAAAACAGAATTTAGAGTGTTTTTTAAAATTCATTTTCATCATTAAAAAGCTGTAAGGCCTCTTTTTTCTAGATGTAGAATGATATATACATGAAAGCATTTTGATTTGTGTAGTTCTGGAGAGAACGACCTCAAAAGGGTACTTTACGCTGTCTTGTAATTCCAGTCCTTTGTCAAAGTGGTTCATCAGCCCGACCAAATGTCACCTGTGACATACTGGCCTATAATTATTGTTCCCAGTCCTCAAATTACTGTTTCCTTTTTAAAAAGGAGCCCAGGTGGTGCAGTGGTTAAAGCACTCGACTGCTATCCAAAGGTCAGCGGTTCGAACCCACCAGCTGCTCCAGGGAAGAAAGATGTGGCAGTGTACTTCCATAAAGATTTACAGCCTTGAAACACTATGAGTCAGTTCTACTCTGTCTTACAGGGTCCCTATGAGTCAGAATCAACTCGACAGCAGTGGGTTTTGTTTTTTGTTTTTCCTTTTTAAAAGCCTCTTTGCAGAAACTTGACTATAGAAAAATGGTCAGTTAAATCAGGATTGCTGGAAGTTTCTAACAGAACATCTTGCTGGTTGGCTGAGAGTTTGTCAGATTCCTCAAGTTTAGATAAAATAAAAAGTTCAAGTTGTTTGAGGCATAAAAAATGGTTTGTTCTTTATACTTGAAAAATAACTTCTTTGAACTAAAAGAAAATATTGATCAAAAGAAACCAGATTGTTTTATCTTTTTATGATGGCAGACAGTGTATTAAATAAAGTTTGCTGTTTCTTACTTACCAAAAGCAATTCATTTAATAAGGGTAAATGCTTATGATTTTTCCTCCCTTCTGGGATTACGGTATGATTTTCAACATTGTTTATAGAAACCTCACATGTTACAATCATGCAAATACAGACACATTGAAATTGAGTCTATTATTTTAAAGAGCCTTACAGTCTCTTGATAGCAAAGTTGATAAATCTTTAATTATCTCAAGACCAGTTAGTTAGTTTCCAATGACTCACCTGAAAGTGATCTGAATTTTTACATCATTATTATTCAATTCTAAAATAATTGAACTATTTCTCCTTCCCAGAATACTCATTTCTAGGTTAATCCCCAAATTATATTTGTTAAGATGTTAAATTAAAATGACACTTGACTTCAGTTCAAGATGATGGGCTGAGCACATGTGCCTTCCTTCAACACCCTCCTTCCTTAGAGCCCACAGAAATAATAATAAAGATATACAAGGAAAATAAATGCTTAACAATGAAGTGGGCAGGGGCAGGTGTTGGTCATCGGTAGGAGAGCTCAACAAATTTATAAAAGACTGAAAATGTACAGGAGCATGTTGACAAGTCACAGGAGGAAGCCACCACAAAGAATACAAACAAAAGGAGGCTTCAGTGAAGACAAGTAGGTGTGAGAAGTGGGGAGTGATATAAGGTCTATCTCCAGAATAGCTACATAAATTGGCCTGTCACCCTCCCCTGCTTCTAGTAGAGTTTCTGGCAAGTTTGGGTTTACCAACCCCACCTCCCCCAAGCTAACAGTCTCTGGTTCCTCTAGACAAATCAGACAACTACAGGGTGTGTCTAGAATTTTTAGGATGGGTATGGCTTCATAAAATAAATCTCCCCTCTTTCTGGCATTTTGGGGCTCTCAGTTCCTTTCTGGGGACCCTAGGATGATGCCTGGCAATTGGCATGCCCTGCATACACACCCAGAGGTCCCAAACAGGAAGTATGCCTACCAAACCATAGTTGAGAAAAGCTTTCCTATCTGCCTGTAATAATCAACCTCATCCTTCATTCTGAAATTATAATATAACCAACACCAGTGTTCGTTGAAACTGACTGGCTTTCAACTTATTGGCTTTCAACTGATTGGCTGCTCATATCAGATCACAAAATGGAGGATGATTACATAATATCTGCCAAACCACTGAGAATCATGGCCTAGCCAAGTTGACACACAACCTTAACCATCACAAGGGGCATTGAGTTTATGTTAATGGTGGTGGAATATTTTAGAAAAGAATAATGATAATGGTGACACAACGTGAAAAATGTAATCAATGTCATTGAATTGTAAATGTGGAAGTTGTTGTGGTGCAAATGTTTTGGCAGGTATATTTTCACAATTTAAAAAAAGATTATAATATAACCAGAAATTACCAGACATTTAAGGAAAGACAACATGAAATGGAGAAATGAAAATAAGTAAATAGAACAACTGACTCTGGATAAAACAATTTAAAAAACAGAAGATAATATTGACACATTCTAATTAGTTTCAGAGAGATTTGAAGACACAGTGCATTTATAAAACAATAGGTTGCTTTGAGAACAAGAAAATGTGCCTGGAAATTAAAAATGTGATTACCGAGGTTAGATATTAAACAAAAAGACTGAAAAATAGAAGAAAATAGATAAGAGTTGAAGGAGCAATCCAGAAGATCCAATATCTGGTTTATAGGCATCCCAGAAAGAGAGGAGTAAAGGGAGAATCTGGGGGAATAAAAGGGTGGGGAAAATAATCAAATACAGAATAGAAAAAAAAAGAAATCCCGAAGTTATGAAGGATGGGAGTCTTCAGAAGAAATGAGTTTATCACCAAGTGCTGAGCGGGATGAATGGGGATGGGGAGACACCACACTGAGACACATCCTTGTGAAATATTAGAACATCAAGCATACAGAGAAAATCTAAAAGCTTCTTCGGTGGGAGGAGCACCAAACTTCTTATCTGTAACACAGGGTGGTAAAGATCAATAGATCAATGGCTTCAAAATTCTGAAGCTAAATTATTTTGATGCTAAAATTATATACACCACCAAATGAAAGATCAAGGATTATTCAATAAAGACAGTTCCATTTGTGTAAGGAAACTTCCCTGTACTGTTTCTGGAGAAGTTACATGAGGTGGATGCCAGCAAAACAAGGGAGAAAACCAAGAAAGAGGAAGTCATGGGATCAGGGATGAGCAGGGAAGACAGGTCCCTGGATGACTGCTGGGTAGACAACTTCAAGTCCCAAGTGGAGCCCCAAGTCCAAGGGCTTCAGGAACAATGTCTCTGCGAGAGAAATGACCCCTGCAAAGAGCAACATGATTGAGAAGCTAGGTGATTTTGAGGAGCTGGTAAAGGTGTGGAGCCCTGGTGGTGTAGTGGTTGATTGTTTGGCTGCTAACCAGAAAGTCGGCAGTTCAAATCCACCAGCTGCTCCTTGGAGACCCTACAGGGTAGTTTTACTCTGTCCTATAGGGTCACTATCAGTCAGAATTGACGCAACGGATTTGATAAAGGCACATTTTTCTTCTGTCAACAAGAACAAAGAAAAGTAATTGGTAACTTCAAGGGGTGGGGGAAAAAAGTTGTCACTGAGCCAATTCAGACTCATGGCGAACCCCTTGTGTGTCAGAGTACAACTGTGCTCCATAGGGTTTTCAATGGCTGATTTTTTGGAAGTAGATCACCAGGCCTTTCTTCCAAAGCACTTCTGGGTAGACTTGAACCTCCAACCTTTCAGTTAGCAGCTAAGTGTGTTAACCATTTAGACATGGTCCAAAATGTGATGCCAAGTAAAAGGTAGAATAATTTTGAACAACAGTCTTTCAGAACATAGAGAACCTGTTTGCTCTTGATGCTACGGCATCAATGTGGGACCCCAGAGAAGGAAATGTGGGGCTAGCACCCCACTCAGTTCTGAGGGGAACAATATTTACAATGTCATAATTGTGTAAATGCTACTTACGGGCATTTAACTTTCAAAATAAACCTATAGACAAAATGTGGAGGGTTTCACTGTGATTATAGAACAAAAAATAAGCGTCATGAACCATGACAATAGACAGCATAGAAGATAGAAGTAGGGAGGTAAGAGCAGGGAAAGATTAGGGCACTCACATGCTCATCTTACATAATGATGACTAGAAAGCTAACGATGACTCTAAACTTGATGGAATCAGAAATAGAGATTTAAGTGTATTATTTAAAGTTTCCAAAGCTTTCAACGGAGGAAATGAAAATACAACTGTCAACGATTGGAAAAAAGAGGAGAAAAGTGAATTAAATTCTCATCCTACTGACAGGAATCAATAGAGACTTTCTAAAACCGAAAATAGATTCTAAAGGAGAAAGTAGAGTATAAAAATTATTTAGAGTTTTGGAAATAACCCCCAGAACTAACATGAAAAATTGTTACACATAATTGCCTCTGGAAGTGAGATTTGTGGTGAGATGCATCAAGTGGGAGACTGTTGCTTTTCAGTATATGGATTTCTGTATTTTTTTTTTTTTTTTACTATGTACAAGTATTGGAGCTCTGGTGGCGAAGTGGTTAAGAGCTTAGGCCACTAACCAAAAGGTTGACAGTTCGATCCACCAGCTGCTTCTTGGAAATCCTATGGGGCAGTTCCACTCTGTCTTGTGCGGTCACTTTGAGTCCGAATTGACTCAACGGCATACAACAACATGTGCAAGTATTACTTAGATCGAAAGATAAACAAAAAATTTTAAATAACTTCTTTAACTTTCTTATTTTCCTTGCTTCAGGAGAATTGTTGTTGAAGTTCACAAGCTTTCTCAGTTAACAGGGTCCTTAATGTCTCTGTCATTTTTTTCTTGGTGCCCCAGGCCACAAGAAATGCCTGACAGTTCCATTTATTAAGTGGTTCAGTCCAAATAACTCAGTAAGTATTTATGTCCTAGCCACTTAGTAGCTATTTGAAAAATAATACACATGAATTAAAAGAGAAGAACAATATTTTTATTTCATTCTTAACCACAACTAAGTATGAATAGCATGCGTGCACCTGTTGGGCACTGCACACCTTCTCAAATCTTGAAGACCACCACCCTCATTTCCTGTTCCACCTTGATTTTCACACAGCAGAATTGCTTTTCATTTCAGCAACTTCCCAAAGCCCACCTTTGCAAAAATATGACATCATCGAAACTAAGGTACTGTAAATATGATGAATGTAATTAATGTCACTGAATTGTACATGTAAAAATCATTAGAATGGCAAATGTTTTGTTATATGTATTTCACCACAATAATTTTTTTTTTTATCAATAGAAAAAAAAAGGGAATGTAGTGCAATCGGCAAGGAGCCCTGATGACACAACGGTTAAGCACTTGGCTGCTAACCTATAGGTTGGCGGTTCGAGTCCTCCCAGAGGCTCTGCAGGAGAAAGACCTGCTTCCATAAATATTACAGCCAAGAACACCCTATTGCTATTGTACTCTTTCAGAATCAACTCGACAGCACCTAACAACAACAGTGCGGTCTGCTGCTGAAACTGTGAACTCAGGAGCTGGTAGTTGTGTCCAACAGAAGCGATACAGAGTATCGTTGTATTTCCTTGAAAGTTTAAACTATCCTGTAGTGCTCCTGTGAGTTGGCAGATGTGCTCCAGGGCGCCTCAACACACAGTTTGGGAACCATGGCTCTAGCATCTACTTGGAACTTTATTATAGTCTGCCCTGCAACTTCATTGGAAAACATTTGAGGACAAGGGCCGTGTCTTCTCTCCCCTTTGTATATTCCAAAACATCTAACGTAATTTCTTTTTCAGTAATAGTTGTTTCATAAATATTGTCTTTCATTGAATCTGTGATGTTATTGATTGTAAGAGGCATACTGATTTCTAGAAAGAGTAAAATGTTATTAAAAAAAAAAGTGCATCATAAAATCAATGAAATACAGTAGTTATTTGAATAGTCTGGTGTGAGTTTATTAGCCGTGTCAGAATCAATGCAGCAATTTAATATTTACCCTTGTGTTATCTATAAAATCTAACTCGTTGGTGTCCTTATGGGCTTAAAACCCTATCATAGAAATAAATCCTAAAGTCACAGGGTCTGAATATGCCCTTGTCCCCAGCACATCCAAAGCCAGTGATGTTCTTCAAACTGCTGTGCTCCTGGGGGTGAAAGGAAATGAGGAGGTGGCCTTGCATTCTCCCCTCGTCTTCCTGAGTTATGTGTTTTATTTTCCTGTCCCCCATCACTAAACCCAAAAAAACCCATTGCCATCAAATCAATTCCGACTCATAGTGACCCTGTAGGACAGAGCAGAACTGCTCCATAGGGTTTCCAAGGCTGTAATCTTTACAGAAGCAGACTGCCATACCTTTCTTCTGGGGAGCAGCTGGTGGGTTCGAAGAGCTGACCTTTTGGTTAACAGCTGAGCACTTAACCACTGCGCCACCAGGGCTCCTTCCCTCCACCATTAACATCCTTAAAACTCTCAGATTCACTTTCTGAGTAATGGCGGACTTTATACCTTGGTCTTTCCGATATGAAAGGACAGGTATATTGCAGATTTGGGTTGTATTTAGTTCCCAGTTCATCTTAAGGACTACACTTGCTGCCTGGCGGGTCGTGGCCATCTGAGCACAGCCCAGTGGCCTCCAGGGGCTGCCCATAAGATATGTGTTGTTATTGGATACCATGAAGTCCAATCCAACTCATAGTGACCCCATGTGACAGGGCAGAACTGCCCCCATAGGG
This sequence comes from Trichechus manatus latirostris, assembly GCF_000243295.1. Lineage (NCBI taxonomy): Eukaryota > Metazoa > Chordata > Mammalia > Sirenia > Trichechidae > Trichechus > Trichechus manatus. The sequence continues at coordinate 527,818 of NW_004444099.1, read as the reverse complement.
TTTTCTCATCTGTAATCTTTACTGAAGCATATCGACAGGTCTTTCTCCCCCAGAGCCACTGGCTAAATTCGAACCGCCAACCTTTCCACTAGCACCCAAGTGCTTAACCATCGCACCACCAGAGTGCCTTACAAGGTATGTAGAACCACTCAAAGAGTTTCATCCTGCCATATTCTTTTTTCATCCGTATAAACAAATATAATGTGTTATAATCCTTAAGCATTACCTAATAACAGCAAAATTTGTTTTAGAGCAGAAGGTCAATGAATGCAAAGATTTAAGTATTAGTGTGATTAAAGCAAATTTTCTAGTCGCGGTGGTTCTTGCCTCTTTAGATTAGTGAACTCAGGTTCACAGCATGTGGATTAAAAACCTGGCCAAGTTTTTAACTTCCGGCTTTTCGAGACTGAAGAGAGTCACGTAAAGGGTTGGCCCGGAAAAGAAGGAAGTTAAGAGTCCCTGGGTGATGCAAACAATTAAGCTCTCAGCTGCTAACTGAAAGGTTGGAAGTTCGAGTCCACCCAGAGCACCCCAGAAGAAAGGCCTGGTGATCTGCTTCCAAAAAATCAGCCATTGAAAATCGTGTGGAGCACAGTTCTACTCATACACATGGGGTCACCGTGAGTCAGAGTTGACTCCGAGGCAGCTAACAACAACAAAGGGCTTATAGTTTCTCACAAGTCAAGTGCAGGCTTGAGGATTGGGGAGGGGGGAGGGGGAGATGTGTATCTAGAAAGGCAGATCTTTAGAAAGCTGGGTCTTGAGTGGTCTGCGAAGACACAGGACTTCCTTCTATCTGTGGGTTCCTGAAAGTGTAACATGTCAGCTCCCACCAGCCCCCTCACTGCTCCCCTAGGGACTCCTGAATGTGGTCTGACTCTTCCGTACAGTGTATGAAGGCCTCCCCAGGAGAATCCAGGGGTTTGTGCCCAGCTGCTTAAACTCAGCACAGTGTCTGGAAAGACGGGCTCCCCAGGCACAAAAAACTCGGCCCCATGAAAGCACGTAGAAGACAGTCAGTCTCACATTTAGACTCAAACACAGCTGCGTCCCGTCTTTATCTAAGACCCTAACCCATAGGAAAGTCTGGAAGGCAAGGAAAGAAAGTGCCAGGTTGGACTTTGTACAATCTTTAGCTGCTATGTCTCCCTACTTGATCCCACCCTGGTTTTCCTTACTTGGCGATTTTATCTTTATGAGTGTTTCAGGCACCCATTCTCTAAATTCTCTTGCCTTTCTTCTACTACTGGCCATAAATTCCAACTTTCAGAGCAATGTGCGACTCCTCTTGCTAATGTTGGGACAGTGCCTAGGCATCTTCTCCTGCACGGCCAGTCATCCCCTGGCGTCCGCTTGTTTGAGAAAGCTGTGGGGGAAGCTCCTACCCTTGCAGCATTTGTGCCTTGGTGTGTCGTTCTCTCCATTTGCAGGGTGAGATTATGACCATCCAGCACGCACCGGATGCACAGGGCATGTCCACCCTGGGATGGGCTTTTCAGGTGGTTTCCACAGGAACCAGATTTACTAATCCCTTCCACCCCCCACTTACCAGTAACTGGGAAAAGCTCATAATTGGCTTAGCAGAGTCTCTAATACGTCTTTAAGAGCGTGCACAGGCTCTTAACTCTTTAGAACCAACTTCTTAAAGGGACTAAGCCTCTTTTCCAGGATGATTGGAAAGTGTATTAAAGAAAAAGCAGAACATTTAAGACCAGAAGGACAAGGATCAATCGGTTTCGTCTCTGTTTTACGGATGAGACCACTGACACCCATGCAGATGGCATTGGAACTCACATCACTAGTTATGTAGAGGTGGGGCCCACACCCTGGGCATTCTGCTCCCATCTCGGGCTCTTTCCATGATACCAAGAGCCACCTCCATTTTGAGCACCACCACCTGAGTGCAGACATGTGCTCTGTAGTTCTCTCTGACCAGGACCATATTGTATTGCTTTATGTGCCTCTTGTCCCCAGGGGTAGTGCTGTCCAATAGCAGCTACTTCTTACATTTACCAGCGTCTGACCTAAGTCTCCTCAAACTATATTCATGGTTATACTCTTAATATAGGAGCCCTGGTGGTGCAAACGATTAAGCGCTTGGCTGCTGACTGAAACGTTGGCAGTTCCAACCCATCTGACAGCTTCACGAGAGAAAGACCTGGCAATCTGCTCCTATAAACACTACAGCCTAGAAAACCGTATGGGGCGGTTCTGCTCTGTCACATGGGGTTGCTATGAGTCAAAAAATCAGATACTTTAGGAAATTGAACTCTGTTCATTCTTTAATCCAGATTAAATGAATCCCAGCTTTGTATCTATTTTGTATTAGCCACTCATTTACCACTTTCTTCCATTATATGCTTATCACTTTCTTAGGCCTTTTCATTGTCATCTTGGCTGTTGGTAAACTGAGTTAGCCAAAATCTGATATGGCTGCCTCAACTAATAGAACCAAGTTCCATTTACTTTTTTACTTTCTCATTTTCCATCCCCAAACGATATGGCCACAGAGAACGCCAATGGGGCAAATATCTTTGATTTGTTACCACATTTCCTAGAAAAGAAAAGCAATTTCTATTTCTTGAGTCCTGCTTGTTCGTACACTATAATTTGCTTTTACTTTTTCTGCATTATATTCCATTTTTTGGTCACAATACTCCCTCAGCCAACAGATTCAAGTCCACCCAAGCTTTATTGCAATTCTCTGGATTATTTTGCCCCGGAGTCCATAACTGTTTATCTTCATACAAAAGATGTTGTTGTTAGGTGCCATCAAGTCATTTCCAACTCATAGCGATGCTGTGTACAACAGAACGAAACACTGCTTGGTCCTGCACCATCCTCAGATGTGTTTGAGCCCATTGGTGCAGCCACCGTGTCAGTACATCTTGCTGAGGGTCTTCCTGTTTTTTTGCTGACCCTCTACCTTACCAAACATGATGTCCTTCTCCAGAGACTGGTCCCTGCCAATAACATGTCCAAAGTACGTGAGACGAAGTCTCGCCATCCTGCTTCCAAGGTGCACTCTGACTGTACTTCTTCCAAGACAAATTTGTTTGTTCTTCTGGCAGTCCAAGGTATATTCAATATTTTTCTCCAACACCATAATTCATAAGCACAAAATATAACTCCCTTAAATAACAGGGAATCATATACATGTCTCTCAGCACATTGTATTACAGTCACCTCTTACTGAGTACTAGTTCTGCAGTCTCTGTCAGAAAAGCATATTGGCTTGCCCATTCCGTGGTGTTGCTTCATGGCTTTTAATTTGCTGTGTTTGGATACTCTGCATTAGCACAGTCAATAGAACTGCCTCTGCCGACCTGCTTCCATTTTTAAGAATGCTGTATTACTGGGGAATTTAGAAAATATTTCTATCTGAGAAGCACATATCAGCTCTGAGTTATGTTGGTCAAAGCTAACCTTATCCCTGTGCCTTCCTGTCAAAGAGCTAATATTCTAAAGCTCTTCCCTTATCTGTGCTTATATTTAACATTGACACCTATCTACATCTTTTGGCAGCAAAACAACATATGAAATAGGAGAGCAGTAGGTACATATAAGCATTTAAATATAACGTATGTGGGAAAAATAATAATAATGTATGTGATGTAATAAAATGCTCCAAACTCACATCATTCACCTTGGGGACAGATGTAAAATCAGGTGTTGTTGAGCTGATTCCGACTCATGGGTACCCCATGAGTGTCAGAATAGACCTGTGCTCCATAGGGTTTTCAGTGGCTTAGTTCTCAGATGTAGGCCAGACCTTTCTTCTGAGACATCTCAGGGTGAACTCAAACCTCCAACCTTTCAGTTAACAGCCCAGCACATTAACCATTTGCACCACCCAGGGGCTCCTAACATTTATAATAGGCATAGTCATATGTCATAGATTGAATTGTGTCCCCCAAAAATATGTGCCAACTTGGTTATGCCGTGACTGCCAGTATTGTGTGGTTGTCCTCCATTTTGTGATTGTAATTTTATGTTAAAGAGGATTAGGGCGGGATTGTAACACCCTTACTAAGGTCACATCCTTGATCCAATGTAAACAGAGTTTCCCTGGAGTGTGGCCTGCACCACCTTTTATCTTACAAGAGATAAAAGGAAAGGGAAACAAGCAGAGAATGGGGACTTCATACAACCAAGAAAGCAGTGCCAGAAGCAGAGCACGTCCTTTGGACCTGGGGTCCCTGAGCAGAGAAGCTCCTAGTCCAGGGGAAGATTGATGACAAGGGCCTTTCTCCAAAGCTGACAGAGAAAGCCTTCCACTGGAGCAGACGCCCTGAATTTGGACTTCTAGCCTACTAGACTGTGACAAAATAAATTTCTCTTTGTTAAAGCCATCCACTTGTGGTATATCTGTTATAGCAGCACTAGATGACTAAGACATCATATTAACTAAGTACTACTTATTAAACCCCACACATCTGTCAGTTTGTTGTACTATGGTGATTTGTGTGTTCCTGAAAGCTATGCCATTGGTATTTTGAATACCAGCAGGGTTACCCGTAGTGGACAGGTTTCAGCTGAGCTTCCAGACTAAGACAGACTAGGAAGAAGGACTTGGCAATCTACTCTGAAAAAATCAGGCTGTGAAAAAAAAATATATATTTTTTATTGTTGCGTTTTAAGTGAAAGTTTACAATTCAAGATAGTCTCTCATACAAAAATTTATACATAAGTTGTTTTGTGACCCTATTTGCTCTCTCTGTACTGTGACAGCACACTCTTCCTTTCTACCCCATTTCCCATGTCCATTCAACCAGCTCTTGACCCTCTCTGCCTTTTCATCTCGCCTCTGGACAGGAGCTGCCCATTTAGTCTCATGTATGTACTTGAGCTAAGAAGCACACTCTTCATGAGTATCATTTTATGTCCCATAGTCCAGTCTAATCTTTGTCTGAAGAGCGGGCCTCGGGAAAGGTTTTAGTTTTGGCCTAACAAAGAGCCCGGGGCCACATCTTCCAGGGTCCCTCCAGTCTCAGTCAAACCATTAAGTCTGGTCTTTTTACTAGAATTTGAGTTTTGCACCCCTCTTTTCTCCTGCTCCATTGAGGACTCTCTGTTGTGTTCCCTGTCAGGACAGTCATTGTGGTAGCTGGGCACCATCCAGTTCTTCTGGGCTCAAGCTGATGAAGTCTCTGGTTTATGTGGCCCTTGCTGTCTTTTGGGACTAACAGATGCATCTTAGATGGCCACTCGCTAGCTTTTAAGACCCCAGATGCTACTCACCAAAGTGGGATGCAGAACATAGGCTGTGAAAATTTTATGAATAGCAGCGGAATATTGTCAGATATAGTACTGGAAGATGAGCCCCTCAGATTGGAAGCCACTCAAAATACGACTGGGGAAGAGCTGCCTCCTCAAAGTAGAGTCAACCTTAATGACATGAGTGGAGTCAAGATTTCCGGACCTTCATTTGCTAATGTGGCATGACTAAAATGAGAAGAAACAGCTGTAAACATCCATTAATAATTGAAACATGGAATGTACGAAGTATGAATTTAGGAAAATTGGAAGTCCTCAAAAACGAAATGCATAAAGATCGATATCCTGGGCCTTAGTGAGCAGAAATGGACTAATATTGGCCATTTTGAATCGGACAGTCATGTGGTCCACTATGTCAGGAATGACAAATTGAAGAGAAATGACCTTGCATTCATTGTCAAAAAGAACATTTCAGGAGCTATCCTGAAGTACAATGCTATCAGTGATAGGATAATATCCATACACGTACAAGGAAGATCAGTTAATATGACTCTTATTCAAATTTATGCACCAATCACTAAGGCCAAAGATGAAGAAATTGAAGACTTTTACCAACATCTGCAATCTGAAATTGATCAAACATGCAATCAAGATACGTTAATAATTACTAGTAATTGGAATGAAAAAGTTGAAAACAAAGAAAAAGGATCAGTAGTTGGAAAACATGGCCTTGGTGATAGAAATGACGCTGGAGATTGCATGATAGAATTCTGCAAGACCAACAACTTATTCATTGCAAATAACTTTTTTCAACAATATAAACGGGGACTATACACATGGACTTCACCAGATGGAATACACAGGAATCAAATCAACTACATCTGTGGATAGAGATGATGGAAAAGCTCAATATCGTCAGTCAGAACAAGGCCAGGGGCCGACTGTGGAAGAGACCATCAATTGCTCATATGCAAGTTCAAATTGAAGCTGAAGAAAATTACATCAAGTCCAAAAGAGCAAAAATACGACCTTGAGGATATCCCACCTGAATTTAGAGACCATCTCAAGAATAGACTTGACACATTGAACACTAATGACCAAACACCAGATGAGTTGTGGAATGACATCAAGGACATCATACATGAAGAAAGCAAAAGGTCATTAAAAAGAGGAAAGAAAGAAAAGACCAAAATGGATGTCAGAAAAAACTCTGAAACTTGCTCTTGAACGTAGAGCAGCTAAAGAGAATGGAAGGAATGATGAAGTAAAAGAACTGAACAGAAGAGTTCAAAGGGTGGCTCAAGAAAACAAAGTAAAGTATTATAATGAAATTTGCAAAGACCTGGAGTTAGAAAACCAAAAGGGAAGAATACATTTGGCATTTCTCAAGCTGAAAGAACTGAAGAAAAAATTCAAGCCTCAAGTTGAAATATTGAAGGATTCTACAGAGAAAATATTGAACGATGCAGGAAGCATCAAAAAGAGTGGAAGGAATACACAGAGTCACTATACCAGAAGGAATTAATCAACGTTCAGCCATTTCAGGAAGTAGCATATGATCAAGAACCAATGGTACTTGTCTTAGGTATCTAGTGCTGCTATAACAGAGACACCACAAGCAGGTGGCTTTAACAAACAGAAATTTATTCTCTCACAGCTTAAGAGGCCAGAAGTCCAAATTCAGGGTGCCAGCTCCAGGGGAAGGCTTTCTCTCTCTGTCAGCTATGGGGGAAGGTCCTTGTCATCAATCTTCCCTAGTCTAGGAGCTTCTCAACACAGGGACCCCTGGTCCCAAGGATGCGGTCCACTCCTAGCACTTCTTTCTTGGTAGGATGAAGTCCCTCTCCTCTCTGCTCTCTTCTCTCTTTTATATCTCAAAAGAGATTGACTCAAGATAAACCTAATCCTATAGATTGAGTCTTGCCTCGTTAATATAACTGCCTCTAATCCTGCCTCATTAATATCACTGAGGTTAGGATTTACAGCACATAGTATAATCACATCAGATCACAAAATGGAGGACAACCACACAATACTGGGAATCATGGCGTAGCCAAGTTGACATACATTTTTGAGGGACACAATTCAATCCATAACAGTACAGAAGGAAGAAATCCAAGCTGCACTAAGGTCATTGGCGAAAAACAAGGCTCCAGGAATTGATGGAATACCAATTGAGATGTTTCAACAAATGGATGCAGCGCTGGAGGTGATTACTTGTCTGTGTCAAGAAATTTGGAAGACAGCTTCCTGGCCAACCAGCTGGAAGAGATCCATACTTGTGCCCATTCCAAAGGAAGATGATCCAACAGAATGTGGAAATTATTGAACAATATCATTAATATCACACACAAGTAAAATTTTCTGAAGATCATTCAAGAGTAGTTGCAGTAGTACATCAACAGGGAACTGCCAGAAGTTCAAGCTGGATTCAGAAGTGGTTGTGGAATGAAGGATATCATTCCTGATGTCAGATGGATCTTGGCTGAAAGCGGAGAATACCAGAAAGGTGTTTACCTGTGTTTTATTGACAATGCAAAGGTATTCAACTGTGTGGATCATAACAAATTATAGATAACGTTGCGAAGAATAGGAATTCCAGAACACTTGATTGTGCTCATGAGGAACCTGTACACAGACCAAGAGGCAGTCATTCAAACAGAACGAGGGGATACTGCATGATTTAAATTCAGAACAGGTGTGCATCAGGGTTGTATCCTTTCACCATATTTATTCAATCTGTGTGCTGAGGAAATAATCCGAGAAGCTGAACTATTTGAAGAAGAATGAGGCATCAGGATTAGAGGAAGACTCATGAACAATCTGTGATATGCAGATGACACAACCTTGCTTGCTGATGAAGATCAAAGACTACACAGCCTTCAGTATGGATTGCACCTCAACATAAAGAAAACAAAAATCCTCACAACTGGCCAATAAGCAACATCATGATAAACAGAGAAAATATTGAAGTTGTAAAGGATTTCATTTTACTTGGATCCACAATCAACGCCCATGGAAGCAGCAGTCAAGAAATCAAACAATGTATTGCATTGGGCAAATCTGCTGCAAAAGACCTCTTTCAAGTGTTAAAAAGCAAAGATGTCACTTTGAGAACTAAGGTGTGCCTGACCCAAGCCATGATATTTTTCAGTCACCTCATGTGCATGCAAAAGCTGGACAATGAATAAGGAAGACCAAAGAAGAATTGATACCTTTGAATTATTGCGTTGGCGAAGAATATTGAATATACCGTGGGCTGCCAGAAGAACGAACAAATCTGTCTTGGAAGAAGTACATCCAGAATGCTCCTTTTAATCAAGAATGGTGAGACTTCATCTCATGTACTTTGGACATGTTATCAGGAGGGACCAGTGCCTGGAGAAGGACATCATGCTTGGTAAAGTAGAGGGTCAGTGAAAGAGAGGAAGACCCTCAAATAGATGGATTGACACAATGTCTGGAACAATAGGCTCAAGCATAACAACGATTATGAGGATGGCGCAGGACTTGCACATAGGATCGCTATGAGTCGGAACTGATTTGACAGTACCTAACAACAATAACATTTATTAAAATTGCAAAAACAAATTAGGGCAAACAAGAACTGTGTGAATTATCTTGTTGCTGCTGTAACAAGTTATCACAAACTTACTGACTTTAAAGAACACAACCACATTCTCTTATATTTCTGGAGATCAGAAGTCAGAAATCAGTTTTACTAGGCTGAAGTGTAGGTGTTGGCAGAGCTGGTTCCTTCTGGAATCTCCAGTGAGAATCAATGTCCTTGCCTTTTTCAGCTTCTAGGGGCAGCCTGCATTCCTTGGCTGATGTCCTCTTCCTTGCATTGCTCCATCACATCTCTTACTACTACTCTGATCTCCTGCCTCCCTTTTATAAGGATTGTGATTACATTGACCCACTTGGATAATCCAGGATAGTTTCACCATCTGTCTTAGGTTGGGTTCTCTAGAGAAGCAAAACCAGCAAAGCGTATAAATACATATAGAGAGACTTATATCAAGGAAATGGCTCATGCAGTTGTAGAAGCTGTAACATCCCAAATCCATAGGTCAGGATAGACCCCTCTCCGGATTTATATAGCCACAGGGACTGGCAAACCCAAGATCAATAGGTTGGAGAGCAGGGCTTTTGCTCACAGGCTGTGAGATCAACAAATCTCACCATCAGCAGGCAAGACCACAGGTAAGCTGCTAGCTTAAGTCCTAAGAACCAGAGGTCAGACAAACAGGAGCCAGCTGCCGGATCCAGAATGAGCAAAAGCCTCTGAACCCTGTCAGAACACCCACCCACACTCAATGCAGGCCACATGCCCCAAAAAACTCCGCTTCAACTGATTGGCTACTCAAAGCAGATCCCATCATGGGGCTGATCACATATCATATCTCAACAGGGAAGTGACCACAACATCACACGACTGCCAAAACACTCAGAGTCATGGCCCAGCCAAGTTGACACACAATCTTAACCACTACAGTCCACCCCTTGTCAACTTGGCACCTGTACACATCTCCTTAAACCATATATAATCTCTGAATAAAGACAATAATAAAGTCATACTTCACCTAACATGATACAAAGAACACACATACAATCAAAAATGTAGTAGCCCTGTTTACATCTTACATTTTATAAGTGATGAAAACAAAAATATTTAATGCACATATAAAAAGCAGAAATACTCATAACAATTACAGTCTTCTTTTCTGCAAATTGATCACGTGGCTGTAACTGGTATTTAGAACTACCTTCCACCACCCATTCCATATTCCCTTTGCCCTCAGCAATTACCTCAGTTGGTCGTGGTTCTTTGCCTGGTGAGGTGACCCAAACCTTCACTCCTGAAGGGTCTGGGCCATTTGTCATGTCGGAATTGGGTTGCTGTAGTTTTCCATTGACTTTAATCACAGGGTACAGTAGTACTAAGAGATGCCCTAAGGGATCTCCTGCATTCCAGACGTACTCTTCTTTACGTCCATTATGTAATATCAATCCAATTTCCTCTTGGTAATCAGGATCAATCACATCAGCCAGTATGGTAACTCCTTTATTTGCCTGTTGGTCCAGAGGAATCAGGAGGCCAAAGTGGCCAGGTGGCATTCTTAGCTTCCAGTTCAATGGAATCAGTGATGTATCTCCAGGTGGGTGCATTCCCCCCTTTGGAATTAAGACCGCTAGACCTGCAGAGCATAAGGTCACAGGGACAGGAAGCAAAAGTCTTCTGAGTGAGTCACTAGGGGTAATAGTGAATGGTGCCACTCCCATTTCCATCCCTCGATTCCTGGACCCATGAATCCTGTCTATAGGAGATACAATACTATATATTGGACGTTAGTTTAGAGCATATACAGCCTCCTGGAGAACATTGCCCCAACCCTGCAAAGTATTGCCACCTAGCTGGTGCTGTAATTTGTCTTTAGAAGGCCATTCTATCTTTCCATCAAGCCAGCTGCTTCAGGATTACGGGGATCATGCTAAGACCAGTGTATTCCATGAGCATGAGTCCACTGCCACGCTTCATTTGCTGTGAACTGAGTCCCTTGATCTGAGGTAATGCTGTGTGGGATACCATGATGGTGGATAAGGCATTCTGTAAATCCATGGATGGTAGTTTTGGCAGAAGCATTGCGTGCAAGGAAGGCAAATCCATATCCAGAGTAAACGTCTATTCCAATAAGGACAAAATGCTGCCGTTTCCATGATGGAGGTGGTCCGATGTAAACAACTTGCCACCAGGTTGCTGGCTGATCACCTCAAGGGATGATGCCATATCGGAGACTCAGTGTTGGTCTCTGCTGCTGGCATATTGGACACTTGCAGTGGCTGTAGCCAAGTTGGCCTTGGTAAGTGGAAGTCCATGTTGCTGGGCCCATGCATAACCTCCATCCCTGCCACCATGGCCACTTTGTTCATGAGCCCATTGAGCAATGTTGGGAGTAGCTGGGGAAAGAGGATGACTGGTTTCCACAGAAACCGTCATCCTATCTACTTGACTGTTAAAATCATCCTCTGCGGAGGCCACCCTTTGATGAGCATTCACATGAGACACAAATATCTTCATTTCTTTGACCCATTCATTGAGGTCTATTCACATACCTCTTCCTCATATATCCTTGTCTCCTTTTCAATCATGTTGCTTCCAAGTCCCTGACCATCCAGCCAAGCCATTGACCACAGCCCATGAATCAGTATACAATCACACATCTGGCCATTTCTCCTTCCAAGCAAAGTGAACAACCAGGTGCACTGCTTGAGGTTCTGCCTATTCGGAGGACTTACTTTCACCACTGTCCTTCATGGAGGTCCCAGAAAGGGACTGTAATGCTGTTGCTGTCCACTTTCAAGTGGTGCCTGCATATCACGCAGAACCATCTGTAAACCAGGCACCAGTTTTCTCTTCTTCAGTCAACTGATCATAAAGAACTCCTCATGAGGCCATAGATGCAGACTGGGAGATGGAAGGTAATGTGACAGGAGTGGAGACCATGGGCATTTGGGCCACTTCCTTATGCAACCTATTTGTGCCTTCAGGTCCTGCTCAGGCATGATCTCATATATACCACCTCCATTTAATGATGGAGTGCTGCTGTGCACATCCAACTTTATAACTCTGTGGGTCAGGCAACACCCAGTTTAAGATGGGCAGCTCAGGCCACATTCAGTATCTGCTAAGGCCCAGTAACAAGCCAAAAGCTGTTTCTCAAAAGGAGAGTAGTTATCTGCAGAGGACAGCAGGACTTTGCTCCAAAATCATGAGGGTCTGCTCTGTGACTCACCAGTAGGGGCCTGCCAAAGACTCCAGACAGCATCTCTACCTGCCACAGACACTTCAGACACCATTGGATCAGCCGGATCATATGGCCCAGGTTGCAGATTCTTTTCTTGTTCTGGGCCCCAACTCAACACTAGCAGCTTTTTGAGTCACTTGATAAATAGGCCAGGGTAGCACACCCAAATGAGGAATATGCTGCCTCCAAAATCCAAAGAGGCCTACTAGGCATTGTGCCTCCTTTTTAGTTGTGGGAGCAGCCAGATGCAATAACTTTTCCTTCACTTTAGAAGGACTATCTCAACATGTCCCACACCACTGGACTCTTAGAAATTTCAGAGGTAGAAGGTGCCTGAATTTTTGTGGGATTAATATCCTACCCTCTAGCAAGAAAATGTTTTACCAATAAGTCCAGAGTCATTGACACTTCTTCTTTACTAGGTCCAATCAGCATAATGTCAGCAATGTAATGGACTAGTGTGATGTCTTGTGGAAGAGAAAGGCGATCAAGTTTCCCGCAGACTAAATTATGACATAGGTCTGGAGAGTAGATGTATCACTGAGGTAGGCAACTGAAGGTGTATTGCTGGCCTTGCCGGCTAAACGCAAACTGCTTCTGATGGTCTTTCGAAACAGGTATGGAGGAAAAGGCATTAGCCAGATCAATAGCCGCATACCAGGTACCAGGAGACGTATTAATTTGCTCAAGCAATAAGACTACATATGGAACAGCAGCTGCAATTGGAGTCACCACCTGGTTAAATTTTCGATAATCCAGTGTCATTCTCTAAGATCCATCTGTTTTTTGCACAGGCCAGATAGGCAAGTTGAATGGGGATGTGGTGGGAATCACCATCCCTGCATCCTTCAAGTCCTCAATGGTGGCAGTAATCTCTGCAATCCCTCCAGGAATGTGATATGGCTTTTGGTTTACTATTTTCCTAGGTAGGGGCAGTTCTAATGGTTTCCACGTGGCTTTTCCTACCATAATAGCCCTTACTCCATTTGTCAGGGATCCAACATGGGGGTTCTGCCAGTTGCTGAGTATATCTATTCCAATTATTCATTCTGGAACTGAGGAAATCACTACAGGACAGCTTCAGGGACCCACTGGACCTACTGTGAGACGGACATGAGCTAAGACTCCATTAATAACCTGACCTCTGTATGCCCCCACTCTGACTGGTGGGCCACAGTGATGTTTTGGGTCTCCGGGAATTAGTGTCAGTTCAGAGCTAGTATCCAGTAATCCCCAAAAAGTCTGATTATTTCCTTTTCCCCAATGAACAGTAACTCTCATAAAAGGCCATAGATCCCTTTGGGGAAGGCTGGGAGAAAGATTAACAGTATAAGTTTTTGGCAGTGTATTGGAGTCCTTCCTCAAGGGACCCAGCCTCTCCTTCAATCAAGGGGTTGTGGATATGTAAACTCACTCAAGTCTGGGAATTGATTGAGGGGCCATGACTCTCTATCCTGGTGATTCGAGTTAGACTGCTGTTCACTTGACCTAGAATTCATCTGCTTGTACAGATCAAGTAAATATTTAGTAGATTTCCTATCTATTTCACTCCTAGGGACACCATGACTAAGTAGCCAACACCATAAGTCCATACGAGTCAGACTATTCTGATTACTGCTTTGACTCTGCCATCCATTACAGTAACCATGCCCACCTTGTCTTTGTTGATTGAGTGCTGCCACTTGGCCCCTACCACCACAGGCTCCAATCAGTCCCATTGTAGTTACGTGTCTTAATTCAGTTAAGGCAGTTTCCACTGTCACATGTGACTTACATAAAATAGCAATGACAGCAGTCTTCAAGGATCCTGGGGCTCCCTTCACAAATTTGTTCCTCACCATTGTGGTAAAAGTTGTGTCCTCTGGGCACTCCACATATGGATCTGTAGGTCTAACCTGCTAAATCCACTGTAGCATGCCAATTTCCCTAAGCCTTTGGATACCTTCTATAGTATACCAAGGCAGTCTGGTACTTCAACTTGATTTAGTCTAGGCCACCACGTAATTCACGCTTCAGCAACACAACCAAATAAACTATTAGATCCTTTCCTAACTGCTTGAGCTGAAACATTGAATGAAGAATCTGTGCTTCGTAAGCCCATATCAATAAACTCAGACTGATCCATCTTTGTGTTCCTTGCACCATTATCCCATGCCCGTAACAGCCATTCCCACACACACATACTCCCCAGGTTTCTGTTTGTACAGATTAGAAAAGTCAGGCAGTTCTTTTGGAATGTAGTATACCTCCTCCTGGGTTACACTTTGTACTTCACCTTTTGGAGCTCACCAGGACTTAAGTCTAGTTATAGGTCTAGAAGCCAAAATCGATGGGGAAATGTTTTGAGAACATTCAGCATTGTCTTGTAAAGCATCTGCCTCAGGCGAAGTCTCAGGCAATGACTCAAACAAAGGTGCAGCTGGGTTAATCTCATTAGATGGGAGTGGCGGGGCTGATGGTTCTGTTGGCAGGAGTGATTCAATGGAATTTAGGGACTCAGTGTCTCCAGCTTCCTGATTTTCTGTCCATATGTCCCCATCCCAGGTTTCAGGATCCCATTTCTTCCCAATCAGTGCCCTCACTTTAACTTTAGACACCCCTCAAGGTTGGCAGTTGAGTTGGCATTATAATTCAGCCACTCTTACGATAAGACTCTGGGTTTGGTTTTCAGCAATATCAGCTCTGTTACTACAAGAAATAACGCTTTCTTTCAAGGCACAAGTGGAAATTTCGAGGTCATTTATGTGGCACTTGAGCTTTGACTCTGAAGCCCTGAACTCATCTCTTTCTTCCATCAGTTTGGCTAATGAAAGTAGGACAGGCAAACCAACGTTCCTTATACTTCTTATTATGAAAAAATTGTAGAAAGGTGTCATACATGCAGTCACCCAGAGCCTCGCCTTTCACCAGTACCCAATCTACTGGGTGATATTTTCCGTATTTTAATTGCCACCTCGCACCATGGATTAGCAGTGCCCTCTTAGCAGGCAGAGTCATCAACATCTTTAAAATTAACCAGACTTAAGAACCGATTTAGAAAATTCATCCTTACAATTTTGTTTCTCTAGAACCACTCCTGGTACCAAATGTCTTAAACTGGGTTCTCTAGAGAAACAAAACCAGTGAAGCATATAAATGTATATGTAGAGAGAGATTTATATCAAGGAAGTGGCTCACGCAGTTCTAGAGGCTGTAACATCCCAAATCCACGGGTCAGCATAGAGGCTTCTTCTGATTCACGTAGCCTCAGGGGCTGGTGAACCCAAGATCAGCAGGTCGGGGAGCAGGGCTCTTGCTCACAGAGATCGACAAATCCTAGCATCAGCAGGCAAGGCCACAGGTAAGCTGCTAGCTGAAGTCCCAAGAATCAGAGGTCAGACAAACAGGAGCCAGCTGCCGGATCCAGAACGAACAAAAGCCCCCGAGCCCTGCCAGAACGTCGGCCCACACTTGATGCAGGCCACAAGCCCAAGAAAACTCCTGTTGACTGGTAGGCTACTCAAAGGAGATCCCATCATGGGGGTGATCACATACCATATCTCAACAGGGAAGTGACCACAACATCACATGACTGACAAAACACAGAATCATGGCCTAGCCTGGTTGACACACAACCTTAACCATCACACCATCTCAAGGTCCTTGATTGAATTGCATTTGCAAAGTCCCTTTGGCCATATGAGGTACCATTCACAGGTCCAGGGGTTAGGCTCTGGACAACTTTGGGGGTCATTACTCAGCCTATCACAGGAACAATGACCACCCTGACTGCTCTCTCCAGTGGGACAGTTTTCTTTTTCCTCTCCTGTAAGGTCAGCTGGCTTGGTGAAGGTAGGAGGGGACAGGGACCCGTTTGTGGGTGGGCCTGCAGATGTCTTGCAAATGCCCAATGCGGGCTCCCTGCCTGCAGCACCTTTCAGTGCCAGCCAGGTCTCTGCTGCCTGTACCTGGCAATCAGGCGCTTCAGAGGTGCCCTGGGGCCACATCACTGTTTCCAAGATGCTTGCCAACCACCCACCCTCAACCCTGCCTTCTTTCCTTTCCAGCATTCTGTTAGTGCCGGGAGGCCACTGTGTCAGCAAGCTGAGAGGGAAACTAAGGCAAGATGTCAGGCCGAAGTGGGAAAAAGAAAATGTCCAAGCTGTCCCGTTCAGCCAGGGCTGGCGTCATCTTCCCAGTGGGGAGGCTGATGCGTTACCTGAAGAAAGGGACATTCAAGTACCGGATCAGCGTGGGTGCCCCCGTCTACATGGCGGCCGTCATCGAGTACCTGGCAGGTAATGTGAACATGCAATGGTGGGTTGAACATGAAGTGTGAGAGAAGACAGGAGTCAAGAGTGAGCACCTGGAAGGATGGCATTGCCAATAACACTCCTTCCCCACTGGGTCAGTCCCAGCTGGATGCTGGATCAAATGCAGGAGAAGGTGAAGTTGGTCTTCTGCCTTGTCCGTGTCCTTTCCTTCCCTTTTGTGTTTTCTTCCCCACAACTTTAGGCTGGAGTTGAGAGAGCACAGGCTTAGGTGTCGGTTCAAACCTGGAAGAATCCATTTACTGGCTCTGTTACCTTGGGCTTATTACTTAACCTCTCTGTGCTCAAGTATTTCCAGAGCAACCTCATTCACTTGATGGAGTTAATGTATGTAAAATGCCTGGTGCAAAGGATGCATTCCATAAATGGTAATTCTTCTCATCTCTCCTCCATTGATAGCTGATAAAATCATTCAGGGCAAAGTATAAATGACTAATTCAGTTAAAGTGTTGTATTTTCAATCTGTATTTGCATTTTAATGAGACAAGGGGTTAAGCCAAAAGAATAAATCATTATTAGTGGAATTGCAGGCCACTATGAATAAGTGAACGGGGGATTTTTGTTAGGTTTGGGGAGTCAATGTATTCTTTTGCTCTTGTTTAGGGAAAAGGGGTCAAGAGGTGGAAGCCTCCTATCATCCTTGAAATGACTTTCAACATTCATGAAACAAATATTGACAGCATGCCTTCTTTGGGTCAGGCCTTGAAGATATAATGAAAACCAGCCAACAAGGTCCTACCTTCACTGGGCTTACAGTCTAGCAGGGAAGACAAGCATTAAACATATCACATGTAGTGAGATGCTCAGTAGCCTGGAAAGTTAGAGGAGCTGTTGGGGAGGGAGGTAACCTAATATAAAGCAAAGATCATTAAGACCTAGGAGTCTCTGGGTGGTGCAAATGGTTAATATGCTTGGCTGGAGGTTCGAGTCCACACAGAGTCACCTCGAAAGAAAGGCCTGGTGGTAACTACTTCCAAAAAATCAACCATTGAAAATCCTGTGGAGCACAATTCTACTCTGACACACATAGGGTCACCATGAGTCAGAGTCAACTCAGTGGTAACTGGTTCTGGTTAAGACCTAAATCAGGTTCTCATACCTGGTTTCTCTCAGTGGATTGATTAAAAATCCTGAAGCCTGGTTCCAGCCCCAAACCTTCTGATTAATTGGTGTGGAGTGTGGCCTGGGCGTCGGGACTTTTCCAAGCTGATTCTAATGTATAGCCAGGATTGAGAATTAGTAAGCGTTAGCTAGATTCAGGTCAGGGGTGGAGCTAGGAAGAGATTGTCCACGCACAGGAAGAATGAGGGTGAAGACACAAAATTTAGAGGAAGTGTGGTCCTTTCCAGCAACAGGAGGAAGTTCGGGGTGCCTGGAGGATAACTGGGAAACAGGAGCCACTGAGAGATAAGGTTGGGGATAAGCAGGGGCGAGATCGTGAAGGTCCTTGAGGGCCACACTGAAGATGTGCACACCACACACACACACACACACACACACACACACTACAGGGGAGGGCATCAAAGGGCGGAGGTAGCACTTTGGGAGGTCAGTCAGGCTTAGATGGAGAACAGTTGGTGGGAGTAACATCAGAGTCCAGGAGACTAAAGGGCTGTTGCAGCGGCACTTTTGAGAACTGACAGTGGCTAAGACTACAGCTGGGCAGTGGGGATGGTGAGAAGAAAGGGACAAATCTGGGAGATATCTAGAAAGTAGAGTCAGCTTTGCTCAATAATCAGTTGAATAAAGGGGAACAGGCATCAAAGGTGACCCAAATCTTTCAGGCTTGAGTTGGCTGCTTTCTTTCAAGTTAAGATACTGTGAGTTGAGGAGCGGGAGGTGGGACTCAGAGACAAGAGTACTGGAGAAGCGTATAAAGAGTTTGGCTAAGAGGAAGAAGAGAAAGTAGCTGGTGGATGAAGATGGAGCCTGTAGTGAAGTAGGAACAATGGAGGAGAGACAGGATGGGGGCGAGGGACTCAGTTGGGGTCTATTGAGTTTTTGGCATCTATCAGATGTCCAGGAGAGTTAAGTGGTTGGATACACTGGCTTCAGGCTACCCTGAGACTGGATTCTGGCCCTGCCACGTGTCAACTATGAAGCCGTGGACACATTGCTTTACTCCTCATGTTACTGTGAGGATAAGTTAAGATAATGCATGAAAAGTGCTTAGCATCCCTCCAGACACACTCAATAAATGTGTGTACCAACTCAATAAATGTGGCTATTGCTGTTCTTGGAGCCCTGATGGCACAGTGGTTAATTGTTTGGCTACTAACCAAAAGGTTGGCAGTTCGAATCCACCATTGCTCTTCTTAAGCGGATACCTACTAGGCACGTTGGAGCCCAAGAGACCTAAGGGCTGGAGATTCCGGCGCAGCAACGTTTGGACAGACTGAGTGGTTTAAGGCCATGGGAGTAAGTGAGGTCACCTGGAGAGAGACCCAGCCTCAAGCAGCACCACTGTGCCCAGGTTTATGGCCAGGTAGAAAGGGAAAGGGTGGCCCAGGAAGCTGAGAACAGCTAGAGTTTCAGGAGGGAAGGCGTGAGAGCACAGAGCCACAGAAACCAAAGGAAGAGGGAGTTATAATGGTGGCAGTGCTCATGCGGGGTCACGCTGATGAGAACCAGACAGGGAACCTGGCCTAGCCACCTGTAGGTCATGCGTGACTTTGGCGAGGACAGTATGGGTGGTCAAAGCGAAAATGCAGTGGGCTGAGGAATAGGAAGTATGGACTCGGAAACGGGTGTGTGGAGCTCGTGTAGGGGGTTTGGCCCAAAAGAGAGGAAGGCAGCTGATAGACTAGGAGCTGAGGGTGAAGGAGGGACGGTGCTATGTGAAAGAAGCTTGAGCCTGAGTAGGGGTTCTTAGCCTGGGGTCCTTGGCCCCAAATCCAGGGGTCCATGAACTTGGATGGGAAGGAGTACATCTTCATTTTCACTAACCTTCCTTGCAATTTAGCATTTCCTTCCTTTTTGAATGTGAGCAACAAACCCCATTAATGTCAGCGATACCTGGGGCTTTTTCACCACTAGAAATCACCTGTACAACCATTGTTATACTTATCTAGAAAGATCATTTACGCTTATAATTACCCCAAAACCACAGTAAGTATTAGACCTGCCACTAGATCTTGTTATTTAGCGTGTTGATAAGAAGCACATACATTACTATAACCAGATATTTTTAATATTTTAAAAACTGTATTCTAACCTAATTGGGTATTTTGTCATCCTAAGTATTCTTTTCTTGAGATATAATTCACATACCATGAAATTCACCCTTTTAAAGTGTACAGTTCAATGGTTTTTAGCATATTCAGTAGGTTGTGAGACCATCACCACTATCTAATTCCAGAACATTTCCATCACCCCAAAAGAAACCCCGTGCCCATTAGCAGTCACTCCCCATTTCCTTCTCCCCCCAGCTCCTGGCAACCACTAAATCTACTTTCTGTCACTATGGATCTGCCTATTCTAGACATTTCATAAAAATAGAATCATACAATACGTAGCCTTTGTGTCTGGCTTCCTTCACTTAACATAATGTTATTCTATGTCTTCTATTTTATACATTTTTAAAACCTTATTCTGAGAAGGGGTTCAGGGGCTTCAGCAGACCCCCACGGGGGTTCTTGCACCAAACAAGGGAGAGAGAGAGGCTGGAGATACTGGAGACCTGGAGCTTGTCAGGGAAGCAGGCCCCTGCGGACTTTGGAACCCACTGGAGGCTCTAGTGTAAGAGGAGAAGGCGCCTCCTCCAGGTTCCAAGAGGGTAGGGCAGCTGGAAACAGATGCCCACCACGATGCCGTCCTGTGGGGACATCAGCCTCTGAAGACTCGCTGCTCTTTCGCGCAGAGTTTGATCTGGCCAGCCTTTCCTGACTGACCCTCGTAAAACTTTAAATTGCAACATTCAGCTCTGATCTCTCTCCAAATCCCAGCAGTGAACAGGGATTCACCCGCTGATGTCCTGGGAGCCAGCCCTGGACGGTGGGTTTCCTCTGGCCACGTTCCCTCTCTTCTAGGATTCATGTCTGTGGTCTCTAAAAGGTCCTCTCTCCCACTCACTGCCCCCTGAAAGGGAACCTGGGACCTCAGGAATGGCCAGCAAGAGAAGGGGTGGGGGACTACTCAGTCAAAGAAGAGTTGCACAAATGTTCAGCAGCTCTGGGGAGAGGTAGCAGTCTGCCATGCCTGATGGCTCTGGGCTGGCTGCCCGGCTGGCCCCAGGTTCACACATGATGGCACTAGATAGTTAGAACTATTCCATGTTTCTGCTCCCAACTTACTGGGGGAGGTTGCAGGATCCAGCGAGTATTACACGCTGTACTGGTCATCTAGAATGTCCCACCAACCTGAAACATGCTCAAGCCTTCCATTATGGTTATCACATTCATAATTCAGCTTATCAATAGTAGAATGGTGATAATATTGGCCCAATTCATGTCCACAATGGCTATGAGGAAAAATGGACTGAAAAAAAAATCAAAATTCCAGAAAAACATTTTGTATCAATAATCAATGCAGCATAAATGTAAGACATTGAGAATGAATTATTTTATAATGATTTTTACAGTGAGAAAATGCTCTTTAATGTATTTTTAATTGAAAGGACAGGGTTGAATTCAAGGCTGAATTATTGTGTAACATAGAAACTCATCACTTACACACTTCTTCCAGATAATTGAGGTCTATCCATTTAATGCCGGGCCCTGGTGGGGAAGTGATTAAGCATTTGGCTGCTAACCAAAATGCCGGCAGTTCAACTCCACCAGCCAATCCTTGGAAACCGTACGGGGGCAGTTCTACTCTGTCCTATAGGGTCGCTATGAGTTGGAATTGACTCAGTGGCAATGGGTATCTATTTAACACAAGCATTTTTTTTTAACCTAATGATTTTCATTTATTAGATTTGCGTTTTGAAAAGGTTACTTTAACAGCCAGGACCACCAAGTATGGTCGTGCAGGTCACACACTGCACAAGGGTACACATTTAAAAGGCTGTCATTCACATCATAGACCTCAAGGATTTGTATACAGTTAATCTTCATTATTTGTGGATTCTGTGTTTGTGAATTTCCCTATTCGCTACCATTTATTTGTAACCTCAAAATCGATACTGTCAGCGCTTTCGCAGTCCCTCACAGAAATGTGCCGAGTCTCCCAACATGCATGTTCCCAGCTGAGGTCGAATTAGGTAATGCTCTGCCTTCTTGTTTCAGCTCACATATTGTAAACAAGTGTCCTTTTCGTGGCATATTTAGTGCCACATTTTTCACATTTTTGTGCTTTTTGCTGGTAGTTTTGCTGTTTAAAATGGCCCCCGAGCATAGTGCTGAAGTGCTGTCAGTGTTCCTGAGCACAAGAAGGCTGTGACGTGCCTGATGGAGAAAATCCATGTATTAGATAAGCTTCGTTCAGGCATGAGTTACAGTGCGGCTGATCATTAGTTCAATGGTAGTGAATCAACAATATATATTAAACAAGGAGTCTTGAAACAGAAATACACATAAAAAAGCTTATGTATTGATCAGTTGACGAAAATGTTGTGAACATTCCCCTAGGAGCAATGGTTCAAACCAAAAAAACCAAACCCGTTGCAGTCATGTCCATTCTGACTCACAGTGCAGAGTAGAACTACCCCTTACAGTTTCCAAGAAGTGCCTAGTGGATTCGAACTGCCGACCTTTTGGCTTGCAGCCATAGCATTTAACCATTACACCACCAGGCTTTCCTGGATCAGTGGTTCGGTATTTACTAATTCAGTATTCTTGGCAACGTAATAGAACAGAACTACACACATTGGTTACCAAGAATTGACTGCATTTATTATGAGAATTTCCAATAGATGGCAGTAAAGAGTCTTACTCTAACAAAACAGGGAAGTACAGTGTCTTAAGGAAGGGACAGCTTTTTCCAATTTGCACAAAGGTATCCATGGACCAGTTGTGGCTTTGTTGGCATGGATATGGAGGAGGACAAAACTGGGGGCGGGAAACCATTTAGACAGCCATTACAATGACCTGGGCTAGAAGAGAAGAGGGCCTTAACCCAGGCAATGGCAACAAGCATGGAGAAGAGGAGCAAAGGTATACGAGGTGGATGAGGTGGGATGGGCCCCACGTGGTGACTGGGAGGAGGAAGAGGGAGGGGAAGGAATGACCCCCCCCTTCATGCCCAGTCTCTGGTAGGAGCACTGTGTGGATTGAGGTGCCAGTCCCAATGGAGACGGCAGGAGCAGGTTTGGGAAAAGCTATCAGGATTTTGATCTGGGGACATGGTAAGTTTGAGTCACTTGTGGAACCCCCAGGTGAGGCTGTCCAGGTGACACCATGGTAGGGCTGGAGGTACAGATTTGTAGCATGGGCACATGTGTGGAAACTGGAGCCCTGAATTGGATAGGGTTGCCCTAAAAGTCATTGTAGACTGGGCAGAGCAGAGGGCACAGAGACCCAGGGGCTCTGCCACTTGGAGGGCAAGTGGACAAAGAAGAAGGAGCCAGGGGGGACAGAGTCTCAAAACAGTGGCCACCTCATGCCCTCCATCCCAACCCTAAATTTCATGTGATATTTCCCCACCTTCCTGGGCTGGAATATCCAGTGTCAGATTACATTGTGTACAAGACAAGAGGACACAGGCTCTTCCAGACAATGTGCAGGAGCTTTCCGACATCGCTCTTGGCTAACGGAACCATTCTTTTTACTACCGGATACTCAACTGTTTTCCAGATGGTTACTATTGCTGGAAGTGTGACTTCCTGAGAAGTGAGGGGTATAGAAGTCTATAGACTTCTGTAGCAGTCTCCACCACTTAACAGAATAAAGATCTTTCCACAAAATTTGCAGTAGGACAAATGTATGCTATATAAACTGGTTTTCCTATTGATTGTCAATATAAGGATACTTGTGTGCCTAAAATCAATAAAATCACTCAAGTAGTGAACTTTTATAGTTCATGTGAATGTGAATATATTCGTCATAATAACATTTGAAAGTATTAACAATGATTAACGTTATTTCAAACACTTAAATGGTGAGGTTCCTGCCCCATAGGATGTTCAGACTAAAAATCCAACAGAGAAGAGAACTCCTTGGTCTAGATTCTCTGTTGCGTATTATTAAGAAGTTGTTCATTTTAAAGAAAAAAAAATTCTACCTCTGCTTTTGCACTAGAGCATATAATCAAGTTTTTCTTTCTTTTAAATGATTGTGGAAGGGTAAGTTTGAGACAGCCCTGTGGCCCACTCCCTGAGCAGCGGCTGTGGGCCAGGTGTTGTGCTGTATGTGGAATTGCTGCCTTTAGTCTCTTCCTTTGTCGCATTTGAATC
This sequence comes from Trichechus manatus latirostris, assembly GCF_000243295.1. Lineage (NCBI taxonomy): Eukaryota > Metazoa > Chordata > Mammalia > Sirenia > Trichechidae > Trichechus > Trichechus manatus. The sequence continues at coordinate 504,152 of NW_004444099.1, read as the reverse complement.
CTGCAGATGTTCTGTTTGTAAATCTAATGTCTGTGCCTCTGTCAGTCTGAAAACAACCTAAGCTTCCTTGAGATGGCCTCAAGGCCCCAAGCACACCAAGCTTCTCATCAGCACTACCTTTTATGCTGCTGGGAAATTTGATGAACTTGGAGAGTGTCTTAGTTATCTAGCGCTGCTATAACAGAAATACCACAAGTGGGTGGCTTTCACAAACAGAAATTTATTCTCTCACAGGCTAGGAGGCTAGAAGTCCGAATTCAGGGTGCCACCTCCAGGGGAAGGCTTTCTATTTCTGTCGACTTTGGGGAAAGGTCTTTGTCATCAATCTTTCCCAGGGTCTAGTCGTTTCTCAGCGCAGGGAACCTGAGTCCAAAGGACACACTCTGCTCCTGGCTCCTCTTTCTTGGTGGTAGGAGGTCCCTCTGCTATCTGCTTCTTTCTCTTTTTTATATCTCAAAAGATTGAGCCCTGCCTTATTAACATCATAGAGGTAAGGATTTACAACACCTAGGATAATCAGATCAGATCACGAAATGGTGAACAACCACATAATACTGGGAATCATAGCCTAGCCAAGTTGACACACACTTTGGGGGACCACAATTCAATCCATAACAGGGAGGAAGCTTAACTTCCTCCTCTAAATGCAGGTGACAGGTGTTGGGAAACTGATGGCCCTAGATGCTGCATTCAATTCAACTTCTCCTGCTCAGACGTTTCAAACTGGAAGGCTCCCTAGTCCCCCCACCCCAAACTCCCTTCTAGAAAAAGAGGTGAATGGAGTGCTCCTTCCTCCCAGGATGGAGCCTGGAAATGACAGTTCCCCTCTCCTGAGATGTGCAGGTACAGGAAACTCCTCTTTATTGTCCCCAGTGGGGAGCTGTACATTTTAACCTGGAATTGTAAAGCAAGACTATTTGTGAAAGTTTTATAACTACATTTTTATTCCTTCTTGATGGATACCCTTTCCTAAGAGAAAGAAAGAGTTGAGCAAACAAATGCAGCAACCGGATTATGTAATATAGCATTAATTTCAAATACTGTCTCCCATTGTCCCAATATGAGGCAGTGTTATTTCAGTGGTAGTAATTTTCGCCTTCCACGCAGGAGACCCAGGTTCAATTCCTGGCCAGTACACCTCATGCGCAGCCACCAGCTGTCTGTCAGTGGAGGTGCTCAACAGGTTTAAGCAGCGCTTCCAGACTAAGACGGACCAGGAGGAAAAGCCTAGCAATCTACTTCTGCAAATCAGCCAGTGAGAAGCCTATGGATCACAATGGTCTGATCCACAACCAACCCTGGGGATGGTGCAGGACCCAGCAGGGTTTCATTCCATTGTGCATGGGGTCTCCATGAGTCTGGGGCCAACTTGATCGCAGCGGACAACAACCTTGTCCCAACAAGTATGGTCATACTTCTCAAACTCCATGCCCCAATCTTTGATTCAGGAAATATGATCCCTGTATAAATGAAGCTCTGGTTGTAACAATGGAGCCCCTTTCTTTTTGTTAAGATTAAGACACAGTGTTCATTGCTTAATAACGTGGAAAAGATGGCGTGAGAATGAGTTTGCAGTGATTTAGCGCTTTTCATTATGGGAACGCCATATAAATATTTAACTCTAATGTTTATTTTATTCTAATTTTTGGTTAATCACATTTGCTTAGTTAATATGGCATACTTATGCCAAGTGCTTATTACTATTACCATTTTATGAATGATGGCAATTTCATGTGCTATTTTATTTGAAATTAGATTGATTGTAAAGACTCATACAGAATCGCCTGTTAATTTTAGAGCTTAGTATTTATGTCATTGCACTGGCAGATCCTCCTGAACATACACACACACAATATGCTCATGCACACAAATTTTTCTGCATTATCACTTTGACAACACATTGGCACATTGACTCTAGCTTTCTAAGGGAAGGAATTTTTACAGCTCATTCATATTTTTGAAGGCAGCCAAATTTGATTTAGCAGAACATCTTTCTGAAATTGAGGAAGAAAGAAAAATAATAAAAAGAGGAGGAATGGAAAAGACATACAAATGGTATAAACCAATTCCGAGCTATATTTTTCTTTAATGTTGACCAAAAAAATTTGACAGCATGCAAACCAGTTCTAGGAAAATTCCTTGTTATCAGCTTTCTCATGTTTACCAAATGTCATTTATTAAAGTCAGAACCATGCTTAGATCCTGAGGGATACATGGAAGACGCTGGGCCCCAACATACCCTCCTATCCAGGTGTCGTGGTTATCCCCATTAGGAATTCACTTTTGAGGTTAAGCATTTCCTCATCCTGCAGTATAAGTCAGTTCTTCCCATCAGTTTTGCTTTGGGACAGAAGCAACCTGGGGCATCGATGTGGGAAGAGAGCAAAGGGGAAAAAGGAATTATGAAAGGGGTCCCAGTGGGCACCAAAGACAGACTTTACCTACATCACTAGTCTCTTCAGAGAAGGCCTTGCTTTATGGAGACTGAAGGAAATTCAGGTCCTATGGTAGGGTTCTGAATTGGTCAGAATTAAGTTCTAATGACAATGGCAGAAGAAGTGCAGAGAAGCCAGTCCAGGTTGGTAAGGAGGCCCCACCATCATAAGAGACTCAGCTTCCTTCTATCTTGTTGCTCCACCATCCACGACTCATGACTTCTTCCTCTTGGTCGAAGATGGCTGTTCGAATTCCAGCTCTCATGCCCTCCCTCAGTCAGCCAGTAAGGAAGAAAGGCACAGCCCCTTCATTGACGGACACTTCCCAGAAGTACTAACAACACAAACGCTTACCTTTCATTGGCCAGAACTTAGTCACATGACTACAATTATCAACAAGGGAGGTTAGGAAACGTAGTCTTCATTCCTGTGGTTATGGGCTCAGCAAAAAAATCAGGGATCCAAATACTAAGGAAGAAGGGGGAGAATATATATTGATGGACAACTAGGAGACTTTGCCACAGGTCGAATATTAGGTCTTGCTAAAATACCTTACTTGTTTGTGACCTGCGCTCTTTTCTGCTTTCTAAATTTCTTTCCAGACCCAGGCATAAAAATCATAAATGAATAAAAATGATTGAACTCAAAGGCCATTTCTGAAAAAAAAGCTTTTAAAGCTCAGACTGCATTCTGTGGTTGCCTATTAACGCCCTTTTCTATTTTCAGCGGAAATTCTGGAATTGGCTGGGAATGCTGCAAGGGACAACAAGAAGGCTCGGATAGCCCCAAGACACATCCTGCTGGCCGTTGCCAATGATGAGGAGCTCAACCAGGTATGTCTGAAGCCTGAGACCAGCCACAGAATTGCTTTGCCCAACAAGCTTCTGCACATGGACCCGGCTGGCCAAGAGTCGTTCCTGCTACAGTCACAACCCATTTATTTATTTATTTTTAATCAGACCATATGAGAGAACAAGTCCAATGAGCTGTATGATTCAGATTCAAATTAAAACTGCCTCTGGAATAGGTCCCGTTATACAGTCTGAGTCTTTCCAGATCTTCTTTTCCTCTTTAAAGGCAAGCTCTGTGTGGTGCTGGGAAGGAGGACAGTACACATATGTTATTCTCAGTTTCTTCACCCAAACTTCATTTGGTAACAGTTTATTCTGACTACGAATCCCTCCTTATCTATTGGAACGGACCCTAACTGTGGCTCATGACAGTGGTCTCCGGAGCAGAGTGACTGCCCCGTGCCCCCGCCCCCGCCAAGGATATGCAAGGTGGCAGGCACATAATATTAGAATGTTTATTTATATTTACTTTCATATCTCATTCTTCTCAAACCACGTGTGGTGAAGAACCAGCTCTTATTATTTCCAATCTATTGTGCACTGATAATTTCAAAAATACAATAAAAATAAATTACTAGAAAAACAAAATTTTTTTAAAGAAATACAAGCCCCGATGTTTTTAGAGTCAATAGATAAACAATGACTCTGTTTGCTATAAAAGTTTCTAGACTCTTACTCTCAGTCTCTGCACGTCTCTTGTCACAGGCAGGTAATTAACAATTCCCAGACCAGCCCTGCTGTGCAGACCACACTTGGAGCAGTGTTGCTTTGGAACGTACAGAATATATTAGTGTAATAATACATGCAGTCCCTGGGTGGTACAAACAGTTAAGTGCTTGGCTACTAACTGAAAGTTTGGCAGTTCAATTCTACCCAGAGGCACCCCGGAAGAAAGGCCTGGTGATCTACTTCTGAAAGATCACAGCCATTGAAAACTCTATGGAGCACAGTTCAATTCTGAAACACATGGGGTCACCATGAGTTCGAATCAGCTCAGCCGCTACTGGTTTTTGGTTTAGTAATATGTGTTGATTATTTACAAGTCAATAAACGTATAATTGGAGGGTGATGGTCAAACATATGTTACTGATGAACTGTATGATCAAAAGCGTGTGGAGACCACTGGTTTGTGGTTAACTGGATCTCGTCCTTGTGTTGACCTCGAGCCTAATTTTTGTCAAGCTATGCTCCCCACATGTGAGCTCTTTATCCCCTGTTGTGTCTGGAATTCCACAGCCCTGGGCAACAACCCTGGTGTCAACCTCTATAACCCTTTTATTTTGCTTTGCTTTGTTTTGCTTTCTGTACGAGATCACAGGACGACTTGATGCCTACAGAGAAAAGCTGTACAAGTGAACGAGGGGAACCATTGAAATTGTGTATTATGCAATTTCTTTAGGAAACCAAAAACCAGACTTAAGACTTGTTTTGCCAGCAATTGGAATTGTATTAAATCCAGAACTAGAAAGCCCTTTGCTGTACGAGCTCACGCATTTTCTCTCTCCAGCTGCTAAAAGGAGTGACCATCGCCAGTGGAGGCGTCCTGCCCAGAATTCACCCCGAACTGCTGGCCAAAAAGCGAGGGACCAAAGGCAAGTCTGAAACTATCCTCTCCCCTCCCCCAGAGAAAAGAGGAAGGAAGTCCACGTCGGGCAAGAAGGGAGGCAAGAAATCCAAGTCTGCCAAACCACGGACGTCCAAAAAGGTGAGCCAAGGTTGCATCTTGTGAGCCAGGGACTCCCACAAAACAAGAGGAAAGTTTAAAGAGCCAAAGATGAGGGCGTAGCCAGCATCTCTGAAGGACCAAGGACTCTGCAGCTTGATGCTGGGAGAAAATGACAAGGGTGTGTACACAGAAGAAGAAATCTTCATCAAACGTCATCAAACAGGGTCTACTAGAAGTTTCCACACCCAAACTGTGGGTGATTTTCATGGTTCCAGACCTCGTCCTTCGTCCCCACCAAAATCTTCAGATGAGAGATGATAACCTGGAACCCTAATTTTTATTTCTGTACAGAACTCCATGTCGCATACTGAAAAATCTCTGGTCTCCCATAAAGAGTCCCTTGAGTTCAGCCCATGGAATTTTAGGTGCTTGGGATAGTTTCACATGCAAAGTAGCTCTCACTCAGAGATGCCATTTGTGGAGTAATACTTTGATGTGCTGTCCAGTACGACAACCACTAGCACATGTGGCTATTTAAATTTGAATTAAAATTAAATCAAATTTAAAATCCATTTTTTTGGTTGCACTAGCTGCATTTCAAGGGCTCAACAGCATTGGACAGTACAGACATAGAACATCTCCATGACTGCAGAAAGTTCTATGGGCAGCATTGCCTTAGAGGGTATCAATTTTCATTCTGCAGACCCCCATGATAATACAAAAGATTATACGAATTTACTGCACTGCCTCCAGTGTACCCCAGGAAAATCCTGGCGAGGAGTGTGGTTGAGCAGTGCACTGTGAACAACCCCACTTGGCTCTGGTGGTTGTTATCATAAGCTACAGACGTTGGGAAAAGCAAGAAGAGTGTACGTGTGTCCAGGTTTGGGTGAGGACTACAGGTACGTGTGGGCACCTTTAACACACTTCATTTCTTACAGTACCCTTGTCTTTTCCTCATGGCTTCCCTCAGTGGAGAAACAGTAGAACATAATGCCTAACATCTTCCTTTTATATCCAAGGTTGGTAGCAGCCATGAGAGGAGCTTAATAAAACCACTTTGGGCTTTTTCTGGATTGTTCTCCATCTGTCCTTCTGATTTCTACCAACAGTCCAAACCAAAGGACGGTGATAAAGAAGGAACTTCAAATTCCACCTCTGAAGATGGCCCAGGAGATGGGTTCACCATCCTGTCTTCTAAGAGCCTTGTTCTAGGGCAGAAGGTAATGAAGAAAACTGTAATGTGCTGTAATAAAACACTACTGCATTTTTATAACCTACTGTTACAAGCAATGATGCCTCCTTCATCCTTTGCTCCTCGAATACAGCGTCCGCACTGTCCTTGAATTAGTCATTTTTAAGCCAAACAGATATGGTAGTTTCTATATTGTGAGTGTGAACCAGCTCTCTCACGTTGGGAATGAATGCTGACATTGGTCGGCCAAAGGTAAGCCTAGAGAAGCCTTCTGGTCAGCAGATAGAATGACATTTCTGGTTTTTCTGGGAATTCCCCAAGCATCGGTTATTTCTGTGCCCATCAAAAAAATCCAGAGCTTACTTTCTCAAACTACCTTTGAGAGGCCTGCCTTACAGTTCAATGTAATTTATCAAAGAAAGAAAATAGAAATATATGTTTCCTGAATATCCGTGGCGTTAGAAACGAATTATTTGGCAATAATTCAGTCTGCTCTCCTTTCTAGACTACAGAAAGAAAACAAACAGGGCTATACATTTCACCAGTCTTTGGCAGCACAATAGCAGCCCAGCCAAAGATGCAAATAATTCATTCCCAGATGTGTGAAGTTTACTGAGCAGATGATTTATCTACCAAGCGAATGGGGGCTGAAATAAGATACACAAGGAAGCAGTCAGTTAATCATATGAAAGCAGGGAAGCAAAGAGGCGGAATTTATGTCCCCTCTAGGGATTGTCCACGGGTGTCCCTGAGTGGTACAAACAGTTAATATGCCTGACTGCTAACTGAAAGACTGAGGTTTAGTCCACCCAGAGGCACCTCAGAAGAAAGTCCTGGCAAACTACATCCGAAAAATCAGCCATTGAAATCCCTATGGAGCACAGTTCTACTCTGACATGCATGGGGTCACTATGAGTCAGAAGCGACACTGGTGGTTTGATCCCAATGGTTTAGGGGCTGCCCCTAGTTAGATAAGCTTTCTTTCACTTACACAGGGGAACATAAAGTTCTTGCACATGGGGAGACTATGCCCTCCATTCCACTAGGCTGTGAACATGTAGGACAGCATTTTACAAGTATCACCCCAAGAATGTGGTCCCCAAAAGGCAGATGGCCAGACCTAGGCAGTTCAGACTCCCAGAACCCCCTTCACTTCTCTCCAGCAAAGCCATTGGCTTCACAGCCCTGCCCCAAAAGATCAGTGCTGCTGTGTGAAGAGAGACAGAGACCTGGGCTTCCCTTGCAGGAGTTACCAAGGACCCACCATCACAAACCAAGGCCACTAAGGCTGGGAACCAAAGGCCTGAGCTAGAGGGAAACAAAGAGGAAGGGAGGTCCCATTCCCATTCCTGGAAGAGGCGCAGATTCGTTCCATGCTGCTAGTCTCAAAATGAAGATCAAATCCACTGAGCTCTAAAAAGTCTGCTGAAAACCAAGTGCCTGGGAAACTTGAGATCATTGCTCCATGTGCAGTCTCTTCCTACTGACATTCAGTATAAATAATTAAGAGGATTAATGGAGGGAGGTAAGACATGAAGATTTTCGGTGGGATTTGATCCTTCCCAACTCTCCATCTTTTCTCCCTAATGCAGTTGTCCCTGACCCAGAGTGACATCAGCCATATTGGCTCCATGAGAGTGGAGGGCATTGTCCACCCAACCACAGCTGAAATTGACCTCAAGGAAGATATAGGTAAGGTCCTGAGACTTTGGTAGTGGGGCCATACAATAACATGGTGTTCACGAAAGTTCTTGGGAAGTCGGTCACTGTCAACTGGATATTGCTTGGGGTGCTATGCCAAACTCTTTGTCTTTGTATGTAATTGAACAGCTTTACTAGACCGTAACTTTGTTTTAATTCTGCTTATGTTTTTTACATGTTTTACTGAAGTATTACATAAAAACAGAACCATGCACAGATCATCAGTGTACAGCTTAATGAATTTTTCTAAAAGTGAACCCCCTGTACAACCAGCAGCTAGCTCATGTGGCAGAACCTTCCCAGCACTCTAACAGTCCCCCTCGTCCACCCTCCTGGTCCCTCTCCCCTCCAAAGGTAACCATTATCCTATCTTCTAGCAGCATAGGCGGGTTCCACCTGGTTTGAATTTTGTATAAATGAAATCATGCTGAATCTTTTGTGTCTAGCTTCTTTTTGCTCAACATTGCATTGATGACATTCATCCCTACTGTTGAGTGTGGTTGTCAAGTGTTCATTTTCTTTGCTGTGTAGTGTTCCATTGTATGAATATACCACATTTATTGTTCCATCTTACCATTGATGGCATTTGGGTAATTTTGGATTTGGGCTATAATGAATAGTGCTGCTATAAACGTTCTTGGACATTCTATATATATTTTAAGTTTGAAGATTGAGAACACCATTGATAGAAAGGAAATGGGCATTTAGAAAAAATTAGTTTATCTTCAAAGTTATGAGCATTAAGTTATTTTACCAGTGATTTTCCACCTTGGAGGTGATGGAGCACTGGTTTTAGGCTAGATGGAGGCACTTGGGAGGGAAGAGGGTAAAATATCAAGGACACTGGAAATAACAGCATATTAAATGATCACGATCTCATCCATTTTTCCTAGACAGAACTGCCTTAAACTCTCCGTTGAGAAGGTCACGTGCGCAAAGAAAGGGCTTTGTCTCTGGGGTGCAGAGCTGGTCTCAAAATTCAAAGATGTATGTGATTTGAGGCAGTTGCTAGTGGGTGAACTTGGTCTGGTACCAGGGGCCCTGAGGCTTCTGGGCTCTCTTATGGTTCCCTTCTGGCATCCAGCTTGTTCTGGCAAAAAGGAGATAGGAGAGCACCAGACACCACCCAGCATTAAAGAGAAACTGGGCTTTTTCTTGTTCACAAATAGACCATGAAAACTCCTTCTTCACTCGTTAAACCCACACCCTATCAGCAGCCATTAATGCTTCCCCTCTGTGGAAAGATGCCTCCTACTGGCCTTAATCTTGACCTCTGTTTTGAAGTGCATCCGAGTCTCTCTCAAACAAATTACCATACTCCCACTTTATATACTTCTTTAGTATTTGGATTTTCATATCAGAAAAAGAGTAATTTTTTTTTTTTAAGTGGCAAGGTGGTAGAGTAGAAAAAGTGCTGGTATTGGAGCAAAAACTGAAGCTCAGATAGCAGCAGTGGATAACAAGGCATCTTGGGCATCTTGGGACGATAAATGAGCAAATGGTTAAGAGGGCAGGTTCTGGAGTCAGCCTGCATCTATGTCTTGGATTTTACTGATCAGTTCCTAGCTGTATGACCTTGGGCAGGTTTCTTAACCTCTCTGAACCTCAGTGTCCTCATCTGTAAGTTAGGATAACAATAGTGCCTGCCTCACAGGGGTGCTGTGAAGATTAAATGAGATAATGCATGGATGGCACTTAGCACAGTGCTGGGCTCATAAGCATTTAATAAATGATGGCCTTTTTTATTATTGTGTTTTGTTAGGAGTCCCACCCATCATAATTCTATTCTCCATCACTATCATCCAAATTAATCATCCCATGCATATCATACCTTGTTTAAAAAAATTGTATTACAGAAAATTTCAAACATTCACAAAAAATAGCAGAAGAGTACAATGAAACCCTATGTATCCATCACCCAGTTGCAATAATCATCCACCCATGACCAAGCTTTTTTCAGCTTTGCCCCCACTCACTTCCCCCAGACAATATATCATTTTATCTGTGACTATTCCAGAACAACCTCTAAACGGTAAGGACTGTTCTTAACAGTGTAACCACAATACCATTATCATACCTTAAAAAATAACATATTCTTAACCTCATCAAATATTCAGTCAGTGTTCTTATTCCAACTGCACAATAAATGTGCACTTACTTTTTTAATTTGTTTATTTGACTCAGTTCTAAATACATTTACACATTGCAGTTGGTTAAGTCCCTTAAGTCTCTGATAACCCACAGGCTCTGCCTTCACCTCTCTCTCTCTCGTTTCCTTTGCAATTTATTTGTTAAGGGAACTGGCCATTTGTCCTGAAGGTTTTCCCAAAATCTGAATTTTGTTGATTGTACCCTCCTAGTGTTGTTAAGGATGTTTCTTCTCCGTTTTTTTTTTTTTAATTAGTATTTGGATCAAAGGCTTAATGAGATTCAAGTTCAAAAATTTTTGGCAAATCTGCTTTGTGAGTGATATAGCATTCTTCCATCTGGAGGCCTGTAACATCTGGTTGTCTCATTTATGGTATTAGCAAACGTTGATGCTCATTCCCTCGATTTCTTCATTCGTTAGGGGTTGCAAAATGGTGACAGTCTAATTCTATCATTCCTTCTTCATTTGTTCACTGGAGTATTTCCATAGAGAGAAACTCCTGTCATCAACTCAGCAGTTTGCTTTATTCTTTTTTTAATATTTTATGTGTTTTTTTGGTGAAAGCTTACACAGAAAATTCAGTTCCCATTTAAGTATTTCTATGCATATTGCTCAGTGACATTGGTTACATTTTTCACAATGTGTCAACATTCTCATTATTTCCATTCTGGTTGTTCTGTTTCCATTAATCTGGCTTCCCTGCCCCTCCTTACCTTCTCATCTTTGCTTTAGAGTAAATGTTGACCGTTTGGTCTCATATAGTTGATTTTTTTTTTTTTAAACAGCACAGTACTCACAGGTGATGTTGTTTATTTTATGAGTTAATCTGTTATCTAACTGAAAGGTGACCTCTGGGAATGGTTTCAGTTCCAGGTTTAAAGGGTGTTTCAGGGCAACAGTCTTAGAGGTTTCTCTGGTCTCTACCAGCCCAGTAAGTCTGGCCTTTTTTAAGAATTTGAATTTTGTCCTATGTTTTTCTGCCATTCTATCCAGGACCATTTATTGTGTCTCTGGTCAGAACAGCTGGTAATGTTAGCCAGGCACCATCTAGTTCTTCTGGTCTCAGGAGAGATGAGGCCATGGTTCATGTGGGCTATTATTCCCGTAGACTAGTTTCTTCTCTGAGTCTTTGATTTTCTTCCTTCTTTTTTGTGCTTTATTCTTAAAAATCTTTAGTGAAGAGGATGGTATCACCTTGCCTTTTAGACTTTCCCATTTGGCTGCTGACCTGAATGCAGAGTGTGGCTGTTGAGACCTGTTTCCCTACTTCTCACTGTTACAGAGACCAACTGGAACTTGGCTACCAGCTTTGGTTACTGGGCCTTCCCCAGGCTGTATGACCAGCAAATCAACACCAGCCAGGAGTCTGAGAGCCAGACAGGAGACTTAGAGACCTGTTTAGTATCATTTTATCTGTGAATATTTCAGATATTCAGATTGCTTCCAGCAATCACCATTTCCAAATTGAAACCAAAGCAGGTTAATGAAGAATACCGTCTCCATGTCCCCAGTGGAGAGTGACTGTTGGGAGAGACACTTTTCCTAAATAAGCTGCACAATGGATTAGGGCTCTCCAAACACACTTGAGTGTTTGAGTACGGAAGGGGGTAGCGCCCTGGCCCAGCTTCTAGGGAAACCTCTAAATGGAATAATAATATTATTATTGAATATGGATAACCATAAAGAGAGAGAGCTGAGACTTGCCCCAGACAGCCAGATAATCATACTAATTTGAAGATGAAAATAGGTGATGTGAAATACCGCATCTCCCACCTGAGAGCAGCAGTCATCCTAGTCTGGACAAAACATTCATATATCACCTCAGAGACATGAGAGTGTGGGAAGGGGTGGGCTAGACCCCCTGGCGCACACAGGTGGGGATCCTACTGGGCCAGAGGTGGAGGCCTGCTATCTCCTGGGGCTCCACGTGGCCTCTGTAGAGGCAAGATCCTGAAGTATTGAGGAGGGAATTGTCCTGACATCAAAGACTCGGAGGAAGGCGGTTAGAGATTAGCCACTCAAATCACTGCAGGTTTCCATTGAGAACTGAGGCCCAGGCTGGGGAACAACATGCCAGTGTCTGAGGCTGTGTATGTCCTCTGACCCCGAAGATTTAGAGGTTGGTGGTGGTGCTGGGATGGCAACAAGACTTCAGAGTTCTCCACCCTGAGCCCGGAGGTTCCTACAGAGTCACCTGCCTTGGCCTCCACTGTGGCTGCGTCTCCAAGGGCCAATCTGGGACCAGCTTAGAGCTGGTGACAAGAGGCAGGTTGCAGGATCTCTGATATTCCCCACAGCATAGGGTGCATCTATCCAATCACCAAAACACTGATTTTAACCTACACACTATGAGTATTTAACCTATAGGACAAGGCACCGGAGCCTCAATTTTTTAAAAAATCATGTTCAAGATTATGTCATCAGATTGCTTTATGGCCAAATCACTCCCTAAGAGGGTTTTGTGAGTCTTTTAGAATCTAAGTCTTGCTGTCCCCACACGTCTATCAGTTTGTCATACTATGGTGGCTGGCGTATTGCTGTGATGCTGGAAGCTATGCCACCGGTATTTCAAATACCAGCAGGGTCATACCAGCAGGGTCAGAGACAGGTTTCAGCTGAGCTTCCAGGCTAGCAAGAAGGATCTGTTAGTTTACTTCTGAAAAAATTAGCCAGTGAAAATCTTATGAATAGCAGCTGAACATCGTCTGATATAGTGCTGGAAAAAGAGCCCCTCAGGTTGGAATCCACTCAGAATAAGACTGGGGAAGAGCTGCCTCCCCAAAGTAGAGTCAACCTTAATGAGGTAAATGGAGTCAAACTTTCGGGACCTTCATTTGCTGATGTGGCATGACTCTAAATGAGAAGAAACAGCTGCAGACATCCATTAATAACAGAAACGTGGAATGTACAAAGTATAAATCTAGGAAAATTCGAAGTCCTCAAAAATGAAATGGAACACATAAATGTCAATATCCTAGGCATTAGAGAGCTGAAATGGACTGGTATTGGCCATTTTGAATTGAACAGTCATATGGTATACTATTCTGGGAATGACAAATTGAAGAGGAATGGCGTCGCATTCATCGTCAAAAAGAACATTTCAAGATCTATCCTGAAATACAACGCTGTCCATGATAGGATAATATCCATATGTGCACAAGGAAGACCAGTTAATACAATTATTATTCGAATTTACGCACCAACCACTTATGCCAAATATGAGGAAAATGAAGATTTTTTACCAACTTCTGCAGTCTGAAATTGATCAAACATGCAATTAAGATGCTTTTTATTTTTTAGGCATCTTAGGGTTGCTATGAGTCGGAATCAGCTCGACAGCAACGGGTTTGGTTTTTTAGTTTATTTAGATTTTATTTATTTTTTAATTGTACTTTAGATGAAGGTTTACAGAGCAAATTAGTTTCTCATTAAAAAATTAGTACACATATTGTTTTGTAACATTGGTTGCCAACCCCACGATACGTCAACACTCTCCCCGTCTCAACCTTGGGTTCCCCATTACCAGCTTTCCTGTCGCCTCATGCTTTCTCGTCCTTGCCTCTGAGCTGGTGTGCCCATTTAGTCTCATTTTGTTTTATGGTCCAGTCTAATCTTTGGCTGAAGGATGAACCTCAGGAGTGACTTCTGTACTGAGTTAAGAGGGTGTCTGGGGGCCGTACTCTTGGGCAATCAAGATGCTTGGATACTTACTGGTGATTGGAGTGTGGAAGTTGGAAACAAAGAAGGAACAGTAGTTGAAAAATATGCCCTTGGTGATAGAAACATAGCTGGAGATCGCATGATGGAATTTTGCAAGACCAACGACTTCTTCATTGCAAATAATTTTTTTCACCATCATAAATGGCGACTATACACGTGGACCTCATCAGATGGAAAACACAGGAATCAAATCAACTACATCTGTGAAAAGAGATGATAGAAAAGCTCAATATCATCAGTCAGAACAAGGCCAGGGGCCAACTGTGGAACAGACCATCAATTACTCATATGCAAATTCAAGTTGAAGCTAAAGAAAATTAGAACAAGTCCACAAGAGCCAAAATATGACCTTGAGTATATCCCACCTGAATTTTGAGACCATCTCAAGAATAGACTTGACTCATAAAACACTAATGACCAAAGACCAGACGAGTTGTGGAATGACATCATACATGAAGAAAGCAAGACATCAGTAAAAAGAAAGAAAAGACCAAAATGGTTGCCAGAAGAGAGTCTAAAACTTGCTCTTGAACATAGAGTAGCTAAAGCAAATGGAAGAAATGATGAAGTAAAAGAGCTGAACAGAAGATTTCAAAGGGTGGCTTGAGAAGACAAAGTAAAGTATTATGATGAAATGTGCAAAGACCTAGAGTTAGAAAATCAAAAGGAAGAACATCCTCAGCATTTCTCAAACTGAAAGAACTGAAGAAAAAATTCAAGCCTCGAGTTGCAATATTGAAGAATTCTACAGGGAAAATATTAAACAACAAAGAAGCATCAAAAGAAGATGGAAGGACTACGCACAGTCACTGTATCAAAAAGAACTGGTCGACTTTCAACCATTTAGGAGATAGCATATGATCAAGAACCAATGGTACTGAAGGAAGAAGTCCAAGCTGCACTGAAGGCATTGGCAACTAACAAGCTCCAGGATTTGATGGAATACCAACTGAGATGTTTCAGAAAACAGATGCAGCACTAGAAGCACTCATTCATCTATGCCAAGAAATTTGGAAGACAGCTACCTGGCCAACTGACTGGAAGAGATCCATATTGTGTTCCAAAGAAAGGTGATCCAACAGGATGCAGAAATTTTCAAACAATTTCATTGATATCGCATGCAAGTAAAATTTTGCTGAAGATCATTCAAAAGCAGTTGCAGCAGTACATCGACAGGGAACTACCAGAAATTCAAGCCAGATTCAAAAGAGGACGTGGAATGAGGGCTATCATTGCTGATGTCAGATGGATCTTGGCTGAAAGCAGAGACTCCCAGAAACATGTTTACCCGTGTTTTATTGACTATGCAAAGACATTTGACTGTGTTGATCATAACAAATTATAGATAACATTGAGAAGAACGGAGAGAATTCCTGAATACTTAATTGTGCTCCTGCAGAACCTTTACGCAGACCAAGAAACAGTTGTTCGAACAGAACAAGGGGATACTATGTGGTTTAAAATTAGGAAAGGTGTGCATCAGGGTGTATCTTTTCACCATACTTACTCAATGAACGCAGCATCAAGATTGGAGGAAGACTCATCTGCGATAGGCAGATGACACACCTTGCTTGCTGAAAGTGAAGAGGACTTAAAGCACTTGCTGATAAAGATCAAAGACTACAGCCTTCAGTACAAATTACACCTTAACATAAAGAAAGCAAAAATCCTCACAACTGGACCAATAAGCAACATCATGATAAATGGAGAAAAGATTGAAGTTGTCAAGGATTTCATTTTACTTGG
>NW_004444099.1:478953-488589 GCF_000243295.1 Trichechus manatus latirostris | reverse complement strand
ACAACTGGACCAATAAGCAACATCATGATAAATGGAGAAAAGATTGAAGTTGTCAAGGATTTCATTTTACTTGGTGTCTTAGGCTGGGTTCTCTAGACAAGCAAAACCAGTGAAGTGTATAAATATATAGAGAGATTTATGTTAAAGAAATGGCTCACTTGGTTGTAGAGGCTGGAACATAGGTCAGGCCGGAGGCTTCTCCTGAGTCATGTAGCTGCAGGGGCTGGAAAACCCAAGATCCGCAAGTCAGACATCAGGGCTCTGGCTCACAGGCTGTGAACACAGACAAATCCAAAGATCAGCAGGCAAGATGGCAAGTAAGCTGCTAGCTCAGGTCTCAAGAACTGGAGGTCAGACAAACAGGAGCCAGCTGCAGGATCCAGTGTGAGCAAAAGCCTGCGAGCCTTGTGAAAAAGTCCACTTATATTGAATGCAGGCCACACCCTCAAGGAAACACCCTTTCAATTGATTGGCTGCTCATAGCAGATCTCATCATGGAGATGATCACATCATTATACAACCGCCAAACTACCTCATAACTGCCAAACCATAGAGAATCATGGCCCAGCCAAGTTGACACGCAACCTTAACGATCACACTTGGATTGACAACCAATGCCCATGGAAGCAGCATTGGGCAAATCTGCTGCAAAAGACTTCTTTAAAGTGTTGAAAAGCAAAGATGTCACTTTAAGGACTAAAGTGTGCCTGACCCAAGCCATGGTATTTTCAATTGCCTCATATGCATGTGAAAGCTGGACAGTGAATAAGGAAGACTGAAGAAGAACTGAGGCCTTTGAATTATGGTGTTGGTGAAAAATCTTGAATTACCATGGACTGACAGAAGAAGGAACAAATCTGTCTTGGAAGAATGCTCCTTAGAAAGAAGAATGATGAGACTTTGTCTCACATACTTCGGACATGTTATCAGGAGGGACCAGTCCCTGGAGAAGGACGTCATGCTTGGTAAAGTAGAGGGTCAGCAAAAAAGAGGAAGACCCTCAACGAGATAGACTGACACACGGTGCCTACAACAATAGGCTCAAGCATAACAATGATGGCGAGGATGGAGCAGGACCGGGCAGTGTTTTATTCTGTTGTACATGAGGTCGCAATGAGTCGGAACCCGCTCAACGGCACCTAACAACAAGTCTGGCTGTACAGAGGCCCAGAGACCCTGGCCACCAGTGACCATCGGCAAACCAGGATTTCAGTTGTGAAGTTTGATTCCTAGTTTCTAAGGGTGGTTTGTTTTTTTTCTGGCCTACTAAGTATGTGTCAAACACTGTAATTATATTGACAAGAACGAGTGCAGTGGGTTCCCATTGTTCTCTTTCACAGGTAAAGCCTTGGAAAAGGCTGGGGGAAAAGAGTTCTTGGAAACGGTAAAGGAGCTTCGTAAATCCCAAGGCCCTTTGGAAGTTGCTGAAGGTAAGTGTGGAATTGGGCCCATGCTCCCAGCATAGCCTCATCGCCGTCTTTTCGCTTCTCCAGCCTTACGTACTTCATGCACATTCCATTTGTGAAATAAAATAATTAACCAGGAAGCTATCTGAGACTGTCTCAGATAATTTGAGCAGGCCCATAGAGTTCATTTCATACGCTTTGGGGACTATAAAGGGCCTGGATTATCTTATAGTTCTGGAGGCCACAAGTCCAAAATAAATTTCACTAAGCTAAAATCAAGATGTCAGCAGGATTGCATTTCGTCTGGAGCCTCTAGGTGAGAAACGCTTTCCTTGCCTCTTCCAGTTTGTAGAGGCTGCCTGTATTCCTTGGCTCATGGCCCCTTCCTCCAAATTCAAAGCTAGCAGTGTAGCATCTTCCAATCTCTGAGTCTGACTTTCTTGCCTCCCTCTTATACGGACCCTTGTGATTACATTACACAAATGATTAAGTGCTCTACTAGTAACCGAAGGTTGGCAATTTGAACTCACCCAGTCAGCAGGAACCTCAGGAGAAAGGTCTGGTGATCTGCTACCAAAAGATCACAGCCTTGAAAACCCTATGGCGTGCAGTTGTACTCTGCAACACATGGGGTCGCCATGAGTCAGAATTGGTTTTTTTGGTTGGGTGATTACATTTAGGGCTCACCCAGACAATCCAGGATAATCTCCCGGTCTCAAGATCTTTCACTTCATCACATCTGCAAAGTCCGTTTTGCCATGTAATGTAACATATTCACAGGTCTGGGGAGTAGGGGTGGACATTTGGTGGGGGGGACCATTCGTCAGCCGACCACAGCCACCACAGATGATTCTGACGTGCACCTTTGAAGAGCAGCCACTGTGAGTAAGCAGCATAACCTAGTGGCGAGTTTGCTGTTTGGAGACGCGCCGTATGAGAGTGACATGCTGGCCCACAGCATTAAATGTTTTCGTCCGAAGCTTGTGCTAGCTGTCTAAGGCAGTTCTGGCACAGCTCCTGCTCTCTGGTAAACTTACCTCAGGATCCTCACCAGAAGCACACAGTATTGTCCAGCCAGCTTCTCTATCACTTCCTGTCCCCCACAGATCAAAAAGGGAGATGTGACGTTTGGCCTCACCCCCGGCTTAAGGGTGAAGATTTAGAAAATAACCTGCAGCTTTTCCCTCTCACACCCTAGCTGCCGTCAGCCAACCCACTGGCCTAGCTGCCAAATTTGTCATCCACTGTCACATCCCTCAGTGGGGCTCTGACAAATGTGAAGAACAGCTTGAAGAGACCATCAAAAACTGCTTGTCGGCAGCGGAGGACAAGAAGCTAAAGTCCGTCGCGTTCCCACCTTTCCCCAGCGGCAGGTAAGATGCAGTACTGGGTGGCGGGGGGGTTCTCATGAGCTTCTCCTTACAGCCTTTTCCCTGGAGCCAGCAGCCCCACCACTTGTACGCATCTGACCTGGGCATTCCAGAAGACATGACCAACGGCTGCCAGGACAGCCAAGCATGTTGACTAGGTGATACAGCAAAAAGTCCAGTTTCTGTCCTTCACACACAGAAGCAGGCCCACGAGTTCTTAGAGGAGCAGGTCTCATGGCTGAGGACAGCTCCCTGCCTCCTTGATGTCAAAGCCCAGGGGAAAGGCAGCTTCAGGGGATGGGTGGGAGGCCCAGAACAGTCAGAGGCAAGGTGGTGTGTTATTTTTTGAGAGCCTACCGTGTTCAAAAGGGCCCCTGAGTGGCGCAAACGGTTTGCGCTCAACTGCTAATCTAAAGGTTGGTGGTTCGAACCCACCCAGCCCTGCCACAGAAGAAAGTCCTGGCGATCTACTTACATAAAGATTACAGCCAAGAAAACCCTATGCAGCAGTTCTGCTCTGTAACACATAGGGTCACCATGAATTAGAATCAACTTGATGGCAATGGGTTTGGGGTTTTTTTTGTATTTTTTGTTTTTTTTCCCATGTTCAAAGCCCAGGTTCCCACCAGCTGTCTATGTCTAGAACACACAATTAGAAACCACCAGACTCTCTGCCCTGGCTACTCAAAGTGTGGTCCGTGGACCAAAGCAGAGACATTACCTGAGAGCTTGTTAGAAATGCAGTCTCAGGCCCTCCCAGACCTCCTGAATCAGAATCCCCAGGTGATTCCTCCAGGAAAGTGAGACAGTTGTAGATAGGTAGAGGGCTTTGACAAACACTCCATGAGAAGTACAGGCAGTCCTCAGATTATGAAAGGCTTCCATTCCTAAATCTGTCTTTAAGTTGAATTTGTATGTAAATTTGAACAGTTAGGTACGGTTTGTATCTAACGTCAGTTAGTCAAATGTTTTTCTTAGTATACAGTATATAATGTTCCTTTCTATGCATAAAAAGCATTAAAGAAACACTTCCAGATACACCAAAACATCTTTAACATAATAATACAGGAATAATAATAATGTTTTGATGCACGTCGCAAAGTAGTGCCTGTTTGTTATCACAAACCATTGTATGTACCTCAAATTTTTAGTAAGTTTTAAGGGAGCTGGTTCATAACTTCGGATTGTATGTAAGTCAGATGTTCATAACCCGGGGACTGCCTGTAGAAAGCTCTCTCTGAGGGCTTGCTGGAAAGGGGTGGTAGGGTGGGGAAATGATGGTTTTAATTGTCACAGATCCCAACTGGGCCTGAGAGCAGTATTTCAGGTAAATAATGACTACATCTGTTCTCACACACAGCATTTCTGCTCCCCTCACACTCATAGCCAAAGCAATTTATTGCTTTAATTTTGAGCACCCTCTCAGCCTGAGAGATGCCCCTCAATAAGAGATATGATTTACACTTAAAGACGCTCTGCTTGTAGCCCAGTCATGAGAAGGCTGTGAAGGGGAAAATGAGACCCAGGTTCCTGCTGTGATCGGATCTCAACCTAAGCAAGTAGCGCTGGGTCTCCACAGCCAGGGCCCAGAGGCAGTGAGGGCCAAATTCTTTGCATAGCTGACACCATGTGCTTTGATGTCTGGCTGTTGCACACTGGATAGTACTTGGAAATGAGAAGAATTCGTGTTGGGCAGGCCCATCCTGGACCTACCCAAGAGAGCTTGGCAGCTGATCCCAAATGACCACTTATGGTTGTGACCCTGGAGGCCAGTGCCCTGGCCCAGTGGGTCCTGTCCTGGTTCCCAGGTGCTTGTGTCCTCAGCCGCCTTTCACCAGCCCGGCACAGCCCAGAGTCTCTGCTGCTGAGGTAACACTGGTATGTGCCCGTGGGTTGAGAGAAACACTAAAACCAAACCAAACCACACCCACTGCCATCAAGTCGATTCCACTCACAGTGACCCTACAGGACAGAGTAGACCTGCCCGATAGAGTTTCTAAGGAGCGCCTGGTGGATTTGAACTGCCAGCCTTTTGGTTAGCAGCCATAGCTCTTAACCACTATGCCACCAGGGTTTCCAGAGAAACACTAGTGCATGAAAAACAATTATGAAGACAGCTTTGTAGCATATGTACTGGCCCTTCAATTATGATCTGACTACCATGTAAACCAGTTTTGAGGGAACAAATAAAGCCTATATTTGCTTTTTTAAAACAAAAAAATAACCAAACCCACTGCAGTCAAGTCGATTCCGACTCATAGTGACCCTATAGGGCAGAGTAGAACTGTCCCACAGGGTTTCCAAGGAGCGGCTGGTGCATTCGAACTTTTTGGTTGACAGCCAAACACATATTTTCAATGCTGAATTACTAACGTTTATAAAAGCCAACTAGACTTGAGTTCAGTGACAGACTCAAGGACCAGGGCACCACTGCCCTGCTGACCGGCTGGCTTTGACTGAAATCATCGTCAGTAAAGGCACCTCTAAAGTGGGGAAAAGGCCCCCTGCCGGTCCCCTCAGGCTGTCACTGTGACTAGGGTCATGTATGCTCACAGTGAGGTATCTCACAATAAAAACAAGGGCCCAGTGTCAAAATAAAAAGGAAGGCACTGCGCCTCCGGGCTCAAGTTGTCCCGATGGGGCCCAGGGATTAAAATGGCGTCGGCTTTCTTTCCCTGTGCACAGGAACTGCTTCCCCAAACAGACGGCGGCCCAGGTCACCCTCAAGGCCATCTCGGCCCACTTCGACGACTCAAGCGCATCCTCGCTGAAGAACGTTTACTTCCTGCTCTTCGACAGCGAGAGCATCGGCATCTACGTGCAGGAGATGGCCAAGCTGGACACCAAGTAGCCGCGCGGCCGGCGAGCCCACAGGAACCGGAAAGAGGCTGGACTCAGCCATGACAGCGGGGTTGATTTTTCACGAGCAGAGCGGAGGGTGATGCCGCAGAGCGAGGCGTCCCGGCCGCCCCGCCAACGCGCCTTCGCATTTTATATTCTGGTAAAAAGAGCCTCGGTATGTAATTAGCCAGGTCTCCAGGAGGGTTTTCTTTCCGTGTGTTTTCTTCCTGTTGTTTTAGAACTTTTTTAAAAAACAGACCTCGTTTTAGATTTATAGCATTGACTTTTACACACACACACACAAATCCTTTCAAAATTCCTAAAATCTTCTGTTCCCACACCTTTTTTTGACCCCGGGAGGAGTGACTCGGGGTTTGTTTGTTGTCTGTGTTCCTTGATGGAGGGAAAATTGGAAAGACACTTCATTGGTGCTTTTCTGTTTCAATGTCCCCACCCCAACCCCCAATAATACTGTAACTACTCCTAAAAAGGTTTTGCTTCAGGCTGTTTTTGTTTTGTTTTGTTTTTTTTAAAGAAAATGAAAGAAAAAAAAAAAAAAAACGAGATCCAATGTCTTTCTTACAATATATTCTTTTATTGCAACATTTTCTTCAGCTTGGAGAATTTTGTCCCCCTGGGTGGCTCCTTCTAGAATGTGATAAGTAAATGGACAAGGCCTCACTAGTGGGCGAGACTCCCACCACACTAGGCCCCAGGTCAGAGAGCACCATAATGGCCTGTTTCTTGGAAGAGCTGGGATGGCGAGCCTTGCTAGTGGTTGTCCACAGGCCCTGGATGAAGCTCCCATCAACAGTGCCTCCGCTACTTGCCTGGGTGGGCCAAGTACCCAGCCGCCACAATCAAAAGTAGGCAGGAAGGAGCAGCACCAGGAAGGGCAGGGCCTGAATTTATTCAGATGAACTCATCAACTCCTTCTGCTACGGAGATTTAATCTATGGGGTCCTTCCTATTGGAAATTCTCTCCCAAATATACCAGTACCAGTTGCCGTCAATTGGATTCCGACTCATGGTGACCCCATGTGTGTCAGGGTAGAACTGTGCTCCATAGGGTTTTCAATGGCCGATTTTTCAGTAGTAGATTGCCAGGCCTTTCTTCTGAGGTGCCTCTGGGTGGACTTGAACCACCAACCTTTTGGTGAGCAGGTAAGCACTTAACCATTTGTGCCACCCAGGGACTCCATCCCAAATATATAAGTTATTTATATACCTTAAGATAGTTGGTGGCAGGCATTATTTCCAAGTGGCTGGGCCTCCAGGTAAGTGACATGGGGCTGGCCAAGAAACCAGAAACACAAAACTGCCCAGGTTCCTGTCAGCCCCCTGGCATTCAGCTAGAGTGTTGTCATTCATAGGTATGCTTATGTCTGCAGCCTGGAAACGCAGGGGTCACCTGCTGAATACTTCTCTGCTTCCTGTTACCCAGATCACACACCAAAGGATCACTTTAGGTCAGCTGCCTTTCCTTAAACACTGCCAGTGGCTGGCAGGCTGGGCTTTGGTCTCTAGCTGTTAGCTTCATAAACACTCACTCTTTGTTAGGATGGATTAAACCAGGAACCCAGGAAAGAACTTTTGCCTAACTCTTTCTTCTTAAATATAACCTATGGTATATAATCAGGATATAAAAATGAGAATATAGAAAGTTTCATTAAAAGACTGTAGGGACTATGTTAGAGACAGTTTAAAATCGAGCTTCTTATTCAAGATTTAGAAGTAGTGACGATGCAGCAATACAATTTCAGCAGCGGGCTTGAATCCTAGCGCTGATGTTCATGAGCTGTGAGCCTTGGACATATCATCCTCTCTGAGCCTTGGTTTCCTCATCTGTCCAGTAAGCTAATGAGCCAGTGTTACCAGGCTTTTTATGAGGCTTCAGAGAGGGATACTTGAGAAAGCCTGAGGTAAATTGTAAATCTTTTTTATCAGCCCTAGTTGTATCATTTCTGGTTCCCAGGGGTAGCTCAGTATGTAATTTGTTGAATTGGATTCAGGGAGAAAGAAGCAATAACATTTATTGAGTTCTTTGTGTCAAGTTCCTATCTCATTGAATGTTTATAGCTTCCTAAACTGGAAGCTCCACAGGGTAGAAACCACGTATGGTATGTGGCACAGTGACTGGCACATACTAAGTGCTTAATAAATTTTTTGAATCAGTTAATGAACAGGAGATGTTCAAGAAATAAATACCAAATTAAAAAATAATTAGGTTCCTATTAACAACTGCCCTTTTCACTTGGGTGATGCAAGAGGTATGCGCCCCCACACTCTAATGTGATGGGAGAGGTATGGGCACAAGCCGACTCTCCACCCAGCTCCCAAGCCTCAGCTGGTATCACTCTGTAGGCTGTCCTTCCTGCCCTTCCCAAGGGGATGCTAGCTCTCTCCTTTCCCTACTCTGAGAGATTGAATGCCAGCCTCCCTCCCTCCCACACACACACCCAAGAGGAGCCTGGGGTAGAGGAGGCTGGCTGTGCCCTCCCCAAGACCACATGAACCATTCAGCCAGCACAGATGCAAGCAGACCTTTCAAACCCAGAAAGAATCCTCTTGCAGGTATCTTTGTTTAGTTACCCTCTCTCTCCCAGTTTGTGAACTTGGTTTTACACAAGTTGTGTTTCTAGTCAGTACATCGTTTGCACTGGACTCTACAAAAAAGCTCGGCCTTTTGGCACTTGTTAGACTGGTGCCGTCTGTCCAGAAGTCCGTTCACCCGTCCGCGGTGAACCTCGGCCCCTCACCTGGCCTCCCCATCAGGGTGGAGACTGCTTCATGGTTTTCCAGCTCGTGGAGACAAACAGGTCCCGGCTCTTGACCAGCCGAACCATGAGCCGACCCACATAGAAGCCACTGATCTGGCCCACGCCGTCATTTCTTCCCATGGACAGGAGGAACGTCAGTGCACCTGTGGAGAGGAAAGACATGGGCACAAACTAAAATCGTGCTTGACATTCACGGGCCCACAATTCCCAGAGCTCGAAACCCTTCCAGGGCCTTCAGTTTCAGGGCAAGGAAATGTGTAAGACTTTCAGGAAGGTAGGTGAGTCCCTGACCTATTCTTAAAGAGCTCTAGAGGGGTGTTTCTGTCACCAGCTCTGAGAGTTTGTTCTAGTGGTCAGGCGTCTCAAAGTCCAGAAAGGCTTCGCCACAATGAAGCACATGGGCTTCCCTTACCAGGCTTGTAGGCCTTGAGGGGCCTCTGTTTCATGGAGTTGACGATGTTGGTCGTGACAATGTTGGCGTGGAGGCCGGCATGGTAGGCCATCTTGGGTTCCTTCACGTCAGCACAGTCACCAATGGCGTAGATATTGCTGTAGCCCTCCACCTGGAGGTACTCGTTAACTCGAAGAGCACCGTTGCTGACCAGTCTACTCTCTGCCAGGCAAAACAAACACCAAAGCCAAGAGCCTTAGTTGCCATTTTAAGTGGTCACCATAGTGAAGTGAGGGTGAGTTCTAGATGCTGGCCAAGTCATCCTCCAAAGGCGCACCCTCAAAAGGCAACTGCCCTCCCAACTTATTCCTGCCTGCAGTCAATATCTCAGAACTCTTCCGGCAAAGCAGGGTTACTGATTCCAGTGTGGAACTGGTCAAAAAAAAACCAGACCAAAACAAAACCATTGCCATCGAGTCAACTCCGACTCACAGAGACACTATAGGATGAACAGAACTGCCCCATAGGGTTTCCAAGGCTGTAATCTTTACAGAAGCAAACCACCACATCTTTCTCCTGTGGAGCAGCTGGTAGGTTTGAACTGCCGACCCTTAGATTAGCAGCCCAGCGCTTAACCACTGTGCCACCAGGGTTCCTCCCCGCCGAAAGAAACGGCAAGCATCATTTTATAAAATGCACATAACTCTTTACAAGTTACAATTTCCTTTTGAATGTGGATCAGATTTTCTAAATAAATGATAAACTATGTTTCTTTAAGGGCTTAAAAGAACATGTCTTTGAAAATACAAAATTAGGACAGTTGGGTATTAAATTCTGGGATCTCTGTC
>NW_004444099.1:436171-478827 GCF_000243295.1 Trichechus manatus latirostris | reverse complement strand
GGGGGGACTAGCTTCCGTCTTCTGGGATTGTATAATTACTTCCTGCCAGACCCAAGGCAGGAGCTCCTTGTTGGGGAAGGGTACCCTTAAGTAATGGGGACCTGGGAACACAAAGCAACCACAGGGCCTGAGAAGGAGCCACTGAGTCTCCAGCTCACACACGGAGGCTCCAAAACACATCAGCCCACCTGCCCAGGGGCAGATTCATCTGTAGTGAACAATTTCACATTTTTTTCACCACACCAAAGATTCTGCTTCTAAGTATGGCTGGTATCTGTCTCTCTCCCAACCCCACAGAACCTTCCTACAGAATCAAAGCCTCTTTTCAAATTTACAATCCCTGACAGGGGCAGATGAGCCAGCAAGCAAGGTAAGCACAGGCTTACTTGTGCTTACTTACTAATCTGTAGTGCATTGCAGATTAGTAAGTAAGCACAAGTAAACCCATGCTTACCTTGCTGACTTGGTCATCCACTCCTGCTGACCTGCCCCCACCTCCAGCTAGCTAAACAGTTAAATATCGAGCTTAAAGAACATGAGTCCGTATTATTGGCCCCACTCCCCAAACAGTTGTTCCAAGCTCAAGCAGTCAAATGTTTGGGTCAGGGTTTCGGGAGAGCAGCATACCTGATCCAGTCAGCAGGCCTGATCCGGAATTACCTTTGCATCCGTGTAAGCAACAAAACAAAGGGATGTTTCTCATCTCTCTGAAACCTGTTCCCATCTCTGACCACTAGGGGGCGGGCCTGAATTTTGGAAGATTGCGGTCACTTGGGCCACCGTTCCACAGCTGAGGATAGCATAGCAAGGGTCGACGCAAACCTGAATTTAAAGTCTGATGCTGGCATTCAGAAGAGACCAAATGAGCTGTTGGGATGAAAGGTGAAAAGGCAGGGCAGTGGTGATTCCCAGAAAGGACTGCAGGCAGGGATTTTTCCCCTCAGACTCGCCCGCTGAAGAGAGAGGAGGCAGCCTGGGGAATAGGCCATTGCTTGGCCTCCTGCTTACCAAATGCACTGCGGTAGGCGGAGCTGTTGATCTTGATCCCGCTACAGAGGATCACCAGGTTGGTGGCCACCTCCGTGCCTTTGTCTGTCTGCACTTTGATGTAATCTCGGCACACATTGACAGGCAGTTCCTCCAGGTTGCTCACCCGCTCACCTGTCACGTGGGCAGGGGAGTTCCATGACTAGGAGCCCAGCAGAGGGTGGGCACTGCACCAAGGCCAGGCCCACACCAAGATTGAGCCTGGGGAAGGCTACACCCCATGGCCCAACTGGGACATTACTCCATTCCTCTCCTCCCACCATGCCCCTCCCCTAGTCCACTCTCCTGCCCCGAGAAGCGCATGCTGGACATCTGGCCCCGAGGGACCCAGTTGGAGGAAAGTTCTAAGAAGAATTTGGGGAAGTGAGTCTGAGTTTCCCAAGAAGTTCTGGGAAAAGCTATTCAAAACAAGACCTCAAATACACCTCTCTGGCTGACAACTATACCATCCAAACTAGGCAGGACAAGAGTTCCAAGTACACCAATGACAAAGCTGAAAGCAAGAACAGTCAGAGAAGCCAACTTACGACACTAGCTGCCTGAAAGTAAAGATGGTAACAGTATTACACAACCAGGTACCAAAAGGAGGCTGGGAGCCATGATGGACATCTCAGATCAAACACCTCAACTCCTGCCCTGTTAAAAATGAGGAGGCTCAGGCCCAGTGTGGTGAAGTGTGGGTCACTTCATCAGGATTAGCGCCCCACTCTAAAATGCTGGGTGGTTCTCTGCCCCCTTGCTCTGGACAAATGTCACATTCCTCACCACCCTAAAAATATAAACCATTAAATCTATTGCCTCTACCACAGAGACAACATAATTCAGGTCGAATTCCTTTTTTTTTTTTATTGTACTTTAGAAGAAGGTTTACAGAATAAATAGTTTCTCATTAAACAGTACACATACTGTTTTATGACACTGGTTAACAACCCCATGACATGTCAACACTCTCCCTTCTCGACCTTGGGTTCCTTATTACCAGCTTTCCTATCCCCTCCTGCCTTCTAGTCCTTGTCCCTGGGCTGTTGTGCCCCATTAGTCTCTTTTTGTTTTATGGGGCTGTCTAATCTTTGGCTGAACGGTGAACCTCAGGAGTGACTTCATTACTAAGCTAAAAGGGTATCCGGGGGCCATACTCTTGGAGTTTCTCCAGTCTCTGTCAGGCCAGTAAGTCTGGTCTTTTTTTGTGAGTTAGAATTTTGTTCTACATTTTTCTCCAGCTCTGTCCAGGACCCTCTGTTGTGATCCCTGTCAGAGCAGTCAGTGGTGGTAGCTGGGTACCATCTAGATATACTGGACTCAGCCTGGTGGTGGCCATGGTAGTTGTGGTCCATTAGTCCTTTGGACTAATCTTTCCCTTGTATCTTGTTTTCTTTATTCTCCCCTGCTCTCAAAGGGGTGAGACCAGTGGAGTATCTTAGATGGCTGCTCACATGCTTTTAAGACCCCAGACACTACTCACCAAGGTAGAATGTAGAACATTTTCTTTATAAACTATGTTATGCCAATTAAGCTAGATGTTCCCCAAGACCATGGTCCCCACAGCCCTCAGCCCAGCAATTTGTGCCCTCAGGGAATTTGGACCAGGTCAAATCCTTTAGGTGCGTTTTTTAAATCATTTAAAAAATAAGCATCCCACCATCTACTGCAGTGCATACAAATCGATAGCCAGGAAATTGCTGCCAGACTTTGATGCTTGTTATGGATTGAACTGTGTCCCCTAAAAATGTGTATCGAAGTCCTGGCCCCTGTACCTGTGAATATGACACTGCTTGGAAATAAGGGTTTTCTTTGGTTATGTTAATGGTATCATGCCCAAGTAGGGGGGGTCCTAAACCTAATCACTTCTGAGTTATAAAAAAAGCAGAACAGACACGGGGACACATACTGGAGAAGAGAGACGCCAAGGGAGGATGCGTCTACAAACAAAGGAACACGAAAGATTGCGAGCAGACACCAGAAAATAGGAGAGAGGCTCACAGAAGGAATTGACATGGCCAAGACCCTGGTTTGGACTTTTAGCCTCCAAAACTGTGAGAAAATAAATTTCAGTTCTTTAAAGCCACCCACTTGTGGTATCTTTTGTTACAGAGCACTAGGTAACTAAGACAATGCTCAAGATGGTTTCTGAGGTGCTTCATGCTCAACCCCAGGATACAGTAGAAAACCAAGATCCTGGGGTTGACCACGACACCCTCAAGCTGAAAGCAGTGACCAATCTGTGGAGCCAAATCTCACCAGGCCAGAGAGAGGGGCAGGGAGGGAGGTGAAGATGCACCTACTCAGCAGCAGCTGCACGCCTTTCCGGAGAAGGATCTCCTTCACTTCCTGCCGGACACAAGGCAGGAGCTCCTTGTCAGCAAGGACTGCTTGGGAGTGAATGAGAGTGACCTGGGACAAAACAAGCACAAGGACTGGGAAAGAGTCACTGGGTTATATGCAGAGGCTGCAAAACACATCAGCCCACCTCCCCTGCCCCACCTCCAGTTTACAGATGAGGAAACTAAGGCCCCAGAGAAGAAACTTGCCCAATGCTAGAGACAAGTAGTGGTGAGCCCACGTCTTCCAATGCCTAGTCTGGGATTTTCGGCTCTATCCTGCCACCCCAGAGCCAGAAGACCACCAAAATGCCAATGCTCTACAACCCATACCTGTGGCCACTTGGAAAATTATTTTCAAGCATCCTTGGGCACTTATCACTAAACAATTTATATACAAGCCACTGACATTCTAAATACAAATCGGGCTGACGTTAACATTAAAGCTGGTTCTAAAATTAGCATCTCCAGACATGTCTCTACTGGCTGTCTGGGTCAGCACAGGGAAGTGGGAGGCAGCCTGGAATAACGTGCAAAGCTTGGGCTTTGGAATCAGGCTGCCTGGATTGAAATCCCTCCTCTGGTACTCAGTCAGAAACTCCCAAAGCCTCAGTTACATCCCTGTAAAACAGGGAGCACAGTCCCACTCATAAGTACTTCGTAATGACAAAACATGTATAAAGCTCGTAACTCAGCACACATTAAGTTCTCAGTAAAGGTTGGCTACTATTGATCTAAGGAGCCCTGGTGGCACAGTGGTTAAGCGCTCAGCTGCTAACCACAAGGTCGGTAGTTCGAACTCACCAGCTGCTCCACAGGAGAGAGATGTGGCAGTCTGCTTCCATGAAGATTTACAGCCTTGGAAACCCTATGAGGCTGTTCTACTCTGTCCTATAGGGTCACTATGAGCCAGAATTCACTCAACAGCAACGGGTTTGGTTTTGGTTTACTATCGATCTTATTAGTCTATTAATTATAAGCATATAGAAAGTATACTGAGTTACTTGAAATTATACACTGCTTCAGACTGGTCTTTAAGCCCATAAATCAAAATGAATAAACTTAATTATATCAATCACTCATAATAATTTCCAACCAATTATCAGACAAGTCACATAATTAAATCAGCCCCTACTGATTTTTCGTTTCAAAACCAACCTTCCGTTCCGTAGAGGAAAAGAACCATCCACAGGCTCCGTGGAGCCCCCAGAAGCTGATCTGGCATCAACTGCGAGCAAACTCTTGCCTAAAAAAAATCCGTTGCCATCAAGTAGATTCCAACTCATAGCAACCCTATGGGACAGAGTAAAACCGCCCCATAGGGTTTCCAAGGCTGTAAATCTTTACAGAGGCAGACTGCCACATCTTTCTCCATGGAGCGGCTGGTGGGTTTGAACCACCAACCTTTCAGTTAGCAGCCGAGCCTAGAGGCCTCTTAGCTCCTGCCTAGAGGCTCCATAATTACTGATCGTCACTCAGCCCTCGGCCAAGCCTTACCACTAGGCCAGGATTTTCTCTTTCCCTCCAGGGGTGCCAGGCAGGTTCTCCATCCCTCCAGTGTTAGAAGGGACCAGGACAGGCCCATGGCACCCTCTGTGGGCAGGAGGCAGTACCGGCCAGCCCTTCCCTAGCATGAGCGCTCAAGGGGCTGACTGCAGGCTCTCCATATTTCCACGGTGTGGGGACCACGGTGTGGCTCCAGAGCAAGGGCTACAGTCCGAGGCTATAGAACAAAAAGACCAAAAAGGCCAGAGCCTGCCCCAGAAAAATAACCAACTGAGGGTGTCTTTGTCCAGGCTGGTGGTCAGCAAGGAGAAGTAATCAGATACTGTATCTACTACAAAGTCGATTCCAACTCATGGCAACCTCATGTATTACAGAGAACTGTTCCTCACGGCAACCTCATGCATTACAGAAGAGAACTGTTCCAATGGGTTTTCTTGGCTGTAATGCCCTGGTAGCGCAATGGTTAAGCACTCAGCTGTTAACTGAAAATCGGCAGATCAAACCTACCCAGCAGCTCCACAGGAGAAAGACCTGGAGATCTACTCCTGTAAAGATTACAGCCTAGAAAACCCTATGGGCAGTTCTACTCTGTCACATAGGGTCGCCCAAAATCAACTCAAAGGCACCTAACGATAACGATCTTTATGAAAGCAGATTGCCAGACCTTTCTTCTGCAGCACTGCTGGGTGGGTTCAAACCACCAACCTTTTCGTTAGTATTCAAGGACAAATCATTTGCACCACCAAGGGACCTCACTGAAGGGGATAGGGAATTATAAGCATGTCTTTGTTCTTTATGCCTGCTTGCCTCTGGGTATCTCCCTGAACTTTATCCTCCAGCTGGAGCACAGAGGGCAGGACCTCTCACTGAACTAGGCTACACCCAGAGCTGCTTGGTTCTCTACGTGCACTTCAGATGCAGGGGGTTCCTGGGTCTCCCAGAAAAATTCCCTGCGGAATCACACTTTAGGGAATTCCCCAGTGTAGAGAGAGAGCAGACTGGACAAACACACTCCACATTATGTCAACGGGCCTCCCGCCTCCCGGGCCCTGAGCAAGCTCCTGAGGTTCATTAGAAAGTGAAGATGAGGTAGAAAGAAGCCAACCACTTAGAGTTCAAGGCCAAGGCCCGTCGCCCCCACCTCTTTCTGGGGATACTCTGTTTTAATCTCTGCTGCCATCTCCACTCCTGCAGAGCCTCCTCCCACCACCACGATGAACAGTGAGCTCTGGACCTGGGCAAGGAGAAGGAAATGTCAAACACGCCCACAAACCCACCCCCTGCTTCGTGGGTCAGCCTGGGTTGTGGGTTCCTTGGCCAAACAAGAGCAGAGAACACACAACTCCCTTTCCAAATGCAGGCTCCAAATCTGAGTGCTTCCTCAGGGCTAGGCATATGTGAGGTATTTCCCCTGAATCTTCCTACTCAATCCTCACAACCGCCCCATGTGAAGATTTTCTTACTAGCCCACCTTACAGACAGGCACGACCCAGGTCTGAGTCCAAAGCCAGGTTCCTCACCTCCACACTAATGTCTGCTCATCACTGCACCAAGGCTCTCTGGGCCTCTCAGAAGCTTTGCAGAGAGACTTAGCCGTCACCCCTTAACAGCACGCACCTTGGGATCTTCTTCTGGGTAGCCATTCCTCACCTGTTAAATGGTGACAGCAGACCCTGCCCCACCTACCTCTCAGGACTGCTGGAAACTGACTGAGATCAGAGATACCAGCCTGTTCTAAAAACACAACCCTGCTCACACGGGAGGTACTGTGCACATGAAAATCCCCAAGAGAGACGAGTCTGGGATGGGGACAGCCTATCAGCAACATGAGTGGCTCTGGGGACTCATTTCCAGGCTCTGATGACAGGTCCAAGGGTCCTCTTACAGGAAGTCTCTTCCTCATAACTGCTGTCACCACAGCTGCCTGCCTCTCCCAGCTTTCCCGCTCTCCCAGGGGGCCCACCTGGTCTGCCCCCACCCCTAGTCAGCTGGCCAGCTCACCTGCTTCACTAGGTCCTCGTAGGCCTGGATGGCGGCCTCCTGGCTGGAGACCTGGTTAAACTTGCCGGGGAAGGGCCCAGTGCTGCCTGTGGCCAGGATAAGATGTGAGAAGGGCAGAGCCTACAAGGACAAGGAGAAGAAAGGTGAGGGTAGGACAGGGCAAGGAAGGCCTGGGCTTCTGCCCCCAAACCAGCCCCCCACCAGTCAAGGAGCACCAGGCGGAAGCGGCCGCTCTGGGCACACTGGGGCAGCTCTGGGTTTGAGGGGAGTAAAACTGCCCAATTGGTTAGGCCAAGGGATGCCACTGCAACCTGGGAACTCCCTAAGGGAGCGGATCATAGCTCCTGCATGGGAGGACTCCTGAGTGACCAGAACCATTCCACACAAACAGGGAGGGTGAGCTCCCCACAGCCAGACGCAGGGAAGCAGGAAATGCAAACAGCTTGCTGGGAATAAGCAGGATTCTAGCTCCCAAAGTGGAGTTAGTTTAGAATCTCCTGGATATTTTAGAAGAACCTTTCCCCCCACCTGCCCCCAACACTTCCCTCCCCCTCAAAAAAGAAATCTTGTTTGGAGTTGAAATACAGAAAGCTGATCAAAACAGAGCTGTTCCAATAGAGGGGGCAGGAGGTTCTTGATCGACTCAGCCCCTACGTCCCCTGGAGGCCTGAGAAGCATTCCCAGACACCGCCACTCAGGGCTCTGAGACGCAGGCCGGAAACCACATGACAGGAGACTCTCAGGAAACTTTTCAGCCAGGAGACTGTCCGGCCGGAAAATTAAATTCAAGGAGGATGGATTCACACTAAATTGCATACTCATTAAGGGGAGGAATTATCTCCTCTTTTTCAATTCCCCTTAGCTCTGAATGCAGTCAGGGGCCGGGCCTGGAGTTGACTCTCAGTGGGGTGTGTGGGTTGGTGGTAGCTCACTGATGACGTTCCAGTCAGTTGAAGTAGGATGCACCAGGCCCTGTGCCATACACAGGGTCCCTCAGTGGCGCAAATGTTTTGCACTCAACTTCTAACCTAAAGTTTGGCGGTTGGAACCCACCCAGCGGTGCTGTGGAAGAAAGGCCTGGCAATCTGCTGCCATAAAGATCACAGCCAAGAAAACCCAATGGGGCTACAGTTCTACTCTGTAACACATGGGGTCGTCATGAGTCATAATCAACTCAACAGCAGTGGGTTTGGTTTTGGTTTGGTGCCATATGCCGGGGGCAATAAATACAAACATGTATGAAGAAAAACCTCTGCCGCCATCAGCCTACAGTCCAGGGGATGTGAGATCACACAGGTTTGGCCATCATCTAACATTTGATCCTAGACAGTGAGGAGGAAGCCTCTGGGCTGGTCAGGCCTGGTGCTGGTCCAGGACAGTGGCTTTTAGAGCCTAAGCTCTGGGGTGAAACTGCCTGGGTTCAAATCCTGGCTTAGTCTCTTACCAGCTATGTGACCTTGGCTAAGCTGTTCAACCTCTCAGTAAAATGAGGTTACACACCTACCTCATAGTCATGGTGAACGCTAAATGAAATGTATATAAAGGTTTAGAACAGTGCATGGCACACAGGAAAGGCTCATGAAATATCTGCCACCACATTGTTGTGGCTGCTGTGGTCAAGTCTTTGTTTATGGAGAATCTGCAATCTGCCTAGCCCCGGGCTTGGGCCTGGGGTCACAGATGACTCTGTCTCTCTCCTGAACAACCAGCAGCGTGTCCTCTAGAAGCCCTGAGGCCAGCCGGTGGACCCGTCAGCCTCCCGTGGTGCTTACCTCACCGCCCTTCAGCTGCACCATCTGATTCTTCAGGTCTATCCCGACCACCATGGCCTGCCGGAAATTGTCCTTGAAGGTCTCTGAGTAGGAAATGAATGTCTTCTTGGCAAACCCTGGGAGATAGACACAGAAAAGGTCACAGTGCAGATCTGGGGCTGCCTAGCGGAAGCCAGAACAGCCAGAACCTTTCCTCCGCTACATGTCAATGGGTGTGCCCTGGGCCAATCAGCTGCCACCCCTCCCCCTAAAGTGCCAGCCTGGGCCTTAAGCCCTCAGAGAAGCTCAAGTTTACCTCTGGGGCCTCTTTATGGTGGCTTCTTAGAGGGTAGTGACCTCAAGATTCTCTGGAATTTGCCTAATGGTGCAATTTTAGTAGAGAAAACTGTTCCCAGCCCATGAAATCACACCCCATGGACCAGGACAAGACCACTCTCCCAAAGAAAGGCCTAGAAAGGGAAAACATTACCACTCTCCACGGAGGCCCGGAGGGCTGCCACGTTGTGGTGGAAGGAGTCCTTCATGTCCACAAGCGTGAAGGGAACGTTGAGTGCTTGGAGCTGACTGGCAGCTGCTATTCCGCCGAAGCCCCCACCCACGATCACCACGTGCATTGATCCCACATCCACTGAGACCTGGGACCCCATCTTGAACCAGGGACTGCTGAGACAGTAGGGGAGACCACATCAGAGTCAGCGGGGACAGAGAGGGCTGGGAGGGGAGGGGTGGACCCACAACAAGAAAGGCTTCGAATGCCAAGGCTTGGCCTTTTTAAATTATATAATCGTTTATTAATGAAATTTCAATTTTGTAAAATCTGAATTAAATTCAGAAGGAACAAGGGATCCTATTTCCACACCACCCAGGGGAAGTTCTCCAGAGGCACCCACTGTTACCAATTTCTTATGAATCCTTCCAGAAATATTCTGTGCTCCTTCAATCATGATTATTTTTTGCACATATTAAACAAACTGTTCTGTGCTTTTTCTTTTTCACTTAATATACTTCATCGAAGACTTTTAAAGAGGTGAATAACATTTACTCAACAACAAACATTTACAGAGTTTCTACCCTCTGACATGCTCTATGCTACAGATCCTACAGTCAGAAAGACAGGCAGATATATGGTCTCTGCCCTGATAAAGGCGGAGAGTGCACACTCAAAAGATCAGGTTGTGGTGGTTCGTTTTATGTGTCAACTTGGCTAGGCTGTATCGTTGTTGTTGTGTGCCAGTGAGTCAATTCTGACTCACAGCAGCCCTACAGGACACAGTAGAACAATCCCATAGGGTTTCCTAGGGAGCAGATCGCCAGGTCTTCTCTCCCACACAGCTGCTGGTGGATTCAAACTGCCGACCTTTCAGTTAGTAGCCAAGCACTTAACTGTTGCACCACCAGGGCTCCTTGGCTAGGCTATGGTACTCAGTTACTTAATCAAACTCTAATCTAGGTGTTGCTGTGAAGGTATTCTGTAGATGTGGCTAAGTAACATCTACAATCAGCTGACTTTAAGTAAAGGAGATGACCCTCCATAATGTCGATGGGCCTCATCCAATCAGTCGAAGGCCTTAAGAGCAAAAACTGGAGTTTTCTGGAGAAGTTCTGTCTCAAGACTGCAGCCTTAATGCCAACTGAGTTTCCAGCCTGCTGCCTGCCTACAGATTTCAGACTTGCCCTACCATCGAATAAGCCAATACCTTAAAATAAATCTCGAGAGAGAGAGTGTGTGTGTGTGTACGTGTGTCTGTCGGGGGGTGGGTGGGCGGGGGGGGTCCTACTGGTTTTACTTCTCTGGAGAACCCGACAGGTGGGTCATGTAAATGTGGGACAGCTGAGCAGGTGTACAATCACAAGAACTGGCACCACACCTGTGGAGAACTAAAGCGCAGATGCCCCAGTCTAAAGGAACACAAACAAATTCTTCAAACACTGCCCGAGCCAAATCTTGCCCCAGATTCTGCCCAGCCCTGAAGTCACCAGTGTGAGCTGGCTCTATGGAGATCAATTAGCAGGTTATTACAATCATCCTGCAAAAGAGGGTGTGGTATGATCGAAGGCGGTGGCGGTGGGGGAGAAGGGGGCTGCAGGGAGGTCACTGCTGCATTCCTGGGACTGCATATGCACACGGGGACGGGGACAAGGCACTGTGGGGGGGGGGCACCCCCACGAGATAAGGGGCAGGAAGAAACATCTGCTGGGGGAAGAAACAGTGCTAGTTATGGACATGAAGGCACGTCTGCTGGTCAGCGAGAGGGTGAGGAGAGGCAAGGATCAGGGCAGGCTTCAAGGTGAGAGGTGGGAGCAAGGTCCTGCTCCACCCCGGGGCTGGGGCGCAGTCATCTGATGGTAGTCTGCAGAGGGTGGAGGGGCGGCTCAAGGCACCCCAAGCTCGGGTCAGCTGGCAGCCTGACCAGTTCCCAGCCAACTAAGAACGTTGGTTGAGTTTCTACGGAGCAAAACTTCAAGAACCCTCGGCTCTGAGCGAAGCCAGAGGACATGAGGCTGAGGAAAGAACTGTGCGGAACCACTGGGCAGACGTAAAAGTACAAGGGAGCCAAGTTTGCCTAGGCTCCCCAGGCAGCCTGAACTTAGGGACTGGGTCCTCTGCTGTACCCCAATCTGCCAAGGGGCTGGCCTGGGGCTGCCACCAGGAGCCTGGTTTCCAGCCCAGCATAGCCCTAAAGGACATTAGGGTGTGGCTGCAGAAGGCAGAGGGCACTCAGGTGCAGAGGGGCCGCCTGCCAGTTAAGAAGCCATCCTGACCACAGGTGAGATCCTAGAGCAGCTGGGGGGTGT
Organism: Trichechus manatus latirostris; assembly: GCF_000243295.1. Classification (NCBI taxonomy): domain Eukaryota; kingdom Metazoa; phylum Chordata; class Mammalia; order Sirenia; family Trichechidae; genus Trichechus; species Trichechus manatus. The sequence goes on along the minus strand of NW_004444099.1, from coordinate 467,387 downwards.
TGGGGGATGCTGGCTCAGGGTAACTGGCCTGTTGGGGAAGGCTGGCTGGGGGCCTGTGCCAGGCCCCAAGCAGAGGCAGGGGTGAACCAGCGGCAGGGAGAGCCGGTAAGGAAAGAAACAAAGCTCACTACACGGAAAACATGAGACAGCCCCAAGCAGCAGCTGTGGGCTTCAGTGAAGTAGGGGAGGTCACTCGGGGGACAGAAGTGGGTGTCATGGCAGGAGGACGCGGACTCTGACGTCAGCCTTGAAGGACAGGAAGCTGCCAAAAGGCACAATGGGGAGCACATTCCAGCTGACCTGAACGGAGGGGGGGGGCAGTATACAGAGGCCTTCCTTCCTACATCACCTGTGTGGCCTCCAATGCACTGAGGCTTGTGCATTCCACCCATTTTACAGATGAGGAAACTGAGCCCTCAGCAAGGCTGGGACTGACAAATACCCCAGCAGGCAGTGTCACCTTCACTGTTGCAGGCCCTCAATAGGATTGTCCAGAGCTGATCCCGAGTGTCTGCCAGGCTGAACCTGCCAACGGGGCCACAAGGACTATCTCCTGGGGGACAGGACCCAGGAGAGCCCAGAGGCCTGACCAGAGGTCAGGAGAGTGGACACCAGGGGCTGAGCAGGGCCTGGGAGCATGGGAGGTGATGAGGCGGGCTGTGGGAGGGGGGCATTTGCCTGCCCCTTCAGCACAACCCCTTCAAGCTGGCAGCGGTGAGGGAGTCAAGAAAATACACAGAGAGCCCCACTGGCTGGGTACAGGCCCTGAGAGGGGTTTACACAGCTCAAGATCAGGGCTCCACTGTGGGTCAGGTCACACTGGACTGCTAAGGGAAGCTTGAAAATGAAGTGACCTGGGGTCAGGGGCTTCTCAGCAGACAAAACAGCTGAGACCAGAGGCCCAGTGGCAAGGAGGGAAGGGGTGGGAAAAATGCGGGGAACGGGGGCAGAAAGGTGGGGAGGGCAGGAGGGCAGGTGAGAGAGGCCAGCACAGACATCACCCCAGGGCAGCATTTAGGCCTACACACCCGCCAGCTCTGAAGACCAGGTGGGCAGACAAGCCCTTTCCTGGGAAGAGAGAAAGCCCAAAGACCCCTGGGCAGGCTTGATGGGCAGTGGGTTGACCCAGCCCCCCAGGATCATGACCTGACTCTCCCATAGGACAAACTCTTCCCTCACCCAACTAGGAGCGCCTCTCAGTGAAGGCAGGCATGTGTTGGGTCTGAGGCCTGAGGGCACCCAGGCCCATGTGGGGGCTGCAGAGGCAGAGCCAGGAGAGGGGAGGTAGCTTTACACACCGAGCTGCCTGAGGCCTCTCCTTGGAATCTGCTCTTCTCTCTCCTCTACTGACCTATGACACCCTCAGGTAGGGTGTGCAGAAGCCAGCAATTCTCCAGCCAAAGTCCACCCTTCCTCATCAGCAGCTTCCCTCGCCCAATATTCGCACATCATCTCTCCCTTGGCTGTGCGGGCAGCTCTCCAATGCCATTCTTGCCTAGCCTCCAAGGACAGCTGGACTCCCCTCTGCTCAGCCAGAGTCCCAAACTGTGAGCTTAAGCCATGGACCTGCACTCCCAGCCACACACCCTATAGGTGCTTAAAAAGTGTGTGTGGCCAGAAGAAATGGATGGAGCCCGGCTACCATTACTCAATGTTTTGATCAAAGATTCTGTAGAAGAATCTTTGATCAAAAGAGGAAAAAATGTGGAACAGATTTTCAGTTCTCATGGAATCCAGACTTTCTGGAGCCATTGAGGCTGGATAAACCCCCGAAACTACTGCCCAGAGATAATCTTTAACCCTGAAATCATAAATCAAAAATATCCCCTGAAGCCTTCCTTAAACCTAACAACGGTCTAGCTTAACTAGTGAAGAATACCTGCCATGAGCTTTGCGCTCTTTTAAAAAACTTACTATATGGGATCAAATTATGAACAGCAACTCAAAAGGTTGGACAGAAAGCTTAGAAGGAAGTGAATTTACATCAATAAGGGAGAAACAAAATGAAAAAGGAGGGTGAGAATGGCTGCACAATTTGAAGAATGTAATCAATGTCACTGCATTGTACACGTAGAAATTGTTGAATTGGTGTATGTTCTGCTGTGTGTATTTTCAACAATTTTTTTTTTAAAAAGTGTATGGAATGGAATTATATGTGAAAACATAGTAGTGTTGGGTAAACAACCTCAACGTCCATCCATAGGAGACAACAGGATAAAAAGATACACCCATACAATGGAATATTCTGTAGCCATTAATTTATAAAGGATGGATGGTTTTCTTTTCTCCTCTCTTGGATGATTTCTTTTTTACATGAATAGTTTATCTATGAAAAGGTCAGGCATCAGAGCAGCATGTAGAGCCTAATCCCACTTATAGCCAATCAGACACAAACACTAACTACACATACACACGTCATGTAATCATTACACTAGCTAGCACACACTGGGCTCTGGCACATAGCTTCAGACTTAATAGGCATGGGCTTTCCTCCCCACTTTGGGAAGAAGTTCAGTAACTTCTTTCATTCCAAGTTCATTCCTCAACAGTCTAACTTGACCTGCACTATGAACCAAAATGCTAAAGTGGTCACCAAGTAATATTTGTATTTTATTCTTTGAGCTTTTTTGTACTGTTTGAATTTTTTAAATGAGTTTGTGACACTTTTACAGAAACAATAAAGCTTTAAAAACAAGCAAAGCCTCATGCTATCTGATTTTTTTTAACTGAGCTATAATTCACATACCATAAAATTCACCATTTGATAGTGTACACTTGAGTGGTTTTTAGTATATTTACCAGGTTGTGCAACAATCACCACTATCTAATTCCAAACATTTTCATCACCCCAAAAGGAAACCCCATTAGTAGTCGCTCCCTATTCCCTCATCCCTCCAACTCCTGGAAACCACTAATCTACCTTCTGTCTCTGTGGATTTGCCTATTCTGGACATTTCCTATAAATAAATCCATATAATATACAGCCTTGTGTCTGACTTAGTATTTCACTCAGCATAATATTTTCAAGGTGCATCCATATTGTAGCATGCCCCAGTACCTCATTCCTTTTTATGGCTAAATAATATTGCAGCACGTCTCAGTATTTCCTTCCTTTTTATGGCTGAATAATATTGCACTGTATGGACGTACCATATTCATCACTTGAAGGACATTTGGGTATACATACCTAGGAGTGAAACTGCTGGCTCATAAACTCTATGTTTAACTTTTTGAGAAACTGCCAAACACACCATCTGATTTTCAACTGACCATCCAAGCCCAGGGAGGAAGCACAGAGAACCTCAACTATTATCCTCTCTGCCTAGATCCAGGAAGGTCAGCTGAAAAGAAGGCCTGATCGTCCCTAACTGTCCAGCAACTCCGAAGAATTTTAACTTTACTCGCCGCCCCCCACCCCATCACCACCACCACCAACACATACACGCACACAATCTGGTTTACACTTTAATTTGCTCAGTAAATCCTGTTTTCTCTGCCAAGGACACTGAACCCAGGAGGATCTTTCACAAGTCACAATAAGCGGAATGGAGACTGTAGAAGCTCTGAGCTAACAATACAGACCAAGGGCCTTGAAGAATCTACCGAAAAATGATGAAGTTAAATTTATGCCAAAGTTGTTGAGAGGCCAGTGCTCAGAAGACATACAGAAGAAACCATGTGGGCTCTGATCAAAGCAAGCACATCACCCCAGTCTTGCTTCATAGATACTAAAAATACCACACGCAGCTTTTAAATCATCACTGCTCGCTGCCGAGGGTGAATTTCAACACTGGCTCTCTTCACTGCTGTGTTTCCAGAGTGGCCTTCTAGATAGCACCGTGGGCCTCCCCTACCTGCCTGGGGGAGGGAGAGGGACGGGAGGCCTCCCTCACTGGACACTGAGGACCAGCCCCTAGAATACACACTGAATGTAATCCAGAAAGACCAATTTCTGAAAAGCGCTCAAAGTCTGTCTCCTTTGTACCCCGGAGAGGGCAGCTCTTGGGTGGACAGGCACAATGGGGTGCCACATACACTTCTGGACTGAAAACCCGGGCCCCAGCTATCAGTACATCCTCCTCAGGGTCAGCCACTTCGTGGTCCCCTTAATACACCCACACCTGCACCTGGACCCTAGCTTCCTTTTTTCCCCACTAGATAAAGACCAGGGTGGCCCTGAAGTAAATACCAATCAGCCCAGCTCCATCACAAAAACCACTGGGTAGTCCTGAGCAAGTCCCAGGCCCCGGCTGGGCCTCAGTCTGCTCCTCCATGAGATGGGTCTGAACTCCATAGGTGGTTACACAGTGTTCCTTGGGGTACTCCTCTTCAGGTGCTGCGGAGGGGACAGGTGGGGGTCTGAGAGCTTGGGGCTCTCAAGCCGTGCCTCCCCTTGCCACACACACACACACACACACACACACTAGCATCTGAGCAGACCTCTTTGATATTTTATATACTAGCTTTCTTTGAAAGATTCCGACTCATACCGACTCTATAGGACAGAGTAGAACTGCCCCATAGAGTTTCCAAGGTGCGTCTGGTGGATTCAACTGCCGACATTTTGGTTACCAGCCGAGCTCGTAACTGCGCCCCTAGGGCTCCGAACAAATGTTGCAGAGTCCCAAAACTTGTTAAGTCCCTCTGCCCGGCGCTGGACCTCACCAGGATCTTCCAGCCGCCAAGTGACCATTCCCCTCCCACCTTCCCTGTAAATATAAACTCGAAGAGTCAAAAGGACTTTGGTTGGAGGCGGAGTGTAGACCGGAAGAACAGCGCCCAAAACCACCCGCTAAAAGCAGTTCCAGGTCAGCTGTCGGCGTCCTGGTCTTCACCCGTACGCCAACCAGTGACAGCTGGTCTTTGTCCCCGCGCAACCTAGGGGCTTTGTGGAAGGGGGGAGCGGACCTCAGTGTGCCCCAATTATTTTCCTCCTAGAGACCCGCCGTCTGATACCGGCGCGCTGAGGGAACAAAGCTTCAAGCTGGGGCGCTCGGCAGCTCCTACCTAGCGGCGACCTCGGAGCGCACCCTGGATCTGGGTTACACCCGCCGTGTCTCTCCTCTTCCCCGCCAGAGCCCGTCTTAGTTGGGAAGACTGAGTAGAGATTTAGTGGGGCGGGTGGGGAGGGCTGGAACGTTTCCTCGGGGCAGCTTCCAAGTGAGAGGAAAGGAAACTCAGACCGCGGCTGCACTCTGCCGGGAGCAAGCCTCCGGGTTTGTTCTAGGGGTCAGTGGGTGGTGCAGGTCTGGGCCGTGCGTCCTAGACGATCCTCCTCCCAGAGCCACACTCCCACGCGCCGACTTCCCGACACTATCGCTCTTGTCAAGCTCTGCCGCCCTCGCCGGCACCCCTGTTCGGGTCCCCGTCCGTCCCTGGTCTGAGCGCGCTAGGGGGTCCCTTGAGCCCTCCTAGTCCACCAGCGCGGCCTCACCTTCCGGCTGCTCCCTCCGCCGCGCCACCGCCGTTTGCGGACGGCAGCCTGCGTGCCCGAAGCTCCCTCCACGGCATGACTCATCGCGCCGCCCCCTGTGGGCCTCTCGGAAACTGCAGCCTGCAGGGCGCTCCGGGACCGGCCGGTGGAAACTAACTTTGACCACGAGCGAACTGCTTCGACCTTTGAATCAAATGATCCCCCTCGCCCCAATACTCCCTGAGCTCAGAAACGCCTTCCCGCCTGACTTTCTGGGAGGCACCTTTAGGGCTATAGGACCCTTAGAGCGTGAGGCTCCCCCCCGGACCGGCCGTGAGCCTAGGGCCGATTACCTAAACCTTCTTTCTTCACACCTACAATAATACATCAAACCCAGTTGAGCACCTACTGTCTGCCAGCACTGTGCTGGGCGCTGGGGGATAAAATGCAGAACAAAACAGACCCTTTCTGCTGTCATCGAGATAATATCCTGGGGAAAGACAGATATTAAAACAAGACAAAAATATACCCGCCCCCCTCCCCCCCAAAAATGTATCACCAGTTGGGGTCTCTCCAAAAATGAGGAGTCAGCTCTGGGCGCAGAAGAGGGAACTGTCCTCCGGGCGTGCAACGACCCAGAGGCCGGAGAGAGCTGGCAGCAGCCTTACAGAGATGGCCAGAGGACAGCGTAGCTGGAGGGCAGGCAGGGTCATGCAGACCTCTTAGCCAGGGTGAAGATGGTGCACAGTTACACCAAGGGCAATGGAATGCCACTGAAGGGTTTAAGGCAGGGCAACAGGACTGAACTCTGTTTTGTGGTGAAAGGATAGGGGGAGTGAAGGGGCTGCCTGGGTGAAACTGGGGAGACTAGTTTAGGAGAGTAGAGTCCCTGGTGGCGCAAATGTTTAACACACTCAGCTGCTAACCAAAAGGCTGAAGTTGAGTCCACTCAGAGGCACCTCGAAAGAAAGGCCTGGCAATCTACTTCTGAAAAATTAGCCGTTGAAAACCCTATGGAGCACAGTTCTACTCTGACACACACGGGGTCGCCATGAATTGGAGTCAACTCCATGGCAAATGGTTCGGTTTGGTTTTTAGTCCACGGGGAAAAAGTAGGGAGCTTGGACCTTTATCTGGAAAGAAATGGACTGATGCAAACTACAACCTTGAGGTAGGATCAAGATACCTTCGCCTATTACTGCAAATATTAATACCTACCTTAAAAGCGTGGAACGAAAGCAAAAGCTAAGAAGTTTCCTGGACACATCCAAACACTTTGAGGGACAGAGTAACTGGAGCTGGGGCCTGGGGACCATAGTTTCTGGGGACATGTAGGTCATTTGGCATAACAAAGTTCATTAAGAAAATGTTCTGCCTCCCACTTTAGTAAGTGGCATCTGGGGTCTTAAAAGATTGTGAGCGGCCATCTAACATGCATCAGTTGGTCCCAACCCACTCAGAGCAAAGGAGAATGAAGAACACCAAAGACACAGGAAAACATTAGCCCAAGAGACTAAACGGCCACATAAACCAGAGACTCCACCAGCCTGAGACCAGAAGAACTAGATGGTGTCTGACTACCACCAATGACCGACCTGTCAGGGAACACAACAGAGAGTCCCAGACGGAGCAGGAGAAAAGTGTGGAGCAGAACTCAAATTCACATAAAAAGACCAGACTTACTGGTCTGACAGAGACTGGAGGAACCCCCAAAACTATGGCCCCCGGACGCTCTGTTAACCCAGAACTAAAACCATTCCCAAAGTCCACTCTTCAGACAAAGATTAGACAGAACTAATACGTGAGGAGTGTGCTTCTTAGTTCCATCAGATACACAAGACCAAATGTGCAGCTCCTGTCCAGAGGCAGGATGAGAAAGCAGGAAGGGATGGGAACTGGTTGAATGGAGACAGGGAAGCCGGGGTTGAAAGGGGGAGTGTGCTGTCACATTGTAGGGATTGCAACTAACGTCACAAAACAATATATAAATTTTTGTATGAGCAATTTTTTTTTAAAGTGTGGAAAAGACTCAATAAGTTCATTTATGTAGCATGTTTTAGCACAGGGTCAGGCACACAGCAGCAACAAATAGAACGGCCATTTTATTGTAGATGTTTCATATAAAGAGATCAGCTTGCCCGAGGACACACAGCACATTGGCAGCTTCCATCCTCCCAGCCCAGTGCTCTTTTTATTATTGCCCTTCACTGTGCCAGATTTCATGGAAGGTCACGTAAGAGATGGCCATTTCTGTGCCTTTTCCAAAAACTGGTCAAAGATCTTGTACTCAATACCCTCCCCTGATATAGAAAGTATCATGATAAATTCCATCTAGAAGTGTGTGCCTGGAATCATCTTGAGCTGGGAGTTAAGTTGGTGCCCTCCAGCCTTATGAACCCACACAGCCCAGGCTGCCTCCTCCAGCTCTCTGGAATCCTTGCTTCTCTTCTCTTCCCAGCCAGAGCCCTGCCCGTTAAATGCAGAAGGAGGGATTACGGTCCTCTGAGGTGTCAGAGGCTTCATCATACTTGGCCTTCTCTCAGTCCCAGAGGCCGTGGAATACAACCCTGTGCAGAGGGTGAGTGCAGACAGAGGTCTTGGGGGCCCTGCCCATTTTAATCCTGTCTCACAAGAAATCACCAGGGAACCACAGGCTGGACTTGAGGTTCTAGGCACACGAGCCTTGCGTTGTCCTGGGTTTCACCAACTTTCAAATAGAGCGTATCTCCTTTTTTTTCCTCATAAAATCCTGAGAGGAAAGCAGGGTAGCGATTAAACTTTGACACCCAGACAAGAAAGAATTGCCTTAGACCAGCTCTTTGGGGCAGAGATCTCGCCTTGCTTGGCTTTAGGTACTCCACAGCTGGCACTGACCTCAGCACCTTGTTCCCTAGGAGCTCACTAATATTCACTAAATGAATGATTCCGTCTTAAAAATTAACACCTAATTCACATATAAAATTCACCCTTTCGAAGTACAACTCAGTCGTCTTCAGTATATTCACAAGATCGCACAACCATCACCCCTATCTAGTTCCAGAACATCATCCCCACCCGTATTCACTGGCACTCACTCTCCATTCCCCTGGCAACCAGCCTGATTCATTCCTGATGAAACAATCCTACCTGGACTGTTAGAAAAATAATAACTAATACTTATTGCACATAAAGCTAAGTACTTGGGGAGCCTTCTCAAATTTATTTTTCACACCAGTCCTGCAAGGTAAGTTTTATTAGTCCCCATTTCGCAGATGAGGAAACTGAGGCTCCTGTAGGCTAAGGAACTTTCGGAAAGACACGCAGCTAGGAAAGGAGAGGAGCTGGGCCTTGAACCCAGGTAGATCCACAACCCTAAAGCCAGGGAATCCCTCAGCAGGCAGCATCCCTATAGGTGCCAGAGGTCACTGAGCAGGCAAACAGGACAGTCTCAGTTCTGACGTAAATCTACCGCGCACGTGCTCTGGCCCTGTGGGAGCCAGAGGGGTGAGTACAGAGCACTACAGCCCCACCAGGGGAGGGTGACCTGGGGCTTGGGAAGGCCAAGGAAGGCTTCATGGAGTTGCTGGGCCTGGATGGATGATGACTCCAATCGGCAGGGTAGAAGGGAAGGACTTTAAAAAGCACAGCACAGACATAAAGCTGGAAGGGAGGAGAGAGAAGTGTGTGGTGGCCTGTCACCGGGCTCCGGACACGGCACGTCAGGGCTGGTGTGGCCCATCTCCAAGCACCTGCCCCAAACCACGAAAATCTGGGAAGGGGTCTGATTGTCACTCAACACCTTCTCGGCAATCAGATACCTCTGTCCAGCAGAGGAGAGAGGGTCTCAGAGCAGCCCTCTGGTGCCCTTTCCCATGCAGTTCACCCCACATTCCTCCTCTCTTCCCCCACAGCAGCCCCATAGCGCTGGAACTGAAACTCAGGGCTCACTGCCTAACAAGGGACTTTTGCCTTTGAATTTCCAAGTGCAGAGATAGTAGGAAGACAGTAGGAAGGTGTAGTTTAGATGTTAAAACAATTCTATGGCACTTCAAAGATTACTGGGGACAGCAGACAGATGGTCTGACATGGCCAAATCTAGGAGGAAGAAGGGTTGCTGGACCTTGACCATGATGGGCTTCCGGCCATGAGCACCTTCCCTGACAAACGACAGGTAACTTTCTGCTGGATCCCAGGGCTGGGGGGAGCTCCAAGGTACTAGGGTCAACTCAGGAGCCCAAAGAAACAGGGACAGTATCCCCACTTGAGGAAGGGGCAACCCTTAGCACTCAAGAGCGGCTGTCGCAGGAGAGGTCTGTGGTTGCTCAGAGTTGGCACTCAACAAATGGATGCTAGAGACCGAATTTTTCCAGGCACTCTCCCTTCTTGGAGTCAGTCCCCCCAACCAAAATGTCGTTCAGTCCATCAGTAACTGAACCCCCATTTCTTGAGGGCCTGTGGGTGCAGGGGCCTGGGCACCGTGCCGGTTCCTAACTTGTAGGGTTGGTCTTAGTTCCCTGGAGGCTGCCCTGGCCTCATCCACTTTTGAAGTCCTGCCCACCCTGGGGCCTAGCACAGGCCTCGTTATACTGCAGGCACTCTGCAAGCACTTGCTGCCAGACCAAGACCACCACCTTCTGGGACCTGCAAACCCCACCCAGTGCTGACCAGTGCGTGACCAGTGCCTAGGGTCAGTCTGGCAGAGGAATATCCAGTGAGAGGAAACCCTGCTGAGAAAGCGGAACGGAAAAGGTCTATTTCTTTGCCTGGTACTTGCCTATCACAGACCCGATTCTTGAAGAGGAAAAAAAAAAAAAAATCTGATATATACCGGTATAGAGGTTCTCCCATAGATTCTGTTTATTCCTAAGCCCAACCAGACACATTCTACCCCCAAGATCCCTGAGGCCCAGTTTGAGGACTGGAAAACTAAGGCACTGTGTTGGAGCCCCGCTATAGGTCGGGGACACCTAAAGAATGAAGCCAACGGAGTCTGGACCTGAGGGATTCCACCTCCCGGTAGGTCTAGGACAATAGACATTTCCTTCTCCTTTCATCTCTGGTCCTCAAAGCAAGGTCTCTCTCCTGAGGTACCCTGAGGAAGCCAGGTCCTTTCTGTAAGCCTCCATTCGGACTGAGAGGCAGAGTGGGAGGACCCAAGGCCCCAGTGAAGCAGCAGCTCCAGGTGGCCGGCTGCAGTCAGGACACAGGGAACAGATGCAAAACCCTGGCCAGGGCCTGCCTTCCAGCCAGCTTCTGTCTGTCTGTCAGGACCAGAGCTGTTGTGCTAGGCTTCCCAGAAGAGAAAATAGCACAGCTGTATCTAGTGCCAGGGAGACAGAGGGGTGAGGGCTCAGGGAGGCACCCCAAAATGGGCTGACAGCTGTGGAAAGGGAGCACAGTGCCCCAAGGGACCCATGGGGCTGAAGAGAAGTCTGTTTCAGACTCCAGAGCCCAGGCTGCAATCAGCATAAACACCGAGGTCACCTGAACAAGGTGGGTGGTGATCCAGCCGGGCATGCCCTGTCAGGAGCTGGGCCCTGGACCCTGAGGTTGCCATTGCCTCAATGCCACTTCCCACAGCAGAGAAGGGTCACTTTTCTCTCCAGAGGGGGACGGCGGCCTCAGAGCTTGCTTCGGGGGACCTCTGCCAGGGGCCGCTGCAGCCGCCACACCACCTGGACTGGCTCGGTGGCACGGTCCAGCTGGCGGAGACTGCGCAGGTCACCGGTCTCACTGTACTGCTGCAAGGCCGGCTGGAGCACCGTGATGGGAATGCTGAAGTTCAGGTGGGGGTAGGTGGCCCCTGTGTTATTGTCCCGGGTGTTGCTGGCGACAATGCCTGTTGAGGAGTCAGAGAGGAAAAGAGGATGTGAGTGGGGAGGCAGACAGATGGGGAAAGGAGGATGACCACCTCCACCCCGGAGCCACCAGGGCCGTCGAATAGTCAACGACAGACGCTGGGCGTCCTGTCATGGATGCTCGTCCCCACACCCAACCTCCTCCCACTCTACTTTCTCCTCAACACTTTCTCTGACACATCAGACACATCACTTGTGTTGTTGATGATCTTTCTCTCCAAGTAGTGCCAGCTCTGTGAGGGCAGAACTTCCATGTGTTTGATTCCTGTCTCTGCAGTGCCTAGGACAGTACCTGGCACACAGTAGGTGCTTAACAAATCTTGTTGAACGAGTGAATGAATGAATCAAACCCACAGACAAGCTTTGTTTGGCCTGCTCAATGCAAGTATGTGTATGTGTATGTGCAGGCACGTATGTACATTTTTTTAAAAGATAATTTTAGACTTACAGAAGAGTTTAGGAGCTGAATGGTCTGAAAACCTTGGCTAACTACTTCCTGGGCATAAGGCTTCCAGACAGGGGTCGCTCCCGGGACTGGATACCAAGAACTCTGGGTGGGACCAAGCACTGGCAAAGGGAAGGTTGGGGGAGGGTCAAGGAACTAGTTACCCAGGAGGTCCCCTGAGCGGGTGGAGAAGAGAGGTCCTCCACTGGAGCCTCCATGCACAGCACACGTGGTCTGCAGCATCACCGGCCTGTCGTCCACATGCACCACAGCTGACAGGATACCCGAGGTCACCGAGGGCCCACAAGCCTGGCCAAAGACGCCGAAGCCCACCACACTGACAGCCTCGCCTGCCAGGGAGGGAAGGATGGTGAAGCTCCCCAACTCCCGTCTCCACCCTCTGCAAAGGTCCAAACCCTCTCTGCCCTCCAAGTTTCTGCCCAGGTCCCCCAGCAGAAAGAGGCCAGGCCCTCCACCGAGCTCCTCGTGCTGCACCTACACAATGACTTCCCCTGAGCATTAGGCTGTCATAGCCAAGCCCTCGTTCCCCTGCTAGATGGGATAGCCACTTTGGGGCTTCCTATCACCTAGCCTAGAGTCCCTGGGTGGTGCAAACAGTTAACGCAGTCAGCTACTAACCCAAAGGTTGGAGGTTTGAGTCCACCCAGAGGCACCGCGGAAGCAAGCCCTGGTGATCTGCTTCCAAAAAATCAGCCACTGAAAACCCTATGGAGCCCAGTTCTACTCTGACACACTTGGGGTCACCATGAACTGGAACCAACTCAAGAGTAACTAGTTAGCACCTAGCTGGGTGTTCAATAAGTGTTTGTGGAATTATCATCCATCTCCTCCTGGGACTAGGAGTCTCTTATGAGAAGAAATGGTAACGGTGACTATAGCCAGCAGTGGGGCTCAGTGCTTTACAGGCAACTTTTCCCACAGTCCTCACAGTACCCAGGAGTAGGAGCATTAGCCCCATTTTACAGATGTGGAAACTGAGGTAGAGAACAGTTATGCAGCCAGTGTACGAACACAGGACTAGTAAGTGGCAGAGCAGAAATGCCAATCCTGAGGGCCTATACTCTCCATCACCATATCACATGGCCTCCAAGAAGTGAGACATCTGGTACTTATGTGGCGGCACTACTAAGCCTTTCACCCAGATCATGCCATTAGCGTCTCGAGAGTGCCACACACCTCTCTGACCAGCACCCTCACTCACACTGCTGCAGGCCATTGGAGAGGTGTGTTATACACTTCACAGGTACTCTGCCTACCCCCCACCACTTGCAATGGGATGCGTATGCTGGGCATCAGCAGGAAGGACTTCCAAGGACACGCCCGGCCAAAGCATTGTAACCAGGATGATGTCATGCCAACTTGATGCCCCCCGGACTCATTTATTTAACTGGGGTGGGGAGAGGAGCTGGCCCGGGGAACTGGCCTCCTAATCTGGCAGGGTCAGAGTGCCCAACACTGACTTCTCTTCCCGAGGTCCATCCTACACAGAGGGGGCGCCCCCTTCAGGCTGCACCACCTTTGTCCATTACCTTCATGGAAGTGCTCAGCGGGCACAGGCATGGGGATGCCATCCAGGCTCTTCTCCAGGCTCACCACTGCTATGTCATAGGGAGACATCTCCTGGGTAGCAAACACCACATGGCCCCAGATGGCGGCACTCCTGGGAGCAAGGGAAACAAATGACAGGCTTTCTGACCTTTAGCACTCTCAGCTGGGGGAGTGGGAAGGGGACAAGGAGATAAGAGAATGACAGTAAAAGTCAAGGACCTAGAGTCAGAAGATCTAGATGTCAGCCCTGAGACCTACCAGCCAGGCAACTGTGGGTATATCACTTAATGGATGTGGGATTTCCAAACATGCTGTAGAAACTGTAAGCACATCTAGGTAAATCTTCCTGAACATCACCCCAGTAATGATCAACTAGCACTTAGTGGGAGTCCCTGAGTGGTACAAACGGTTAATGCACTCAGCTGCTAACCAAAGGCTAAAGGTTGGAGTCCACCCAGAGGTGCCTCAGAAGAAAGGCCTGGAGATCTAGTTTCAAAAAATCAGCCACTGAAAACCCTATGAAGCAGAGTTCTACTCTGCCACACATGGAGTCGCCACGAGTTGGAACTGACTTGGCAGCAACTGGTACTTGCACTTAGCACTGTGGGCCAGACCTGGTGTTAATGCTTTAAGGACATTATTTCATTTAGTCCTCCCAACACCCCTATGAACTAGCCACTGTTATTATTTCTACGGTGCAATTGAGGCCCAGAAAGGTTGAGTAATTTTCCCACGGTCACAGAGTAAGTGGTAGGATCCAGGGCACACATTCCAAGCATTTTTCCTTCATTGCCTATGTTGATACTCACAACCATCATGTCAGTTGGTGAAACAGGCATGATATTAGCCCTCTGGATCCCTGTTTACATAAATGCTAGCATTTCTAAGCCAGGCTCTATTCCAAGACTTTGTATGTTAACTCATGAAGAGACAGCTTAGACATAAAGTCACTAGCCCAAGGTTACGCAGGGGATTCCTGCTATACACGCTCTCTGCACAGGTAGCATCCAGCAGACCTGGTAGTTTCCTTAGGAGCAAAGAGTGTGTATACTGGGGGTGGGGTACGTGAGGAATCTGCAGGCCACACCTCAGGGTCTTCCCTGTAAAATCATGGTTATGACAAAGCCAGGCTGGGTTAACCACACTGGGTTACCTCTGGGATTCAGAAGAGGGGTTTGGAAAAGACCTGGGCTGGGAGGGGAGGTTGGGTTGAGCCATCCATCAGGCATTAACTTCAAGGCTACACTCTGCTTTGCTTTGGCATAATTTAAGCCCCTGAGGCTGCAGAGGAAACAGAATGTGCACTAGAAAACCAAGCCAGGAAGGCAAGGTGGCTGTCCACAGGGACAGAGCAGGAGGACGTAAAGGAGAGCAAGGGGGCTTCTCCCTGCAGACGGAACAAGTGACTAAAGTCCCAACCTCACTGTCCACCAGGATCACCCAGATTGTTACAAATGTGTCTACCTGCCTGGGCCCCACCCCACATCTAAAATTTCGATCCAGAAGGGAAGCTCTGGTTAACACCTAGGAGATACGGGTGAGATGAGCAGGCCCATCTCATTACTTTAGGAGGCAGCATCCTGAGCCCCTGGGACTTCACCACACTTTGAGGGGAGGGGAGGACAGGGTTAGGAAGTCTCCATTCAAAGGGCATGAGGGACAGGGCTATGAGGCAGAAAAGTCGCCCAAAAGAAATTCACACTGGGAGGGGGAGCCTCAAAGATGCCCAGACCCGAAATTCTAGTAAAAAGACCAGACTTAACTGTCTGAGACTGGAGGAACCCAAGAAAGCATGGCCCCGGACTCTCTATCAACCCAGAACTAAAACAATTCCCAAGACCAACACTTCAGACAAAGATTGGACTGGACTGTGGGACATAAAATGATACTCGTGAAGAGTGTGCTTCTTAGCTCAAGTAGACACATGAAACTAAATGGGCCGTTTCTGTCCGGAGGTGAGATGAGAAGGCAGAGAGGGTTAGGAGCTGGTTGAATGGACACGGGAAATCTGGGGTGGAAAGGAGAAGTGTGCTGTCACAGTATAGGGAGAGCAAGTGGGGTCACTTAACAATGTATGTATACATTTTTATATGAGAGACTAACCTGAATTGTAAACTTTCACTTAAACTACAACAATTTAAAAAAAAAAAAAAAAAGATGCCCAGACCAGGATGCAGGAAGGCCCCAGTTCCCAAATTCAGAGTTGATAGGAGCTTGTTATCTTGTCCAAGACCCATTCTGCCCTTGCCAGGAGGCCCAGATACCCCTACACTGGGGTTCTGGGTGTCAAGGATGATGGGTGAGTCCTAGGTCCCTACCCACACCAGACCCCAAAGCATCAGCGTGATGCCAGTTGTAAGGCCTGGTGAGGGGCAGGGTAGGAGCAGCCCTGGGCGCCTTACTTGGGGATGGCGGAGCGCACCAGGACCCTGGCCTCCTCCCGAGGGACCACATGCCGGCAAGTCACCACGAGGCGGGGCGCCACGGCCACTCCGGAGCCCCATACGGTGCTGCACTCCACCAGCACAGCCGCGGCTGCCCAAGGGAGTCCGGGGTCTTGGAGGGGCAGGCTCCGCATGGCGCCCACCTCGGGCGGCAGCTGGGCGGCTAGGACCTCAGAGCCCGGGTGCAGGCCGACAAGCGCGGCGCGGGCGGCGTGGAGCAGGGGGGAGGCCGCGCAAAGCAGCGTGAGGCCCACCCATTCGCGCGCCTTCCAGCAGAGCGGCGCCGCCACCAGCGCCACCAGCGCGCCCGCGGGCCGCACCGCGAACACTCCGCCGCCCTCGGTGCCTGGTAGGCAGCGCGCGTCGGTGAGCAGCAACGGACCGGCAGAGTTGCTAAGCACGCCGCGGCTCAGTGTGTTGAGAAAGATGTCAGGGCAGAAGGCGCCGAACGGGGAGCCGCAGGCCAGCAGCGGCGCGCCCTTGGGCACAGTCCCAAGAGGCGCCACAGCCACGGCCGCCCCGAGCTCGTCCGCATCCTCCTCGGCTGCTGCCTCGCCAGACCGCACGCGCAGCAGTGCAAACCAGCCTAGCGCTCTCAGCTGATCCTCCTCCTCATCCTCCGACACCTCGTCGTCCGGCGCTCCGCTGGCGAAGCGCCACTGCTCGGCCGCGTCACCCCCGAAGAGGCGCGCGAAGTGGGCCCGGAAGGCCGGACAGCTCAGCAGCAGCAGCAGCTCGGCAGGGCGCGGGGGCTGCAGGGGCCGCCCGCGGGGCCGGGCGGACGAGCGGGGCTCGAGGCCCGCGCACTGAGGCGTGCACAACTCCGGACGGCCCCTCTCCGAGCGGCCTGCGGGACTCGCGGCCATTGGGCTCCACTGCACGTGCAGGCGCAGGTCGTCGTTGCAACTGTCGCCGGGCAGGAAGGCAGCGCTGGCCGCGGTCAGGACCCCGCTGCCCGCCCGCAGGAAGGGGGTGAAGATACCCCCGTGGCACAGAACAAGGCCCGGGCTGCGGCTCAGGATCACCCCGCTGCAGCTCCACAAGCCTGCTTCGGGCTGGCCGGCCCGGGAGGCGCTCACCACGCAGCCTGCCTGCTCCGCCGTCCTCATGGCGGGCCCCCACTGCCGCCCCATGGCCTGCGTTTCGGTGCACCCGGGCCTTCACGGAGAACCAGGTTCCGAGCGGCTGAGGATCCCGGCCTGGCCTAACTGAGCCAACGCAGCGCCACCCAGAGCTGGAAGCGAGACGCACAAGCACGGACTCAGGTCTTCCTCATCAAGCCGGATTGGCTAAACCCCAGCTGACCGGTCCGGATTGGCTGGCTTTGGGACCGGGCTCTGATTGGCTGCTAGTGCTGATCCTTCTTTCCCCGCCCTCGTAGGCTCATCCAGCCTGTGGGACTTACAGGGAGCAGCTGCCCCCAAGGACGAGCCCCTAGAGTGACAGGCGTGTGGGTTTACCACGAGATGGGGGGAGAGGGAGGGGGAGGGGCGGATCCCTCAGAGACCGAAGTCTTCTCTGTTCGTAGGGTTGCTGGGAAGGGGAGTAGAGACGAGCTGACGTGGCTGGACTTGTCCAGGCCGTGACAGGACCTGTCAGAATCAGCCAGGTCTAGGCGCCATTCACCCTCTGACCCCTGGGAAAATACGGGCCAAGGTAATACTTGGCCGATTCAGTATTTAGAAATTTTGAAAGTAAACCACAACAATCCTCTAAGAGGCATGGAGCTCACAAGATATACTCCTAAATCTAAAACCCACTGCCTTTGAGTTGATTCCGATTCATAGCCACCCTATAGGACAGAGTAGAACTGCCCCATAGGGTTTCCAAGGCTGCAAACCTTTAGGAAAGCAGACTGTCACATCTTTCTCTCGCAGGAGCGGCGGGTGGGTTCGCACCGCTGACCTTTTGGTTAGCAGCCCAGCGCTTTAACCACTGTACCACCGGGGTTCCTTCAGATCTACTCCTAGGGCCTTTAATGCCAAAGCCCCCACACGACAAATCTCATGGAAATTGTATTTGCTGTAAATAAATTGCCCTTTAAATTTCGTAGCTAAAGTCAAATTATTATTTATACAACACTAAATTTTTGTAATACGTACATCTCACACACCCAGGATTTATCTAGGCCAGGGGTCGAAAACTTTTCCTGTAAAGGGCCAACTCTGCAGTTGCAGCATGCAAAAGCTAAATGAATAGCCATGATTGTGTTCCAATAAAACTTTATTACGGACACTGAAATTTGAATTTCATGTAATTTTCACGTGTCACAAAATAGCATCCTTCTTTCGATTTTTTTCCCAGTAATTTAAAAGTGAAAATTTTTTTTTCTTAGCTCATCATACAAAAACAGGTGGCAGGCCAGATTTGGCCTAGAAGCTATAGTTTACCAACCCCTGATCTACGGGTAACAAAAAATGTCCCTATTTTCCCAAAGAAGTACCCTTGAGGACAGAGGAACACAAGTATGTTCGGGGGCCCTCAGGACACCCCCAAAGCAGTCACCACAAAGTAGACATTTTATGAAGGTCTGCCTTACCACTATATTACTACAATGTACATTAACATTTAAGAGTACTATAGTACACATGGAGCTCTGGTGGCATAGTGATTAACAGTGATGGCTGCTAACCGAAAGGTTGGCAGTTTGAATCCACCAGCCACTCCTTGGAAACCCTGAGGCAGTTCTACTCTGTCCTATAGGGTGGCTATGAGTCAGAATCGACTCAACAGCAATGGGTTTATAGTACGCCAGCATTCATGAGAAAATACTCTGCCACTTAAATTATGCAGTCTTTCTGCTTCAAATCTCTGGATAATGCTGCCAAGCGTATCCCAGCACAACATGGAGTAATGCTCCCAGTGACACAACCCTGTTTGAGAAAGGAAAATGATTAAGGGCTCTAGTCTGGGGCAGGGCAGAAATAAGCACTCTTCCATAGCAGGCACTGTCTTCTTTCGGCTGTGTGACACAGAAGATGGCTTGGTCACAGTAAAATCTCTTTAGCTATCCCAACTTCCTAGCAATTAAAAGTTTCTTTCTCTCTCGAGTCCAGTGATCGTCCCTTAATGATGCTCAAGTCTCCAGCATGAACTGTTGGTTGTGCATCAGGTTTTTGTTTACGGCAGACCACGGTACAGACAGTCCCAAGTCACAGCAGCCAAGGTGAGACCCCCTTGAGTGCCAACTCAGCCTTTAAATTTACATTCCGCTCCCACTCAAAACCAACCAACCCACCTATACACAGAACACACAGCATATTAAGAGACGTTAGTTTCAATAGCAGAATGCCTCCAATAATTTAATACTTGGTCAAAAAGAACCTGTTGCATTTTGTTTCCCATTCTATTTGTCCCAGTACTTTAGTTCTGGAATCTCATTTGGGGTTTTCTAAAAGCAAGGCTTCCTACAAGTCTAGTAAATGCACAAGCACAGATTTCATTCCTCCCCCTATTTTGCAAAATGTAGCATTTAACTGAATGGCTCCAATTTTGTGTAACATGGAGTGAAACACAGGTTAATTGGACCCAGTCCTTGCTGGCACATTAATATGAGATTTTATTGAAATATCTGTTATGCCCATCCGTTGCAGACATGACCACCAACTCGGGGGCCACAGCATGTTCCAAGGCTCTCAAATGGTACTAACTTTATTACCTTTACTAAAATGTGTGAATACCCCAGCCCCCCAACAACAGCAGAATTTAAGTCTCTCATATCCACCCTAAATGTTTCTTCCTGTAAGTAGGGAAGAACCTTTGTTTTTCCCCAAACAAATGATATGTTCAAACTCAGAACTCACAACATACCAACACACACTCACACAGAGATAGCAAGTTTGTTTTAACTTTTTATTAAAATGCTTAGGATACAGACTGACTTTCTTTTGTAAATGACTATTTGATTTTTCCTGAAATAGGACATATATGCACTCTGATAAAACAGAATGAAAAGTCTCAGTTCATGGGAGTTCCTGTACAAAGCTCTGATCCTTAAGTGTATGGAGCAGAGCTCCTCACAGCTGTTTCTTTCAGCTGTCTTATTATAGGAATGGTGTCCAGTGGGGCAAGAAATAGACTGGTGCTACTTGACTTTTCAATCCCTCTTTCTCCAGTGGCCGAAATAAACCACTTTCACAAAGAGCTACCCTATCTAGAACCCCTTAGTGATTAGGGACAGATATGGGGAAAAACAAAAAACAAGAAAACTAACACTGAAGCAACCATACTTCTCATGTCTCTGGATAGAGAAGTATGGATAACCTTTAGCCAAAGAAAATATAAAGGATGTAAGTCAACTACCTAGTTCATTCACCGTTAGCTAGATTTGTTCACGTAAGGCTTTAATCCCTTCCCAAACCAACGATTTAGACTTAATCCAGCTATGCCTTGCTAATAAATGAAATGCATGCTCTTCTCAGACTTTATCATCAACTCTCTGCATTTGGTACTTGGCAGTGAAAAAGTATGCTTTCTCAATAGGTCAAACTGAAGACTAAGAATGAGAAATCCAATTAAAGAATGATTCTCATCCACAGAATATGTTATCCACACTTTGCCTACCCTCACACCAAAAGCAGGAATCCACTTTTCAATCCTCTCAGATAAGCAACATCATCACAATTTCCAATTCTGAAAAAATTACTTCTCGCCTTAAGACCATCTCCTACCCTTTCATCTTTCACTCCAAGGGTGGGATACAGGTTAAGATTATGAAAATCCAATTTCACACATGGCACTAAGAGAAATGGAATGCTATAAAAACAACCCTCAGGCACACTACTGGCGATGCTGATACTCTTACGCTGAGTGTTTACTATCTGACAGTAAGTGATGCTGGCTCAAAAGAAACAGCCCTACACAAAGTTCTTTGATTAGTTTTTTCCCCAGTTTACTTCTGGATTTGGAGAAAGGGCAATTTCATACCAAACTAAAAAATATATATATCTGGAAAAGCTACAGATGTTAACCTTTAAACACACACACAAATAGATAACTGATAAAGAGAAAAAGATGTTAAGAAAAAGACAGCATTCAGGAACAGTGCAATAAAGAGACCAAATTCTGGAAGTGGAAATTTTAAAGCCCAGCTGAGTAAATCTTTCCTAGATTAAAAAATGTGTTACAATACCACATTTTAAGTTCTCAGCTTATAGAATTAAGAGCCCTCAAGCTGTTAACTTTGTTTGGTGTGATTCTCCTAGTCAGAAAAACCTCCCCACTAGAATCTGTGCAAAAAGTTAACTGAGACACATCTGCAGTATGCAACACAAGAAACTTGAAATTAATCTCAACTCTTTTATGAGGCAAAAGTCACTTTTTATAACTGAAAATAAAAAAGGAAGGTGCTAGAGGCAGGAGTGAAATTTCACAACGGTATGAAAGCAAACACTGGCTGAAATCTGTAACGTTAGAAGTACAAACAATGATACCCCACTCTATGATTAACTCCTCCTCAGTGAACCATCAGCTATACACTCCATGGTGAGCAATGCCCCTAGCTCGCCACTGTGGAAACCTGCTGCAACTGCAAGGCCAGGGCGCTGCCGCTCTTCTAGTTACCTGTGCACAGTCACGCCACCTACCGGAAGGCAGGCAGAGAGACGGGTGAACTTGGGGGCTCCCCGCACCAACCCGCTAATTCAACAGGAGTAAGATCACCTGGCTGAGCTCTGGCCTCCAACGTGTATCTGTTCATAATTTTATGAATATCTAAATGTATGAATATCTAAATGCCATTCACTAGATTTAAAAAAAAAAAAAAAAAGAATAGAAAACTCTGGACCAAGTGAATTGTGAACTCAAAAAGTCAGGAGGGACACCAATTACATTAACAATACTTTCTTTAAAAAATAGAATCACTTTCTTTTCAAATCAACCACAGTGGTGAGACGTGTTTTTCTTTTCAGGTGCCCCACGATGGCACACAGCTCTACCCGGCAAATCCTGCCAGCTTCCAAGTCCCGGGATGCTGACCTGCACCAGCACGTGGGGCAGCATTACCTCCCAACAGTGTGGAGAAGAGCACATGTCACCACTGGGCGATGAGAGAGCCGACAGAGACTCCTGGCTTCTCAACGCCAAACACGGGTGGAGAGCTTTCCTTGTTCTATTAGAAAAGTTCATGAGGAAGCTGTGAATAGGATCAGTCCAGAGAAGTAAAACTTGTTTATTTTCACTGTCCAAACATCAGTCAATATACTGGGAGAGCCAGCGGAAACCTTCGCCATAGCCTTGCCTCTTGAGCACACTGCACATGAACACTTCCATGGGGCGGGCGTTCAGTTCCTTCAGGGTCACGTTCCCCTAATGGAGGCAAACCAAGAAAGGGCTGTTAGCACCTCCGTGGTGGAAAAGCTCAAAAGGATGATCAATAAAACCGGCTTCTTCATTCCTCAAAAGCGAATATAAGTAGGGATTAATTACAGAAATGTGGTCAAGGCCCACAGACAGATGACTTCCCTGGGCTTCATGCCTTCAGGACAGAATAAGCAGCGCAGTCCTTCTCCCAGACTCTTTCTCCAGGAAGAGCGTCCGCTTTCAACACTCCAACATTCGTCTGGATAGTTATGGCGGCAAATCAAGAAAAAGGCCACTGGGGCCCATGAAACCAGCATCCCCTTCAGTAGACAAAAGAGGTCTGGGACTTTTTAGAAATAAAGACATTCTCATTTAACACGAGTATGCAGAAATATACAATGATGACAGGTTACACTGAGGAAATTAAGGAAGATTTCATGACACAACACTGTTACAGAAGGGGAAACTTAATGAATTAAAGGAAGCATTTCTAGACAGAAACAGATAACCAGAAAGAGGCAAGACTAAGGAATCAAGTAAAGAAGTGAGAAAATTATCATAGATCACAGAGAAGGATGATTTTAAAAATTAAATATGCTAAGACCCCAAACTGAAACGACTAGAAGGATTCCTGTGTAATTATAGCTGATCTGGATTTTCTCTCTTACAAACCTGCTTTTCTATAACAGATTGCTCTTCCAACTGGAGACAGCACAACCTACTAATCTGGAAGACTAGGTTCTATTTCTGGTTTTGTCACTGACTTGCTGTGCAGACCTGAACAAATCACTCTGTTTCCTCACCTGAAAAAAAAGAGATAAGAGTCCTACCTCTCTCAGCAGGAGCACTGGGCCTGGGGTCAAGTGCTTTCATTTCTACTGCTTGGAGAGTTATACAAAATAACTGTTTTTCTTCATAACCTGAATTCTCCAGTCAAATACTGATTTCTTGCTAAGAAGAGCTCTTTCTAGAGAGATTTCTCAGAATCAAATTTGAAAGGTAGTCAGGAAAGTCTTGATTACTACAACAAATGGCCTCTTCTACCATTTCCTTCATCCTCAAATACCTGAGGATATATCTCATTAGAAAACAGAAAGAACCTACTCCTGCCTTTAGAGAGCTTACAAAATACCCACAGTAAAACAAATCCTAAACTCATGTAAACTTTTGAAAAGTACAACCCAAATATCAAAACATGAATGTTAGCAAAGTGGTGAATGTCCTTTATAACATGTCCCCTGAAGATTCTTCTCTTACCTTTCCTGTGGTCTGTCCATAAAGCCCAAATATCTCACGGAGTTTTTCTTCACTGATTGCATCTGCTCTGTCAATTTTGTTACCCAAGATAAGGATTGGCACATTGGATATTGTTTCATCAGTCATTAAAGCCTAAAGACAAGATAAAAAAAGAGCCAAGTAAAGAATCTACAAAAGCCCACTAGATAATGAAAACAATTTTGACTTCCACTGGTCTATAAGGTATCAAACGTAAAGTGAAAATCTGATAATCTGAGTGATTAATTAAAAGTTAATCCTGACATTACAACACCCCTGACATTAGATAAAAATATCCTAACTGTCTCAAAACAATTGTGACTCAAGGCTGTGTATACTTACAAAGCAGAACTGCCTCAACCTTTGAGCTGAACTGCTCAGCCACGGACCACCGTCTGGATATCCACTCAGCACAGTCCTAGAAGAATGAATGCTCTGGATACAGAGCCTCAGAGATGACTACAGGAACTCCCCAAGTAGTCTCTGAATGCCCAATGTGTGCAAAACCCTGACGCACCAAGAACGATACAAAAGGAAGGGTAAGACACAGTCCCTGTCCTCAAGAGAGACTCACTCTATTTTCAGACATACGCTAACAAAGCTTAGTAAAAACACAAGGTAGGAGATGACTGTCACAATGAATGGGAACAGAATAGAAATATTAAAAGTTTAGGGAAATATAATGTCAACGTGGGTTTGAGGAAAGTCTCAGCAAAGATGTAGAACCTAAACTAGGCTCTGAAGGAAGGACAGGATTTGGGTAGGAAATAAGCAATGGCTTTGCAGTAGGAAAAGAATTTAGGAAGTCATGGAGTATTGCCTGGCTGGATTAAAGCATTTATGCTGCCATGTAGTGACAGAGTTAATGGGACGGGTAGGGATAAGCCACATTATGGTGCCAGTCTGACAAGTCAGCTGCAATATATCTTGGAGATCCCCAAACCCAGAAGTTACTGAATAGATATAGATAGTATTTATCCATGGTGCTCAGGGTGCTCAGGTGAAAGATGACAATCTAGCCCAAGACTGCGGCATTTAATGAATACTGCCGGAGGCACTTTGGAGAAAGAAGTGAAGGGACACGATGTCTAAATGATAAGGCAGACAAAACAGGAGTCAGAGTTGGCAGGGTTCAAGCCTGGAAATCTAGTTCTCACTGACAGGAAAGCTAGGAAGGAAAGCAGAGCTGAAGGGGTTGTGCTTTGACCATCTTGAACTCCAGGTAATGTTAAACATCAAAGTAAGGATGTCATTCATTCATTAAAGACTGACAAAGTGCCTACTAAGTATCAGATGCTTTGCTAGGTGCTGGAGATTTGGAGAGAAATAAGATAAGGTCCCTGCCATCTAAGTTCATTGTCTGGTGGGAGACACCTGTAAGAAAAACAGTAAAAACAACAGATGCTGATAAGGTGGGGAGGCTAACATAGGCCGAGAGGTCAGGGAAGGCTTCCTAGAAGTGGTCATACCTGAATGAGTTCTCTTAAAGGACAGGAAAGAAAGCCAGACAAGGATAGATATTTGTGCATATTCAAGAAAGGGCAAGTTGTTCTCTATATTTGAAATGAAGTTCCAGGTAGGCAACAGAGAAAAGGAAGCTAGAGAAATAAACAAAGGGAAGATCATGAATGATCTTATGTGCTATGCAAGAGATTTATAGATCTTATCTGGAAAGTGGTCGAGAACTACTAAAAGATGTTAAGTAGGGCAATGAAAAGTGTGAGACAGTTCCTTCTAGCATTACAGTGCATGGCCCAGAGGTGGAGGGGAAGTGCACATTGAAGGCAGGGAGACCAATTAGGAGACTCTGCCAACAGCTGAAATAAATAACGAAGGCCTAAAACAAAAGGGTAGAGCAGGGATGGTGTGAAGTAGAAAGAATCAAGATATTAAGGAGTAAAAGAGATAGGACTTAATATCTAAGTAGAAATTAACGGACTAATCCCTCACAGTAACTAGGTAGATGGTAACTCACAGGATTGGGGCGGAGGAGAGGGCAAATGAAAGATCCTCTCTGGGTAAGTGTAAGGGTACATACAGACAGGATCCCCCAAGGATATTCAGAGGTTGGTGACTGAATAGTGGGTGGGTGGGTGGGTGGGGAGGGGATTGACATGGAATCCACAATAATTCACAGGTCTCTGGACTGGATGTCCAGGTAGATGGTGGGATAAGATGAATAGTTCTCTTCTGGGAAAACAGAACTGGTAGGTGGAGTTGTCTAGTAGGCAGCTTTATGTATGAGGCTGGAGCTCAGGAGAGAGGTCTAGATAGGAGAAATCCACTTGGGCAGTAGCAGCACGTAGACGGTAGACGAAAGAATAGGCATAGACCAAGGAATACGAACATTTAAGGGCTAAGCAGAGGAACAGGTGATTGTGAAAGAGGCTGAGAAGTATTAGCCAGAAAGATAGTAGCAAAATCAAAAGCGTAAAGGGGAGTTTAAAGAAAGAGGGAATGGCCAGTGCCAAGAGGTCAAGTCAGGTAAGCACTGTCCTATAGGCAACTCTACATGAGACTAGAGCTGTAGATTCAAGGAATATACAAACAAAACAGGTTCAAATGCAGAGGAACAAGAATGCTGAGAGATAGTAATATATATCAAAGAAAAAGAAGAAGGCATGGGGTGAAGGAGTGGATAAGAGAGTAGTGCAGACAACAAAGACAATATTACAGAAATCGTAAAGCCAAGAGCCAAGAAGATGCAACGGTGGGAAAGGAGAAAACTTGAAGCAAGTCCTTGATAGTATCAAACGGTACACGTGAGCAAAACTGAAGAATGAGAGCAGAATATTAAGGCCTAGCAAGCCATTCAGTGGAGGGCAGTTAGGCACAACCTAAGAAGGCAGATGCAAAAACGTAAAGAACTCTAACACTGCTTTTACGGTTTCACTATGCCAGCACTACAGAAAGAGTGACCACACACGATACATGAAGGGAGTGCTACTAATTATGCTGGGAGAACAGGCATATACTGGAGATTGTCCCGCAAAACTGGGACATACAGTCATCCTCTGTTGTAAACAACAGAGTTAACTTACTCAAGTTCAAGCTGAGCTTCCTCAAAACATTGAAAAGCGATGTCTTAGATTTTTTGTTGTTGTTGAGATTACACACAGCAAAACGTACACCAATTCAACAGTTTCTATACATACAATTCAGTGACACTGGTTACATTCTTCAAGTTGTGCAACCATTCTCACCCTCCTTGTCTGAGTTGTTCCTCCTCCATTAACATAAACTCACTACCCCCTAAGATATCCATGTAATCTTTCGAGTTGCTGCTGTCAATTTGATCCCATATAGCGAGTTCTTAGAAGAGCATAATGCTCAAGGCAGACATTTCAATGTCTTAGATTTTTAAACACTTTCTTCTTGCAACTAGGACTTTCACCAAATGTTAACTGGAGTGATTAAGTACTGGCACTACTGAGCTGTACTCCTTAAAATAGATAGAAGCCAAGAAAGGAAAAAAACATAAACGTACATTAAGCTCAACTTTGGATTCCATGAGACGAGAGTGATCTGCACAATCCACCAGGAAGACAATTCCATTAATTGCTGGAAGGTAGTTTTTCCAAACCCGACGTGCTAAAAGACAAAGTTTGCAGTTGCATCAATTTAAAATGTGTGTGTGAAAAAAAGACCAGACTTACTGGCCCGACAGAGACAGGAGAAACCCCGAGAGTATGGCCCCGGACACCCTTTTAGCTCAGTAATGAAGTCACTCCTGAGGTTCACCCTTCAGCCAAAGATTAGACAGGCCCATAAAACAAAACGAGACCAAAGAGGTACATCCGCCCAGGGGCAAGGACTAGAAGGCAGGAGGGGACAGGAAAGCTGGTAATACGGAACTCAAGGTCGAAAAGGGAGAGTGTTGACATATCGTGGGGTTGGTAACCAATGTCACAAAACAATATGTGTATTTATTGTTTAATGAGAAGATAGTTTGTTCTGTAAATCTTCATCTAAAGTACAATTAAAAACATAAATGTGTGTGCATGTATACGTATGTACACATAAAATGAATAGCCTAATGGTCTATAAAATGGGCAAATACTGGCCAAGTTTCAATAGCAATAGATTAAATATGGATTCTCCAAGTCCTAGCCAATATTAAGTCAGAATAAAGCATGCAAACTGATGGCCCATGCCCTGAATCTGGTTTTTTAAAATATGAAAATGAGGACTTCCGCCTTCCTTGAAAAACTGTTAACATTTGGCAATCCCATGCCTATATACCCACACGCCAATAATCAGCCGGAACTGAGCGATGGCTGTCCCTTTAGATGACATCTGGGTTCTTCCGTCTGCCCAAATTCCCACCACTCTCTACTGTCTTATACACAGTCAATGTCACTCATTTAAATGACCTATCTCACCCTGAGCCATTTTAGTTTGCAGTCCCTGAGTTAGAACATCAGGATGCAAAGTGCTGTCCTTATAACTATAGTCCTGAGTTAGTTTCTAACCACCAGTGTGCGGATGTGCTGACACACTCACTCCTTCAGCCCTCAGCGCACTGGTTGAAGCCTCCAGGCCAGCCATTTCAGCTTCCTGTATTTTATCCAATGTGCCCTATAAATGTTATTTTTAAATATGTGACACGAAGCGATAAATGCTGGGAAGCAATGCTTTAATCATATTGTAATTTCTAAGTCATTCATTTTTAATTCTTTCAATGGGATGAATAAGGAAGCATCTATACACTAAACAATTAATGGCTACCTCTGAAAAGCAGACCCGGCGAGGGGAGGCTGGGGGAACTTTTACTTTTACTTTTCATATTTCTATACTGACTGAATTTGCTACATTTAGCCTGTACTGCTTTTATAAGTAGAAGTAAAAAAGGAAATTTTGCGATGTACAGCATTTTAGTAACTTCTGTAAAATGGCAGCTAGATTATTATGAAAAAGTGTTTCTGTTAAGTAAATTTTCCTAGGTCAAAAAAACAAAACAAAACTATATACATCAACACATTTCCCTCCTACTCTAACAAAATCTGACACTAAATTTATCACACCGAATAATCACCAATTTCCAGTTCAGATATCTAAAAACATTTACTCATTCTGCATTCCCCACATGGTCTCAGTTCAGCTTATCAGTGTTTTGTCCTGCTCTGAATTTAAATTTGTAAACAGTCACAAATCCTTTCGAAGACAAAAAGATGCCATACTTCCCTTCTCACCCAAATGAAAATAATACAAACACCACGTAATAGAAAAAAGAGACAAGATCACTGATAATTACTCCACCAAAACACACCCACTGTTAATATTTTGGTATATTTTCTTCTAATCTTTTTTCTATACAGATATTTTATGTGATTGTGATCATACTGCATACATGATTTTTCCAAGACATAAATATTAAATGAGTAAAATAAACCTAATACATTAAGGAAATCATTGAATATAAACTAGAAACTGCCAATATTCTATCTTTTTCAAACTACATTAGATTCAACCTAATAAATGCTCCAAAAGTGGACTTCTTAACAACAAATTAGCACATCAGACGGAATCTCAATAGTTTCTTTTCCCACCTTCCCAGAACATTTATTCCCACATCTTAAATGTTTTACTCCTAAGTCTACAGTCTTGCCAAATGTAAATTGAGTGTAATCAGATAAAGATGTCCCATTCTGAATATCTCTAAAAATATACAGTTAAGTCTGAACAAGATACCTGAATAGAAGTCTGGGAACCAAATGGACACAGCCTGAGTAAGGCAAAAAACACTTACGAGGAGAGCAAGAAGGTGGAAGAAAATGTTCCATCAACTGCCCCAAATGGGCAGAGTATACAAAATATCAAATTAGATCAGAGTGGTCACAAGGAAAGGACACAAAGTTGATATCCTACATACCCCCACTCCACTGAATAAAGAATACTAAAGAGACATGCTAACTAAATGAAATATGTGATACCGTACTAGACAGACGCTGTTCAAGAGGAAAAAAATACTATAAGAGACATTGGGGCAATTAACAAAAAATATGCAAACACCACAGGGTAGATAAAAGTAAAACTTCCTGAATTTGATAACTATTATGATTATATAAGGGGAAATTCTTGTTCTTAGGAAACACACACTAAAGTATTAAGGACATGATGTACTCACAAATGGTTCAGAAAAAATAAATATGAATATGTATCATATATATACACACACACATACATGTATGATAGTTGTCATCGAGTTGACTCCAACTCATGGTGACCCCACATATACCAAGCAGCACTACTCATGAGGTTTTGAAGGCTGTGACTTTTCAGAACCTGATCACCAAACCTGTCTTCCAAAGTACCTCTGGGTGGGTTTGAACCACCAACCTTTTGGCTGGTAATCAAGCGCTCAACCATGTGTGCCACCCAGGACCCCCTATATATAGAGAGAGAAACTAATAAATCTGTGTTAAGGGCATAGAGGAGTGGAGTTCGCTGTATTATCTTTGCAACTTCTGACACGTTTGAAATTAAAAGTAGTAAGTGAATTAAAGAACTTTATTGAAGTAATAGGTTATCTGGAATGAAAGTGACTAGAGAGAGAGCACAAACGACTATAAGTCAATACCATCCTTCACTCAACTGTCTCTTACCTTGCTCATGCCCACCAAGATCAAAAGTTGTAAAAGTCATTCCAGCAATTGTCAGCTCTTCTGATGCTGAAAAATTGTCAAAAAAGAGGAAAGAAATAAACTTCTCAATTCAACAAAGGTCTAGCTACCAGTATTATAAGCAAATACCAGTATAAAAAACTTAATGAAACTTTCACCTTGTAAAGAAAAGGATACACAGGTAAAAACATTCTTAAATTATTCTAAAAAGCCAAGAATTTTTTTTTCTCCAGGGTGTCTGCTGCTCCTTTGAAGGAGATTCTGGAGATGTGTTCTTTATAGGACTAGTGAGAACAGATAATGACCAAGTTCCAGAGATTTAGATTGATGAGTATGTGACCCAAGTATTTCCTACACTGAACTTTTTCAAGTGAGCTGTCTTTTGGGACATCAGTTAATAAAAGAATTGCATAAACTGAGGATTCATCCCCCAAGCCTGAGAATGACTTGCAAATATCAAAAGATCTCCTGGTATTTTCAAACCTACTCGGATGTAGTGTTGGAACATGTTGGCCCAATCTATCATCTTTGAGCATGTGTAGAAGAGTGGTTTTGCCTGCATTGTCCAAACCCAAGAACACAAGTTTTCCAGATTTCTTGTAGAGCCCTAAAAGAGAAATTAATTTAAATGTAATTTAGCTCTCTATATACCAAAGGCTGCTTGTATTTAAACTGTTTGAGGAAATGCAAAAAGTTTTAATCAATGATGTATTTCAAGAAAATGGCTTTACCTAGGAACTGGAGCACACTGCTGAAGCCATTGTAGATCCACTCAAAGATGAAAGACATTATTAATGCTTACTACCTGTATAAAATATGAAAGCACCAAACATTAGCTTTCTGAATGACAGTACAGTTTTGGAGAAGTAAACTCTCACCCCCTGGCTCAGATACATGTTTACAGTCCCAGGTTTTCTGACATAAGAAAGCAAAGGAAAGAAACTGAAGATTTCCCTTCCCTCCTGAGACTTAAGAATTTTTTACGCTGGTGGGAACCCTCGCGGGTCCTCAGATCTGCACAAATACTGGTTTTCTAATCTCCAACAATCTATGATACTCAAAGGACTAGAAGTTAAAGATATACTTTCCTCTTTTACTGCATGACTCACTCTCCCAAGCACCTGTTCATTCACATTCCCTATATACATCACTGCCATCCACCAATCAGCAATATCTCTAGAAAATTAGTCGCATCAATAATCTGAATCAAAAAGCCACAGAGATGCTGTCATGGATTGAATTATGTCCCCCAAAAAACGTGTGTCAATTTGGCTGGACCATGATTCCTGGTACTGTGTGATTTTCCTATA
>NW_004444099.1:340032-436071 GCF_000243295.1 Trichechus manatus latirostris | reverse complement strand
CCCCTGGAGCTGACACCCTCAATTTGGACTTTTAGCCTACTTTAACTGTGAGGAAATAAACTTCTCTTTGTTAAAACCATCCACTTGTGGTGTTTTTGTTATAGCAGCACTAGATGACTAAGACAGATGCACTAAATAGAAAATAAGAATTAAAATCATATTAACCCACCCTTGTAAACAGTTCTAAAACAGTCACCAAAATTCTACTGGCAGGCACAATTTGCCCTGCTCTATTTACCAATGCTATCTTTTCTTAAATAATATTTGTTTAACCCTTTTTGCAGATAGGAGCCCTGGTGGCACAGTGGTTAAGAGCTTGGCTGCTAACCAATATAGGTCGGTAGTTGGAATCCACCGGCCACTCCTTGGAAACCCTGTGGGGCAGTTCTAGTCTGTCTTATAGGGTTGCTGTGACTCAGAATCAACTCAATGAGTTTGGTTTTGGTTTTGTTTTTTATGCAGATATGTATCTCCATTTATAAAAAGAAATAACAATCACTATTTTAGAGAACTATAAAGAGATAAGAGAATCTTTTCATAATGTGAGTATTCAAGCACTAACACATTTTACAAACACGGATTTTCTTGAAATAAGAATTCTTGTTCAGGACATAGTAGTACGTTCCTAGCTAGTAATTAAATACATAAACTTAATCAGAACTGATATTACCACTTTTCTTAATGTTTCCTATAGGCCTAAACAAAAGACCCAAGGCTACTAAAGGGTCTATATACATTGGTAATAAACAAGACCTCTGAGCGAAGAGGGGAGGGACTAGAGACACTGGTGAGTCTTTTTTTGGGTTTCTCAGAGTCAGCATCTCCTTGTCACTCTGATCTTCTCCCTCAATGTCTCAGGTACAGGTACAAAAAAAAAGATTCAACCCTTCACTCCTCTCCATCAGCAGAACGTCTGAACCCAAAGTTTTATACCAGCTGTCATCAAACAAAACTTTCATAGACAGTGACCCATAAAAAAGGTGATCGTTGAAATACTAAATCAATAGAAATTGAAAAATGGAGGCAGTAAGTTAATTTTCTTTTTAATCTTATTATCAAGATTTCATTAGGCCTGCAGTCTGATCTATAAACTTTAGGACCTGTTTAATGTTTACTTTCTATGGCTCTTACCATGGAGAGCCAAATGACGCTAGGGAGCTTTAAGTGGAGGTGGAAACTGAAGGCAAAAGTGAAAATGAAAAGACATTAAATGATTTTTTTTTTTTTTCTCTTTTCAGTAACATCAAACTATACTGGGCAGGAGAAAAGTGCGCGGTGGGGGGGGTGCAAATTTAAATTGAAATGCTAAAGCATGTTAAATAATACTGCTGTATGGAAACTTAGTCTACTCTTCAAGAAGTTTAATAACTTAAATACACTTAAAAATGTTCCTGTGCTTACGTTCCCATTTACTATTGGCAAGCAAAAAAAAACAAAAAACAAAACAAAACAATGTGCCAAAAAAAAACAAAAAACAAAACAAAACAATGTGCCTTCCCTCTACAGTACCCTCAAAGCAGCCGTCCTTCCACACTTTTCTCAGTCTGTCGCTTGTAGAAGCACGCTCACCTTTACAAAGCACCTCTCATTAAAGTCACTCCCATTCTGATCACTCCCTTACAACTCCTTTACATTGTCATTTGTACTACATGGTTTTGTAGTCAATGCTTTAGAGACTTTAAAAAAAGTTTTACTACATCATTTTAGACATATGTTTTGTATCTTCCCAACTAGCTGAACCCTGCACAGGTGACAAGAGGAAAAACTCACAATGTTAAAGGATTTTCAATGTTAACTGAACTACCCTGATGTTCCAATTTATTTTCCTTTGACATTCCTACTTTAAAAACCCATTCTTCCCTCCAAAACAATCTATGGAGAGTGCCTGAAGAAACTCTTTTGGGTGACGCTAAAAATAATAAAAACCTTTAAAGCACCCAAAGGGCTGGGTTGTACTGCCACCCAAAGTTAAGGAAATGGCCTTGATGGTTCCTCCATCCTTGAGATCTTAGGATTTGCACACCTCATCAGTAGTGTTTTACAGTTTATACAGCGGCTGCACATTCGTCTCATTTCATCCTCACACCAACCACACCAGGCAGGGAGCCCTGACCTCACTTAGAAGAGGATGGTGACACTCCTAGGTGAGCTGACTTGTCTGAGACTGCTCAGCTAAAAAAGCAACAGTGTCAAGATTTAAACCTTCATCTTTTAAATACCAAAGCCAAAGTTTTTCCTATTAATATCACAGAAAATTCCAATCCAAAACACAAAATTGCTGAAAGAAAGAACTAAAAATTTCTTAAGCCACCAACTACACAGATTACAAGTCTTTGAAACCAAAAAAAAAAAACCCAAACCAGTTACCATCGAGTCGATTCCAACTCAAGGTGACCCAATCTTCCTTATAACTCATCACACCTTTTGGATGGTATTTTAATATTTAATAACTAGCATTCTACATACTTCCTATTCTCGATGCACTCCACCACCTTACAGTAGAGTACTCTGTAACAGAAGGGCTTGAAAAACTACCAACAAAAACACTGCTCACGTAAGCCAAATTAAAACTTGCCAAGTTCAGGACTAATTGATTCAAACAAATAGAAAAGAGGAGCATCAGGCTAACCATTAGCCAATAAAGAACCTCAGGAAAGGCTGCCCTTCTATTTATGCATTATTATTATACTCAGAACCACTTTGGGACACCATTCCAGAGCAGATTTGGGATAGCATGCAGCTGCCTTTTAGCTAAAAAAAAAAAAAAAAACTGTCTAGCTGGGGTAAATGTCAAAGGCCAGCCCCACTGCAAATGCCACAATCTAAGCAGATGGACTCAAGGTAAAAGAGAAAAGACAAGAGCAAGGGAAAATGTTAACAGAGAATTTAGCGTCACCCCTCACAAGTTGGCCCCGACCCGGCAACAGTCGGGAAGAAAACACTAGCCTATACCAAACGCTGATGAGAAAATTTTTCCATGCACGAAGGAAAGGAGCAAGAGGAGAGGAGTAAAAGGACAAAATCTGGGGTTCGACCCAGAGCACCAGAGGATAACAGAGCTGAAGTCGGGAGAGCCGTGAACTAGGAGCCAGGAGAGCTGGTTCGATCGCTCACACTTGCTAGCTGCCGGGCCTTACTTAGCCAATTCACTCTGCCTCGGCCAGCCTCAGTCCTCGAGTCTGTAAAACAAGAATAATCAAGGACTCCCACCTCGCCTCACCGAGGGCCGTGACGGCTCATCTAAGACGGGACCGAAGCCGTTTCGTAAACCGAGCGCACAGTACAGTCAAGAGAACTATTATCCGAAAGGGACCATCCTCTTCCCCTGGCCCGGCAGTCCCAAGGCCCCGAGCGGAATACCGGTAGCCCGATACCCCTTAGGGCGGGCAGGGAACGAAGCCGACAGGGCCAAGTCGGCCCGTCCCCGCCCAGAACCAGCCCCGCGGCCCCAGAGAACCGCCTGCGTGTCACTTCCCCCCCACAACCCTGCCTGGGCCGGCCTCCACCCGGACCCTCACCGCCGTCTGCCCCAGCCCCTCCGGCCCCGGCTCCCACCCCCGCCGCGGCCTCGTGACTCACGGCCCGAAGGGCTGCTCTGGCGGCGACCGGCTGCTTCGACCCTGCCTCAGCGCACACAAACCAGCAACATCCAAGACCGCCAGCAACTTGCCGGATGTACGTAATGTCCCCTCCCTCGAGATTTCCGGGTGCGTGCTTACTCCCGCCCCTTCGCAAGCGTCAGGGCGCTCGGCAGCCTCGGCGCCGCCCTACCACAGACTCGAGCCGCGAAGAGGCGGGTCTAAGGCGTGACGGTACGCGCGCAGGGGCGAGCCTTGAGTTGACCCCGCCTCCTTATATATCACGCAAGAGACGTGGCAATGCCGGGGCCCAGGAGGTAGGGGCGGGATCGTGGAATGCTTCGATGCCTTAGGTGCTCGAGGGTCACGAGTTCAAATCCAGCTGCATTCCGAGACGCACGGGGAAAACCAAAAGTGATGACCTTGGAGTCCTCGACCTAAGGTGCATCCCACCAACCTTTTGCTTTGTCACATTGTCCCTGTGATAGCCTGTTTTTCTGAATAACAACGATGTTTATGCCCCAGGCAGTGCGCTGAATATATGCCTCATCCATTTAACCCTCATTACAGTCCCTGGAAGGACCAGTCCCTGGAGAAGTAGAGGGTCAGCGAAGAAGAGGAAGACCCTCAACATGATGGATTGACACACTGACTGCAACAATGGGCTCAAACATAACAATTGTGAGGATGGCTTAGTACAGGCCACTGTTTCATTCTGTTGTACATGAGATGGCTGAGTCAGAACCCACTCAACGATGTCTACTAGACTGTTGTTATGAGGAGCCCTGGTGGCGCAGTGGTTGAGAGCTATGGCTGTTAACCAAAAGGTCAGCAGCTCGAATCTGCAGCATTGGAAACCCTGTGGGGCAGTTCTACTCTGTCCTGTAGGGTCACTAGGAGTCGGTATTGACTCCACGGCAAGCGCTTTATTTATTTATTTATTTTGGTTTACATCCTAGGAAGCAGGTACTATTATTATTCCTATTTTACACATGAGATAGCTGAAGTTCAGAACAGTGTAATAACCAAGACCCAGGTTATAGAGCTAGGAAGTGGCAAAGCAAAATGATGGCCCCACTATGCTGTACTTTACGTGCGTTTTCTTAGTTAACCCTGAGGATAGCTCTATGAGATTGGTATTATTACTCCCGTTTTACAGATAAGAATGGAAAGATGAATGACGTTTTTAGATAGAAAAACTCTATCATAAAGATCTCAATTCTCCCTAAGTAAAATTGTAAATTTCACATAATAAATCCCAACAAAAGTACTAATAGGATTAATAAGTCGTGTGTGCTTTTGAAACTACCCTATTTGTCCTAAAATTCATATGAAAATATAAACAAGAATATCAGGGAATAAGTTCTGAAAAAGAAGAGTAAGGAGGAGGGAGCTAGCACTATCAGATATTAAAACATCAAACCCAAACCAAAAGCAAACCTGTTCCTGTTGACTCAGTTCATACTCATAGTGACCCTATAAGGACAGGGTAGAGTTGCCCCATAGGGTTTCCAAGGCTGTAAATGTTTTTGGAAGCAGACTGTCACATCTTTCTCCAGCTATGCAGCTGGTGGGTTTGAACCGTCAACCTTCTAGTTAGTAGCCAAGCACTTAACCACTGTGCCACCAGGGCTCCTTAAAATATATTATAGAGCCTCAGCAATTAAAACAGTTTGGTACTGGTGCAAGAAAAGCCGGACAACCCAATGGAACAGGACAAAGTCCAGAAATACATCCAAGTACATGCAGAAATTTAATATAAGATAAAAGTGGCACCTGGCAACTCCAGCAATAATCAAAGGGGGCTGGATGGTTGAGCTCACACCACTCGCCCTGCCCCCCAACCACCCCCTACCTCCCACCTTCATCCTGTGGGTCTTTGGAGTTTAGTTTGATTCCTGCACAGACAAAGGGGTCAGGCCCTATCTGAGACTTCTCACCGGCCTTGGCTAAACCAGGAGAACTGGGCTTATAGATATTTCTGTTTTGGAGGTGAGTCATCCACTGAGAGAGAGGGCTGTAGAGCTGTGTGGAGAGTGGAGAGAGCTATTTTGGAGAAGGGAGTGAGCTGACGGAGAAATGGATCAAGATAGATACACCACTGTCTTAGGGTTCTCTAGAGAAACAGAGCCAGCAAGACATGATCTATATATCCCTATATATATATATATATATATATATATATTTATAAAGAGAAATTTACTTCAAGGGATTGACTCTTGAGACTGTGGGGGCTTATAAAATCTGTAGGTCAAGTGATATGCTGGAGACTGCTGTTGGCTCATGGGATTGTGGGGGCCTGATAAATCCAGAATCTGTAGGTCAGGTGATAGGCTGGACACTTCTGCAGGCTTCTATCCCAAGATTCGTAGGTCAGGTGACAGGAAGATTGCAGAGCTGAGAGACAGAACAAGTTCTACCAAATTATCTACTGATAGTCTGAAGGCAGACCACACCCTAAGGAAACTCCCCTCTCAACTGATTGATTGCTTACATTAGATCACATCATGGAACGTCATTACATTATATTGCATCACATCACATCACATCACATTATGGAACAGCAACTAGTTTAGTATTTGGTCAAACCACTGGGAATCAGCTTAGCCAAACTGATGCATAAAATTAAGCATCACAACCATGCTTGCTAATCTTAGAGGGACTAACAGGATTAAAAGAGGAAGCTGTTCATTGTCCAACTTTAAACCTGTCTCCCAACCCCAGACCACATTGTCTGTCCTACCTGGTTAATGTGTTTTAAATCCAGTAATTATGTTTTGACTAGCACAATTACATGGCTCTAATGTTTTTTAATGTGTTTGTTAAATGCATTAATTTGGTAAATGTAAACATTTAAAATATTCCATGATTTTTGTGACCCTGCTTTGGCATGTCTTCAATTCAACAAGTATCTGGCGTCTCAAGAAATGGAAGTATCCTATCCCTCTCTGACCTGGGAAAGACCCAGCCTGAGAAAATCGAGGGTGCCAGCCCTCTTCTTGTGCTCCGTGACTGTCTTCACATGCTTCCAAATCAGGCCCAGCTACCAGCAGAGAGGCTCTCCAGCCACATGGCTTCTTTCTACAATTTCCCATCCACCTCCCCTGGGACCTGGTGACAGGGCATCGGAAAGGAACCTTAAGATCGTTCAGGCCAAAGTTCTCATTGACAGTCAGCAGCTGCTAGGGGATGGAGGGGTGTGGAGGAGCTGGCCCAAGGACACACGATGGGACATGATAGAGCCAGGACTCCAGTCCCGATCATTTCACCCAAAGCCTAAGCCACTGTTCTGCCCAGGTGGCCTTTCCTGTTCTCTTACTCTACCTCTGTCTGACCTACTTCCACCTCCTCTGGAAAGTCCTCTTACCTCTCACACCGAGCAGGCAGCAGGGGAGAAGCTCCTTGGTTGGATCTCCTTGGATTACCCTTGGGTATAATCATAGCACCACCTCACCAACTTTGAGTATTACCTAGGACAATGTTCGTGAAGCACCAAATACAGTGCCTGGCACACAGTAGGAACCCAACATTCCTCCCTTCCCTTTGTATTGGGAGGTTCTTCCTTCTTATACAGCCCAAAGTCTTCTTCCCTCACAGACACAGGAGCAATTGGGATTTGGTCTACAGAGAAGTTTTTCCAGAAAAACATCCCTTCTTTAATAGGTGAAGGCCAAGCTGGCCTCTGGGATTCTAGATAGGGTAACCAACTCGTTCCGATTTGCCCAGGACTATACGGTTTTATAGCTGAAAGTTCCACATCCTGGGAACCACCTCAATCCTACTCCTGGGTAAAGTGGACTACAGAAATCTTCCTCCTGCCTAGCACAGTGGTGACTCAAACTGGTCTTCTTAAGCAGTGTAAAAGTCAATGAGGCTAATCTACCCTACCTCTTCCCACTGTCTACGGGAAAAGAATTTGGCAATAGTAACAAAATGCCCTTGGGCTAGGGTTATGGAGGATTCATATTTGCAACACAATGCCTGCATGTCTTTAAAGTCTAGTCATTGGAAATATTATAGGCCCAAAGGACAGCTGATGCAAAGATGCATCTGTTCACATTATAGGGTTAACCCAATGCCCACAACATGTTACACTGGTAATAACGAGATTAAGTTAATAAGAATTCCTAATTAAAAAGCATCAGCTGATCCATAGACACATCCAAACTCCCTGAGGGACTGAATTGCTGGGCGGAGGGCTGTGGGGATCATGGTCTCGGGGAACATCTAGCTCAAGTGGCATAACACAGTTTATCAAGACAGTGTTCTACATTCTACCTTGGTGAGTAGTGTCTGGGGTCTTAAAAGCCTGTGAGCAGCCATCTAAGATACTCCCTTCGGGAGCAAGGGAGAATGAAGAGAACAGGATACAAGGAAAAGATTAGTCCAAAGGACTAATGGACCACAGCTACCAAGGCCTCCACCAGACTGAGTCCAGTACAGCTAGATGGTGCCCGGCTACCACCACTGACTGCTCTGACCGGGATCACAATAGAGGGTCCTGGACCAAGCTGGAAAAGGATGTAGAACAAAATTCTAACTCACAAAAAAAAGACCGGATTTACTGGCCTGACAGACTAGAGAAACCCCAAGAGTATGGCCCCTGGACACACTTTTAGCTCAATGGTAAAGTCACTCCCAAAGTTCACCGTTCATTTGGGGGTTGTACAGCCTCATAAAACAAAATGGGACTAATGAGGCACAGCAGTCCAGGGACAAGGATTAGAAGGCAGGAAGGGACAGGAAAGCTGGTGATAGAGAACCCAAGGTTTAGAAGGGACAGTTTTGACATGTCATGAGGTTGTCAACCATTGTCATAGGGCAATATGTGTACTAATTGTTTAATGAGAAACTATTCTGCAAACCTTCATCTAAGGTACAAAAAAAAAAAAGAAAAGAATTATCTATGTGACCTCAGATTGACAACAGCAACTCGAAAGCTTTGATGGGAAGCCTGAGGGCAGTGAGTTGAAGAGAATGGTGATGGAATAATTTGGAAAAGGATAGTGAGAATAGTAGCACAACTGGAAGAATGTAATCGATGTCACTGTATTGTACATGTAGAAACTTTTGAAATGGTGTAACTTTGGCTATGTATATTTTCACCAAAAAAAAAGGTCCTCCGAGGTTGAGAAGGGAGAGAATTAACATGTCGTAGGGTTGTTAACCAATGTCATAAAACAGTATGTGTACTGACTGTTTAATTAAAAACTATTTGTTCTGTAAACCTTCATCTAAAGTACAATATTAAAAAAAAAAAAAGCATCAGCTGAGACCCCTAGCCAACTCAAGAAACATCGAGGATGCAACAGTAATTAATTCAGCTTTTCTCAAATTGCAGAAATTCCAGTTATCTCCATGTATGCAAAAAAAGGAAAAGGGGGGAGGGGGAGCCTGAATAGTGGAAGCTTTGGAAAATTGCCAAATACCATGTGCTGGCTGGCCAGACTTAGTGGAATCCTGAACTAGAGTTCTCAACAAACTTCGGCAGTGAACACATTTTAGTTTGTGAATACTAAGTTATGGTGATATTTTGGTATAACTCTTTGCCCCTAGGAAACAACAAAAGAGCTTGCATTTTTGGATTAATTAATTCATGCCTCCCCTCCTTTTATTCTCCAACTTGCCCCCAGTGTCCCAGCTAACCTAGACGACATGTCACATGGAGTGGGTTAAGAATGTGCCCGATAATATATCTGTATTATCTCTCTCTCTTTTTTTTTCAAGTTGCCACTGAGTCCACTCCAATGCATGTGTCAGTAGAACTGTGCTCCATGGGGTTTTGAATGGCAGATATTTTGGAGGTAGATCACCAAGATTTTCTTCCAAGGTGCCACTGGTTGGACTCAGACCTCCAACTTTTTGGTTAGCAGCTGAGTGTGTTAACCATTTGCACCACCCAGGGACTTTACCCCAGTTTAAAAGAATTAGGTACACCTGGTGGCACAGTGGTAAGAGCTCGGCTGCTAACCAACAGGTCGGCAGTTCGAATCCACCAGCTGCTCCTTGGAAACCCTATGAGACGGTTCTACTCTGTCCTATAGGGTCGCTATGAGTCGAAATCGACTCGACGGCAACAGTTATAAATAATAACATGAGAGGATCTCCAAAACATATATACAGTATAATCCCATGCATATAAAAAAAACTAAATTGTATATTTACATATATCGAAATACATATAGAGAGAGGCATAGAGAAAAATCTAGAAAGATTCATGCTAAACTGATAACAGCAATTAATCTCTAAGAAAGGAGTGGGAGGAGAGAGAGAATGACAGCAGGCAACGTGAACTTTATCAGTATTTTTTGAAATTTTAACATTAGAATTTGTGTAATTTAAAAATAAATAAGGCATAATGGTGATGGTTGAATAACATGGTGAACATGTTTAATATCACTGAAATGTACATGTGAAGATGGTTGAAATGGCAAATATTTTGTTACCTATACATTTACCACAATTAAAAAAAGTAAATAAATAAAACAATGGTGAATACATGGCATCTTAACTACTGCATTGCCCCCCACACAGGGAGGAAAAAACTTATCTATTATTCTTTGAAATCTATAGTACGGCTGTATTTCTCTTTCTTGCATACAAAAAAAAAAAAAAAAAAAGTTCACTGTCTTCTTCCTGGCTGAATCCTAAGGAGTTCTAACAGTTCCTGGTACATAGCATTCCAGTCAAGCCTTCAAAGTCAAAAAGAAACAGATCCCTCTCTCTTTGGGTAAACTTTTGGCCTTCAGCTTCCCTCTGCTTCTCCTTGGGAAAGAGAATTTGTTCAAAAAGAAGGGAGATCTATATTCCTGGTTACTCTTCTACGCTCAAATCCTTCTGGTAGATTCCTTGTGGCTTCCTACTTGAATGGACTACACACACACCTTGCGACAGAGGGGAAAGCCCAAGCACTAGATGGGGCCCTCACAGTGCCCTTTTCAACCTGGGAGCGTGTTCTACTTCCTGTGACTTCCCACACAACCTGTACCTTTCTGTCACTCGGAGTCATATGGGGAAAGAAGCAAACTATCCCCATGGCAGGAAGTGGGAAGGAAAGGCCAAAGCAGACCACATCATCTCAATGAGTTCACACCTCAGGTTCCAACTTGTCAAGCCACATGCTCTGAGAGAAGCTATGAACATATCCTGACACAGCAAAGGTCATGTCCCTTGTTTTATATCCTTCTTCCTCCTCTGCAATTTCAGAGTCATATAAATGTGGATTGACCTTAATATCACCTCCCAATCACCCATCTTATCCCCTTGAGTCACAGAGAGTTTTCTCCCACACCTCATCCCTGCTCCACTGGGCTATATCAGAATCATAGAAGCACATCTTCCATGTTAAAATGTTGAACCCCTCTACCTTGTTTTACAAAATGAGGAAACTGAGGCTCAGAGAGATGAAAAGACCTGCCCCATGTCACACAAAGCCAGACCAGAACTCAGGCGTCATGACTTCCAGCACAGAGCTCTTTCCCACAATGCTCTGCAAACTTTGCCTCTGAATTTAACCTAAGAGCAGAAGAGAGCCATCTTTTACTCCAGGGGTCTGGTGGCATAGCCCTGAGAAGGTACCACAAATAGCTAATTGCCCTGATAGCATGTTTTCTCTACAAAAATCAAGGGAAACTAGCATTCGAAACCCTAACATACCTATTTCTTTTAACCTATGAATAATCTTAATTATTCATGGTGTCTACCCTGTGGCTTTACTGCCCACTGTCACAGGCTGTGTACCCATGGGGTGGAGAAACCCCAGTGAGGAAAGCCACACAGCCTTCTACCGTGATTTCCACTCAGAACCTCTTTTTTGTGGAAGCAGGCAATCACCAGGCTGCTTGCTCTATCAAATTGAGGAGTGCAATGAAGCAGTTATGTTCCTGTTTGATAGGCCATTCGAGAATGGATCAGCATGTACTTCCTTAATTCCTACTCTGGGCTCGGTACTGTGTGAGATGACTGGAGTATGATCATGTCTGTGACATGACCTCTGCCTGTGAGACCACTTAGGGATACAAGTTCTGTGCTCTCGGATCTCTTTCAATGAGCTGGGAGGAGAGACAACGATGCTAGAGAAATAGACTTGAAGCAGAAATGCGGGGCAGCAACTCCAGCCACCACAGCAGGGAACAGGAGGACAGGCCCAGATAAGGATGGCCTTGGGTTCACACGTGCAGCAGCAAGGAGCAGTGTTTTCACATTGGAACATCCATACTATGCAAAGTGTGATAAGGCTGCTTTAAGCAAGATAAGGCTGGAATGTTGAAGCTGGAAGAAAACTAGCTCAAGCCCCTCGTTTTGCAGGTGTGGAGATTGTGGCCCAGAGAAGAAGATCTAGCTTGCTCAATGTGTCTTAGTTACCTAGTGCTGCTGTAACACAAATATCACACATGGGTGGCTTTAAGGAACAGACATTTATTTTCTCACAGTTCTGTATGTTAAAAGTCCAAATCAGGGTCTCAGCTGTGTCGATTTCTTTTCAGTAGCCCCGCACATTCCTTGGTTCCTTGGCTTGTAGGCAATCCTCAATGGCTTCTTCTCCCCCTACCCCCATGTGTCTTTGCGTCTATTCTAGTCAGGTG
This sequence comes from Trichechus manatus latirostris, assembly GCF_000243295.1. Taxonomy (NCBI): domain Eukaryota; kingdom Metazoa; phylum Chordata; class Mammalia; order Sirenia; family Trichechidae; genus Trichechus; species Trichechus manatus. The sequence continues at coordinate 423,908 of NW_004444099.1, read as the reverse complement.
ATTAGGTTGGATGCACCCTATACTAGTATGGCCTCATTCACATAACAAAAGAAAACCGTATTTCTAAACAGGATCACATATTTTGGGGGGACACAATTCAGTCCGTAACAGTGATCCAGCTGTTTGGTTCCTTGAGACCACCTCACACAGTTAAACCAGCATCAAGTGGCTTGCCAGGTGAGCAACGGGAAAAAGAGAAGATTAATTTATAAGTATGGGGAGTTCTGGGAGACTGGGATAGTGTCTTCCATCCACATTCCCAGCACCTAGGACAGTGCCTGACACAAAGTACATGCTCAGAGACCGCAGGTAGGTTCCTTAACCTTCCTAGGCCCACGTTCCTCATATTAACACTTAGGTCAGTGTTGCTAAGTGAATGAAACAAATTCAAGCACAGAAAGCCCATAGCACAGGGCCTGACATTTAGGAAGTGCTCGTAAGTGGGAGCTAGTACTGTTGCGGCTTTGGTTAGATGCTTGCTGGACTGAATTATCTCACACTGACTATACAAAGACCCACTGAGAAATCATTTGCCAATCTCTGAAACTTATGACTACAGTAGAGTTTTCAAACATTGGGTTGCTTTAGGATCACCTGGGGAGCTATTAAAAATGAGATTCCAGGGCCTGACCCCTCCCAGCACTGATTCAGTAGATCTAACTTTTTTGTTTTTAAACAAATACCAGTAAACCAGTTGATACCGAGTCAACCCCGACTTACGGTGACCCTGTGTATGGCAGAGTAGAACTGTGCTCCATAGGATTTTCAATGGCTGATTTTTCAGAAGTAGATTGTCATGCCTTTCTTCCGAGGTGCCTATGGATGGGCTCGAATCTCCAACCTTTCAGTTAGCACATTAACCATTTGCACCACCCAGGGACTCCCTTTAACAACTGTCTCAGGTGACTCAGTGTAGGTGGTCCAGGGACCACTTGGCAAGAGGCTGCCTTGGGCCAGAAGCCCTTCTTCCACTGCTTATATGGTGAGTGAGTACTATCCGCTGGTATTCCCCTCCTGCTTCATTTACTTTTCTTAAAAAAAGAATTAAAATAAGTTATACATGCTTTTAGAGAAAAACAATTCAGGGAGTACAGAAGCTTTAAAAGTGGGAAGGGAACTTCCTGGACCCCATCTCTTCCTTGCTTAATTCCAAATTCCTGCTTCCCAGAGGTAATCATGGTAAATTGTGTTTTTTCCAGAAACTTTCTATGCCCATACAAGCATATCCATTCCTATATCTCTTTCTTCCCAACACTCCCTTTATAAAACATACAAATAGGATCATATGATAGAGCAGGTGTTGGCAAACTTTTCCTGGAAATGGTCAAATAGTACAAGTTTCAGCTTTATGGGCTGTATGGCCTCTGTCCCAACTACTCAATTCTGCTGTTGTAGTAAGAAGACAGCCACAGGCACTTGTAAATGAATGGGCGTAGCTCATTTCCGATAAAATTGTATTTACGAAACAGGCTGTGGGCTGGATTAGGCATGCAGGCCATAGTTTGATGGCCCCTGCTCTGAAGTTCTTCAACTTTCTCTTTTCACTCATATATTTTGAACAGCTTTTCCAAATTCGCCCCTGCAGTGACCTCTGTAACTGCTGCATGGGATGGGTAATATATTTAACCATTCTTCTGTTGGACGTTTAGATATATTTCCAGGTTTTGCTTTTACAAACAAGGCTGCCATATACTGTGCGCTTTCTCGACTGTTCTGTGGAATGAAATTGTGGAGTAGAATTGCTGACTCAAAGAGTAAAGTACGAATTTAACATTTTAATAGTATTTCCAAAATTGCTCCTTTTATAATTCAGATTGCCACATAACCTTGTGCTTTTCATTGCTTAATCTTATTCCTGGTGAGTATTTTCTATTCTTCTAAAGGTTTTGTAATAACCGAAGAAAGGATCCCAAAGACCAACAGAGGCAGCAATGAACCTTGTGGCAACTGATTCAAATGTTTAACTCTTAAATAAATACTTTTCCACCAGGAAGCAATTTGCACAGCATTCCTGTCAATGTAAAAGCAAATCGCCTCCTGCAGGGAGACTCCCAGAAAGCAGGAGGTGCCTCTTTTTCTCCGTGTAAAGAACGGTATGTGCAAAAACACCATTTAGGCCCTTGCAGAGCGAATATGCTTATCAGACAGGAAATAATTGCTACTAGAGCCACAGCACTTGCAGGTCTGGGTTCAGTAATGATGAAAATGATTTTTGAATTTCCAGTTTGTGTTCTCATTTGGACTCTTTACACAACTGGGCCGATGCTTCAGGTTCCCTTCTGCAAAATGCACTATTACACTCAGTGTTGTTGAGATTATGACTATCAACAACCAGCACTCCTGGGGCACCGACTGTGACACCGGCACTGGGCTAGGCCCTTCATATACATCCCCTTATTTGATTATCACACCAACCGTGTGATGATGGTATTATCACCATTTTACAGATAGGAAAACTAAAGCTCAGATGGAGTAAGTAACTTGCTCAGGGTTATATCGTTCAGTCTGACTTGCAAGACCATGAAAAAAAGATACAATCATTCGCTGCACTGAAACCTGGCCAAACCTTTGCAGTAAATGAAATCTCAGTATAAGAGAACAAAGCCACGACCCTGCAATCTACCCCCTGGAAATGTATCCTTAGAAAACAATTTCAAAGAAAAAAACTACGCTAAAGATACCGAAGAGCTAAAACATTAGAAACAACCAAATTTAAGTAAAGGGGAATATCTAAGTAGATAATGAGACATCCGTTTCATGGAACATTGATACTGATTAATGAAGATTGTGCAGACTGAGAAACAACATAAAACAGTGGATGAACCACTGGTCTCAAAGTCAGATGACCTGGGCTTAAGTCCTGCCTCCACCACCTTCTGAGTGATCTTGGGCAAAAATTATTCAGGTTCTCTGAATCTCTTTTTTTCCCTCATTAAAAAAGATAAGATTACTTATCTGTGTATTGAAGAGATAACATGTCTAAGTACCTGGCATTTTCACTAAATGTTGTTTCCTTTATTCCAAGGGAAACTGTTGCTGAAAAGTGTGTAATACTGTATTTCCAAGAACAGTTGCAATAATAATACCTCCTATCCCACAACCTCTTCTTACAATGTGACTTTGACGCTGCTGCCATCAAGAAGTGGGGTCTATGTTCTCTCCCTTTGAATTTGGGGTGGCTTATAATTATGGCAGAAGTGATGCTTTGTGACTTCTAAAACTAGGTCATAAGAGGCGATACAGCTTCTGCCTGGTTCACTTGGGACACTAATTTTTGGAACCCAGCCACCACACTGTGGGGACACTCAAGAAGCCACATGGAAAGACCACATGTAGGTGTTACAGCCAACGGCGACAACTGAGGTCATTGCCAACAGGTATGGTCAACTACGAGTCATGTGAGTAAGCAAGCTTCAGACAATCCCTGTCCCATGCTGTCTTCCCAGGTGAGGTCCCAATCATTGTGGAGCAGAGATAAGCCATCCCAGCAATCCCATTCCTGAATACACAACCCATGGAATCCATGGGCATAGAGAAATGGTCATTGCTTTATGCGACAGTTTGGGGTGGCTTGTTATGCAGCAATGATAATGAACAAAAATGAGAGCAGAACAAAGAAGGAATCCACACTTTTCCAGGACATATTCTAATGGAGTCTATTAATTCAACATCATTTCTCTGGTTCAACCCCAATAAGCAAAATTTCTAATTCTAGTCCCTCTCCATCAGTTTGGGAGGTCCCTGGGGGTAGTCCTTCCAGCTAGCTTGATGTCCTCTCCTTGCTCAGTCTGGGTTCCAGGAAAGATTCTGACAGTTCCTGGCATTTAACCTAGGCAATGGGATGTGGCACGCAAGTTGCTAGAGCCCCCTTCTGCTCCTGGCATTGACCACATGGCCCTCCTCAACCAACAGAACATACAACAGACACACCCTTCCACAGAGCAGACTGCCTGCTACTCCTGCTTTCTCACAGAAATGTACATTATTTACTTTTTATTCAGACTTTCATGGGTTTATCTCCCTGGGCTTTGGATAAGAATCCATGGAGACTGGGCAAGGGACAATCCTGAGACAAACTATGCAGTCCTCAAAATCTTTGCCCCAACTTGGCAACCCGTCGTCCTTGTGCTTATTGGTTCCACTTGATTCCCTCAGGCTGAGTTCCTGTCTAGGAGGCTTCTTGGTACTTTGAGGAATTAAATGCCTCAGAGGGCTTGGTCAGCTGGCACTGCAGACCTGTCATCATAATTTGTCATGCTCCATAGGCCTCTGGGTCCTCCTGGCTCTGCTGGGCTGTATGTACAATGTCACAATCACATCAAAGCTCTAGCACACATAAACATGAAGAGGAAACACACTAAACTCCACAAAAGCTGAGGCCATATCTACTGCGTCTACTTACATGCGTAGGACCCAGTGGTACACACACACTGGCTGGTCATTTGAGATTTGTCGAATAAAGAAATATGAAATTAAAGTATATCTATTGTTGGTAGGAACATGGGCACGTTTGAATTTTTTTTCCTTTAATGCTATGCTGTTTCATAAGTGAGTCCCTCAGTGGTACAAACTGTTAAATGTGCTTGGCTGGTAACTGGAAAGTTGGCAGTTTGAGTCTACCCAGAGGCACCTCAGAAGAAAGGCCTGGTGGTCTACTTTTGAAAAATCAGCCACTGAAAACCCTATGGAGCACAGTTCTACTCTGACACATGGGTTCACCGTGAGTCAAAATTGACTCGATGGCAACTGGTTTCAACTGGTTTTTGTCTTATAATAAGAATGAAGAATTCTAATCTTGATTATCCAACCGCCTCCTTGACATGTGCCAGTAGGGTATCTAACAGACACCTCAAATCCATCACTTCTCAAAGGAACTATTGCTTTCACCTCCAAACTCACTCCTTTCAAAGTATCTCCCTGCTCAACAAATGGAACATCACCTACTCCACAGTTCAAGCCAAAAGTCTAGGAGCTCTTCTTCAGTACTTTCCTTTCCTCATCTCCTGCCTTCGAACTATTAGCAAGACCTGTTGGCATTACCTCAGGAATATGTTGATCTACTTTGCTCTCTCCATGTCCCCAGCTCTCACCTGGGCCCAAGTCTTCATTTCCTACCAGGAATACTGCAATAGCCTAGCTGGTTTCCCAACATCATTCATTCATCTTGTTCCACAATAATTTCTAGGCATTTGAGACACGTCAGTAGGAAAAATAGGCCAAAAAAATTCCGCTCTTTTCACACAAAAAAAGACCAGACTTACTGGCCTGACAGAGACTGGAGAAACCCCGAGAGTATGGCCCCCAGGCACCCTTTTAGCTCAGTGGTGAAGTCACTCCTGAGGTTCACCGTTCAGCCAGGGATTGGACAGCCCCATAAAACAAAACAGGACTAATGAGGCACAGCAGTCCAGGGACAAGGACTAGAAGGCAGAAGGGGACAGGAAAGCTGGTGAAAGGGAACCCAAGGTTGAGTAAGGACAGTGCTGACATGTCGCGGGGTTGTTAACCATTGTCATAGGGCAATATGTGTACTAACTGTTTAATGAGAAACTATTTTGTTCTGTAAACCTTCATCTAAAGTGAGAATAGCAGCACAACTGGAAGAACGTAATTGACGTAACTGAATTGTACATGTAGAAATTTTTGAAATGGTGTATCTTTGGCTATGTATATTTTCACCAAAAATAAAGGGGTCCTCCAAGGCCAAGAAGGGAGCATGTTGACATATCGTGGGGTTGTTAACCAATGTCATAAAATAATGTGTACTGTTTAATGAGAAAATATTTGTTCTGTAAACTTTCACCTGAAGTACAATAAAAAAAGAAAAAAAAAAAAGTCTGCTCTTTTGGAAGCTACATGCTCGTGAAGGGAGGCAGACAAATATCATAATTATGTAGCACGTCAGGTGAAAAGTGCTCTGTCTTCCACGAGAATAGGACTGTGGTGGACAGTAGTGCTGCTCACCAATATTTCTGTGTCCCCTCCTTCTGGGCACTACCCCACCTCCTTGAGGTTAGCTGTGGCCATGAGGCTTGCATTAGCCAATGAAATCTGAACATCTGTGATGTGTGTCACTTCTGGGCAGAAGCACGTAATTACCAGTGCAAGACTCCAACACTTTCTTCCTCTCATAGCCATCAACAGGAGAAGGTCCCTGTTAACGTGGAGGTGTGATGCTGAGCTATCACATGGAGGAGGACAGCTGCCCGGGGGCAGAGCACGCCTGGTGTGAAAAGCCAACTTTTGGTTTTTTAAGTCACTGAGATTTTAGAAATGGTTGTGCGTAACCTAATCTAATGGACTATTAAAAGTGACTTCGTCTGTCTTGCTCATCACTGTGTCTCCAGTACCTGAAACAGTGCTTGGCACAAAGCCACATCTCAAGAACTGTGTGTTGAATGGCTGTGGTCCAAAGAGTTAGGAATTCTTTTTGGTTGTACCATACAGACAACTTTTATCCAGCATCATGGATGAAGAAGCTTTCCACATACCTAGAACTTCTCCTTGAGAGTATAATGCATTTCCTTGCTTTAACAGTGGAATGACAGCTTTCTAGAGAGAGGAGCTTGTACAGCACAATGGAGTACATGTACCACTGGGGATATCTGTGGAAGACTGGTGGACTGTATCAGTATTAATGTCCTGGATGTGACATGCTAGTTTACAAAATGTTACCATTGGTGGGAAACCGGGCAAAGTGTACAAGGAGTCTGTCCATATTACTCATTACAACTGCATGTGGATCTACAATTATCTCAAGAAAAATTTCAATAAAAAAAAATTGGAATGCTTACTACATGTCATTACATGAAAAATGTCTGTTTTGTAGCTGAGGGAATTTAGGTTTAGAGTGGTTGATAACTGACCTAAGATTACAAGGCTAGTAAGTAGATGGGCTGAGATTCAAGCTCAGGTCTGTCCAGCAACAAAGCCCATGACCTTAATCACAAAGCTATCCTACTTGGTAACTCAGAATGTAATGTGAGTAACTTAAGGATCCAATCAGTTTATTAGAGAAGTAAACAAAGTAACTATATCACTTCAAAAGGTGAGTGTGTGCTTGCTGCGAATATGATCTAAATTAAAAAAAGCTTCAGCTCTACGTCGGGATGTCAGGAACTAGGTAATAAAGCACAGTATCGAGACTACTCTAAGGAAAAGAGATGTCATCCTCAGGTTCCTAAAAAGGAGCAATCAGTTTTAGCCCAATAATTAGAAAACTGAATTTTAAGATCACTGGTTGAAATGGAACATCAAAAGGTACCTATGCCTGCTTGGCAATGTCAGGCTTCAGATTAAAATAAAAATACCCTAAACAGAGTTTCAGCAAAATAATTTTATTTCCTAACACACGGCACATATACATCCACTATGCGCTTATCTTGAACATCTATTCACAAACGACTACCAAATTTTCCAAATTACAGCAACCATTTTGACATATAAGCATGTATTAAGTTATCTTAGTTGAGATATGAGAAATGCTTTTAGCCAGATAATATTCTGAATACATGGGATTGGTCACAGCAGAATTTGCTTTAGATTAATTCTGTAAATGTAAATCTTTGAAAAGCAACTACTTTTGCTTCTAATACTTCCAGATGAAAACAATGCAGCAATATCAGCTTGTATTCCAGGCAGAGAAATTTCATTAGTTTTTCTGGTGATGGAACCATTTGTCCACTGTATTCAGAGAAAAGAAAAACAAATTAGAATTCCTGATATGAATCAACGATTACTCTCAACATGTAACAATAAAATAAGCAATAAAAATATACTTGCTTTAATGAATCCTACCATGGGTTACTTTAATACAAACATACATAGACACAAAGTTTCACTACAGCAAAAAGCAGGTTAATTTGTCAGTGTTTTCCTTCGGGCTTCCCTATTCTTGATGTGAATCCTACAGAAGTGTGATTTGCAAACTTGTTTTTTAAGTGACAGAACCCTTTTCTCACAGAAGAACCTTACAGAGAATTCTAACATACAAAAGGAGAGAGAAGCAGAGCTGCTCAGGGTCCCTCCCAGCGTCCACAAGGCATCTATAGGACTCGGGAATACAGCCGCTCACAGTTTAGAAACTGCTGTGGTAGAAGGTGGCAATAAAAGTGGTATGTAGCAGCCTACCTTTCCTGTCACATATACTATGAACTCCAATAAGCTTTCTCTTTTCCCCTTCTTTCCCCCTCTCCATACCATATGTATGTGGTATGTATATACAAATGTTTTTCCCCACACATACACATCATTTTTTAATGTAATTTTACTGAAATGTAGATCTTACCATCTGTTGGTATTGTGCAGGCAGATTCACAAGGTGGTGGTAACTAAAATAAAATATCAAAATGTATTAGCTAGTCCCACAGAAAAATCAGCTAAAAAGTATACTGACACGAAAATTAAACAGAATCTGAACAGAAGACTATGTCAATTTTTAGGCTTTAAAAATAATTTATAACATATAGGAACTATGAAGGTTTGCTCCACTGCTAAGAGACACTAACAAAGTAAAGGCCTCCTGGCTTTGAATGACACCAAAAAACAAAACCAAACTCGTTGCCGTCGAGTCAATTCCAGCTCACAGTGACCCTACAGGACAGAGTACAACTGCCCCGTAGGGTTTCCAAGGAGCAGTTGGTGGATTCAAACTGCCAACCTTTTGGTTAGCAGCTGAATGCTTAACCACTGCTCCACCAGGGCTCCTTTAATGACATACAGGAGAATAAATAATAAAAAAAATTTTTATAAAAGAAATAAAGAATAAAAACAGTTTTATACACATATAATGATTTTATATGTATACATAAACATAAAATGTGAACGAAGTGTTCTCACAGAAAAGTTAAAACAGCTAACTACTAGCTAACATAATACTGGCTTCCTATTTTTCTTATTCATATCAACTTTAAGCGTCAGGATTCATATATAAATAATGATAAGTCTAAATATAAGGGGTTTCACTGTTAAATTGTCCTTTTTCCTTCTACTATCTCACGTACAAGGCAGAAAAAAGTCAGACTTCATTTTTTTTTGTTTTCTTAATTAATATTGTAAATTAGAATAAACCAGTCTTTTGGCTAATCCAAATCAGATAATTAAAAATAGTACAAAACCAAAATTATTTCTCTGATGGATGGTTTATTACCTCTCAAGAAAGGTTTTTTCTAGTATTATAAACCACACCTACAATGGCACTGAAAATTTGATAAATTCCTCAGTCCTTGCTATAACCAGGCCAAGTAAACTCGCATTGGTTCTCTTGTGGAAAATGGCTTATAAAAAGTACATAGACACTCAGGTTACTCGGTACATTCTCAGATCATTTTGATTTTTACAAATTATACTACTTTACTATCTGCCCACTTTATGGCTCACTAGAACCACTCCTCATCTTCTCCCCTCAAATGTCGACCTGTACGTGCTCATGGCTTATAATTACAAGACTTCACACAGTAATATGCATATTTGTTGAAAGAAGTACTTCTCTCCGCACTTAGTACATTTTTTAGTCATCAACTGTTTTTTTTAAAAGGAAACTTTTACATACAGCATCCACAATGGCTTTGGCAGCATCAGGGTCACACTTGAAGGGGCTCTCAGACACTGTTGTATTCATGCTGTTAAATAAAACAAATGTAGTCACAAGTCACAGTAACAAAAAATTCTCTTAGGAGTTATACAATAACCTGATAATTTAGCTCTCTGTCACATGTTGTAACAAAAAATTAAACAACTGGGAAAATTCTCTTCTGATACATAAAAAACAATATTGTAAGTAAATCTTTCTTTTATGTACTTTGAGTTTTGTGTTGTGTTTGGAAAGGCCTTTCCTAATACAAGCTAATAAATAAATTCACCTATGCTTTTCCTAGAACTTTTTTTAACACGTGAACTTTTTATCTATCTGGAATTAAATATAAGACAAGGGGTGCAAACTCAAATGCCAGCAGACAACACACAGGAACATACGGGTGTAAAGCAGGCTGAAGTCACAAAACTGAGGCTAGGCTGCTTACATGCACATAGCACCTGCCCAGTGAGAGTGCATTTTAAAAACAACACACAACAACCCATCAGAACATGTCGGCTGTTGCGTTTACATCTCTGCTGTAAGGAGTGAGTTAGAGACCTAGTCTTATTTTCTTCCTAAACAGCCAGTTAATCCAAAATCACTGATCCAAAATACTTTATTATAAACTAAATTCCTCTACATCTTTAGGTTTATTTTAGGTCTCCTGAACCCTAACAGAACTAAATAACTTGTCTTTTTTCCTCAATACCAAACTTACAGCTAATAAAACAATATGCAGCTACAATAATTAACACTCCTTCCCACTACCACTATGCTTAATTTTTCAGAATTTTCCTGGCTATCCTCACATACACATTTTTCTAGATGAAACTAAATGCTAATCTTTCTATTTAACATCTTTTATATTCCTCAGTAGAGTCAAAGTTTTCTTCTTCTGGGTCGTACAGATTTACGTTTTCTTTTTTTAAAATACTATTTTATATGGGATCTTTTCTTCCATTACAGTTTCTGTTAGTTTGCATAGACACCTATCAGTGGACATATATTCATTCTGAAATCAGTTACCTTGCTGAATTATTTCCTCTAGGGTCTTCTGGGTACACAATCATACCCATCTGCAAAAATATGTACAAATCTGTTCCCCCTTTTCCAATATTCTTACATCTTATTTCTTTCTCTGGTCTAGTGCATTGACTATATTTCCAGAAAACCAGTAGGCAAGTGATGACGGTGGGAAGTGTGAAACTCCTTTATAGCAAACAATGTGGCCCTTGGTCCTGGGATCAAGAAGAGCTGGGAAGCACCTGAAGCTAACAGTCCTGCTGACCAGACCCAGAGGGCCCACCTCCAGAGGCATGATGCAGCCTCAGTGAGGCCTCGTGCATAAGCAACGGGCCTCAGGCAGGAGGCCAATAAAAGGCTCAGAAGATGGCCGCTCAGTGGTGCTTCCTGCATGATGACAGACCAGGGGGGCTCTGTGCTGAGACCCCTCCCCGACCTCACCCTTTTCTTTTGGTGTTTGTATCCCTTCTCTGCTGAATTAAAGGCAGCCCCTTTCCTAGGAGTTGGTGAGTCATTGTAATAAATTATTGGACCTAAGGGAGTAGTGAGGCCGGCTGGTCTGAAGTGGGGGGAGTCGTGTGAAGTGAGGGAAGACTCCCTAGCATCCAGGAGGCACTTGCTGACCCAGCCCCAGGAGAGAGAACCGGCTATGTGCAGCAGCTGGGGTCTGGACTGACCAGGGCAGGGGAGCTGAAAGTTCTCTGGTCTGGTTTACTGCTTAGAGACCCTGACCTTATAAATTAGCGTCAGCAGAAGTGGGATTCAAAGCAACGACTCCTGACTTAGGGAAGCATGGGATTTTGGAGGAGAAAGGACAAATGGCCAAGGGATTATGGTTACTTAAACCCTAAAACCCGTTGCCGTTGAGTCGATTCCGACTCATAGCAACCCTACAGGACAGAACAGAACTGACCCATAGGGTTTCCAAGGAGCACGTGGTGGATTCGAACTGCCGACCTTTTGGTTAGCAGCCGTAGGTCTTAACCGCTACGCTACCCGAGTTTCCTATAGTTACTTAGGTTGCTGTTATATGTGAGTAATGATGTTATCTGTGAGTAATAAATGGTTTTCACTTTGCTAACACTATGCTAAGTGTCTCGTGTGTGCGACTCAATCAGATTGGATGAACATAGCACCCGTGGACGGATTACTGCTACTGCTTGGGGTCCTCATTCTGGTAGTCTTGTAGCTGCTTGAGATCTGGGAACCACTTCTGAGATAAGCTGCATGTGAAGTACACACAGTGGGCATCCACTTATAAATCTTTAAATAACTAAGAGGAAGTCTACTGTACTGATTAAGAACACGGGTTTGGAGGCCAGATAGTCTTGGGTATGAGTCTTAGCTCCAACATTTGTTGTGGTGTAACCATGGTTAAGTTTAATCTCCCTAAACCTCAGTTAGGTGCCTGGAGCCTATTAACTGCTCAATAAACATTCGCTATTATTTTTAATGGTAGTAAATTCGGTGCACAGGGTAGATACTGGTTTAGCTGTGATGCATCTTACATATCCACATCAGAGAGCACTAACCCTTGCACTCCACCTCATTTTAACCACTGTATTCTGAGCATTCTTTCCCAGTTACCTTCCCACAGCTCTGGTCTCACTGTCTCCTTTACAGTTTTAGCTTGTACCTGTTCAGAGATGTTACAGGTCCTTTTCAGTTGTTGTGTATGGATTTTATCTTCCTATTCAATTGAGCGCTGACTGACAGAGTCAGTTATCTCTGTTCTAAGTGGACGTAATGGTACAGTGTCCTTCGGTTATTAAAGCCTGTGGAGCAAGCTGGTCTGCTTCGTGTGTTAAACATGCAGAAAGGAGGACTTACCAACTGATTCCTTTTCCATCAGTTTTCTTAGTGACCAGTGCTTTCCAATAGTCATGCATGCTTTTAATAATATCAATTGCAAAATCCTATAATTTGAAGAGATATGCATTACAATTATGGAAAAGTGTTCTTTTCCTATTATTAAAATTTTACCATTATCAACATTTCCCAAAGTCTGATATTTTGTCCCTTTTGAATCACTTCCTTGGGTCAGAAATGAAAGAGAATATTTAAATAAATAAGTAAACAAAAATCTCTGATATTTGTTTTATGGATCACATAGTCTTTAGATGGTAACCCACCCACCCACTGCCGCCAAGTTGAGTCCAACTCATAGTGACCCCATAGGGTTTCCAAGGTTATAAATCTTTACGTAAGCAGAGTGTCACATCTTTCTCCTGTGGAGCGGCTGGTGGGTTCAAACCACCGATCTTTTGGTTAGCAGCCGAGTACTTTAACCACTGCACCACCAGGGCTCCTTTAGATGGTAACAATATGATTCAATTATAAGTATGAAAACAAATAGGTCTAAAGCTACAGATCTGAATGACATTTATTACCTTATCTTTAAATTCCGCATTGAAAGCAAACTGGTTCTCTGGTTTTCCATCAGGAACCTTGTACCTTCTAAACCAGTCCACAGTAGCTTCTAGGTACCCAGGCTTCAGCCGTTTGACATCATTAATGTCTAAGGAGAGAACAAGCAGATTGCAAGATGCATTCAAAAATATCAAGTACCTACACTGAGAGAGCTGTGGAATGGCTTATTAAAAAAGTTTAAGATAATGTTGAAGCTAACCTCCTTGTTGAAAAGAGAACATATATACACTTTACAAGGAAATCATCTAGTATCTCAGAATAAAACCACCAGTTGTCATCAAGTCTATTCCAACTCACAGTGAACCTATGGGTGTCAAAGTAGAACTGTGCTTCACAGGGTTCTTAACAGCTGATTTTTCAGAAGTAGGTTCCTAGGCCTTTCTTCCGCGGTATCTCTGGGTGAACTAGAACCTCTAACCTTTTGGTTGGCAGCCAAGCACTTTAACCATTTGTACCACCCAGGACTCCATCTTAGAAAAGCTCTGACATTAAATACTAAGGGAACCATCACTACAATAGTTAACTGCCATTAGACAAAAGAAGGGAGAAGTTACTGGAGGCTATGTAATAAAAACTAGTTTGGCAAGTATAGAAAACTTCTACGAGAAGACTAGAAGATACTAAAAAATACAGGTTAAGGCTGTATTTCAGAGGATCACAGCCCAAATCACATACCAAAAGAAGATAAGAAAAAAGGATTAGACTAATATCCATTGATAGGTTACATATTAAATGTGATTAAACTTTTCTCGATCATAGTATAGGCATTTCTACATCACAGTGCTTTAGTTTTGGCCAGAAGTGTCCTGCTTAAAAAACATTTTACAGTTTCTGTACAGTCATCAACAATGACTAGCCTCTGCACATATTTTCAAGTGTAAATTAAACACATAGGGGGCATAGTTATGGACACTTCCTAAACACAGCCAAATACCTCACAGGATTAGTCTACTGGGTTTGAGGGCTTAGGACCATAGTCTCGTGCAGCAACTCAGTCAACTGGCATAATATAATTCATAAAGACAATGTTCTATATCCTAATTTGGTGAGTAGCGTCTGGGGTCTTAAAAGCGTGCGAGCAGCCATCTAAGATACAACCATTGGTCTCTACTCGTCTGGAGAGCTAAAGGAAAAGAAGAAAACTAAAGATTCAAAGAAGAAACTAGTCTACAAAACCAACAGTCTACACGAACAATGACATCACCTACCTTGAGACCAGAAGAACTAGATGGTGCCCAGCCACCACTACTGACCATTCTGATCAGGGACTCAATAGACGGTCCCGGATAGAATGGGAGAAAAATGTAGGACGAACCTCAAATTCCTAAATAAAACCCAGACTTACTGGATCAGCAGAAACTAGATGAACCCTGAAGACTATCAAGACACTAAGAAGTATTAACATACTTCTATTAAAATACTTCTTACACTTGGAACTCAATCCACTCCCAGAGATCACCTTTCAGCCAAATGACAGATTGGTCCATAAAATAAATAATATCACCTGTGAGTACTGTGCTCCTCAAAATAATTGTCTAGATGAAACCAAATGGTTATTTACTTTAGACCAAAGATGAGAAGGCTAGGGGGGACAGGGAAGCTAGATTAATGGAAACAGAACAACCAAAATGGAAATAACAAGAATACTGATATACTATGAAGAAGGTAACCAATGTCACTGAACAATATGTACAGAAATTGTTAAATGAGAACCTAATTTCCTGCTGCGATGTAATTGATTACTTTTGTGTGGCCTTTCTAGCCATTGGCTTATAACTCCCATGCAGGTGACTGTGCGGGACTATGTGATAGGGTAATTGTGACCCACCAAGGGGATTGGTCAGTTTTGCCTTAAAAGAGAGCCAATTCCAGAACAAAGAGGAGGATCCTACCACCACCAAGGAAGAACAGCCAGGAGTGAGAGTGCATCCTTTGGACCTGGGATCCCTGCACTGACAAGCTCCTGGAAGCAAGAGACCAAAAGAGCAAGCTGTAACCTTGCAGACAGTGAGAAGTGGTGGCAGGAGAGAGCTGGCAGCAGGAGACAGCATGGTGGCCTTCCCAGCCCATGGAGAGAGAAAGCTGAGCGCCTTTGGGGAGAGGCCAAGGGCCAGGGAGAGACATGCCTGTGGGCATTGCTGGGGAGACGCTGTCCTGATAAGAGAACTGTATTCCTGAGCCTGAATTGTAACTGTTACTTCCCTAATAAACCCCATAATCGTGAGTATGGTCTATGAGTTCTATGTGGCCACTGCAATGAATTATTGAACCCAGTAGAGAGTGCTGTGGGAGGGACAGTCGATGTCAGAATTGGCAAAGACGGCAGAGGGAGGAGGCTTACCTACTCTCCACCTCATGGGAGTCAGCCTTGTGCTGTTGATCTTGGTTCTCCTTCCCCCTAGTGGAGTTGGAGGAGGTCAGATACCTCCCCTATGCCATTTTTTATAGTTCGTGCCAGGAGTGGGATTCTTTGTAATGGCTCCAGACTCATGAAAGCACAGGACTTTGTAAGAGAAAGAAAGAAGGAGATTGGGAAGTGAAACTTTTGATTCTTGGATAGTTGCTTTGGTTGCTGTTGCTTGTAAAGGCTGAAGGCAAAGTTATGCTGCAGCAGGGGAGAGAGAAGCCCCACCTGGACTGGCCTGGGCCAAAGCCAGGCCAGAAAAGCAGGATGATTGACTGGGGGGCAGGGTCTTCTGGTTCTACCCAGCCAGAGGCCCAAGGCCATATGCACATGAATGGGAACATAGTTAAGGCAAGGAGAAGAGAAGATGAAACTGGAATGTTTTAAAAAGGATTATGTGTTTAATTGGATGTACCATGGATATTGAATGTTTCTCCTACTTAGTGTAGTAAAGCAGACCTAAATGTAGGATAGAAATGAATGTTGGGTATTACAGATTACAGAAAGTGTGTACCCCGCCTTCAGTCAATACTTGATTGGATATGCTAAAAGGGGAACTAGGATTTGCCAGAGTGAAACACAGGTTGTTGGTCTAAATGCAGTAGCCCTGTGTATACATTTGGGGCTTAGGTTGAAAACCTGGGCCCTACCCGGATTTTGCACTTACTTGAAAAGACATGGAGAACCACCCAGAAATGCTGAGAGAATATAAGATTTCTCAGCAGGATGACAGGACTTGCTGAAGGAAAAAAAAAAGTGACTGTTTTGCTTTTTGAATTTTGAGCAAGCAGTTTGTTGTTGTACGCATCAAGGCAGGAAAAGTCAGTGTCCATCAGAAGGAGCCCTCTTCTAGGACTGGAAGTTAAAGGGAGTCAGCGAGTAGACAGCTTGGTCTGCTCACTTGTGGTGATCACCTAGGTCCACTCATGAGTGGAAGTAGGGGAAATGCAGCAATGAAGAGATGGGCTTAGTTTGGACATGTTCCATTGGTACTCGTTGACCCAGCCCACAGGGGCTAGGGATGACAGTGAGAGGAAGGGCTGGCTGGTCAGAAGTAAAAGGAGTTGTGGGACTCTTGCAGTTTATGGGTGAAACCCACTGACCTAGCCCAAGGGGACTAGAGATGAGAGTGTGTGAAGGGGCTGTCTGAAGTGCTGAGAGGAGTGTATGAACTCTCAAGCCTGAGGCTGCTACCCATTGTGACCTAGCTTGGATGGCTAAGGATGAGCTGACCAGAACCCTACCAAATGAAGAGAAAGATGTTTGACACTGTGGGCTGGTGTAGACTGCTGCAACTTGATGGTTTGCTCTGGACTAGACTTTCTTTATGGATGCAGATACTCAAAGTTCCAAGCAGAACAGAAGATTCTTCAAGATCAAGGAACATGCTTGTCTCCTCAGAGCACTGGTTTGACAGGGACAGGCAATTTAAATATTGGCTATCTAAAATGGGAAGAGGGGAGAGATAAAGGCATGAAGTGGCTGGTTTACACACTTTCGTGGGTGTGCTTACATGCAAAATGAGGGGGACAAGGAAAGATCCCCATTGAATAGATTCCTCTTTTCCTGATGGGTCTGGGGAAGAGAGGGTGGGGAAAGATGCTGAAAGGATTATATGATTCAGCTGGGAGTACTGATTGTTAAAAGGATTAATTGTGATTGTAAAAACTATAATTGTAGAAGCTGTAAGTGTGAAAGAGCGGACTAAGGGGGAGGCACTGCTGGTCTGGAGTACAGTGGCCGAACCTAAAGTCCCTTAAAGGTTTTGCTTATGCTGATACCTCCTGAGGCTCAGAGCAAGGGAATAATCCCCTCTTAGTTAAATTTTATCAGAGGCCAGAAAGAGTGAAGACGAGATGAACTGTTGGAGAGTCTGACCAAATCAGATGGTCACCTGCAGCAAGGCTGAATAGCTGGTACCTGAGTAACCTTACTCTACTGTCTCTTTGCCCTATTGAAAGACTAATTGTTAATGACTGTTTTGGACTGGTAAAATGATTGGAAGGGGGAAGTTATCCTCCAAATATGAAAGAACCATGGCTAGAAAACCTTTGTAAACTTTCACCAAAAACATAATAAAATATTTTTAAAAAAGTGACTAGACTCAATGTCATCAAACTGAACTTTAAATGACCAAACTCCTGCTCAGTGAAAGCAAACACAAGATATAAGTCCTAAAAAGTTAATCAGGATAAGTATTACTGGAAAGAGTATTACATTCAATAGCAGAAGCACATTTATATTTGCATAAAATAATTTTGCTTAAGTCCAATTTATAATCTCCATAGTTAAAGAAGATCAAGCTTTCCGTTACTGCAGTACCACTAACTATGGAAAGTTTGCAAAGTGAACTGGGAAATGTTTAAAAAAAAAAAAAAAAACAAGAACAAAAAATAGTTGCCATCAAGTTGCCTGACTCATGGTAACCCCATGTGTGTCAGAGGAGAACTGTGCTCCACAGGGTTTTCAATGGTTGATTTTTCGGAAGTAGATTGCCAGGCTTTCTTCCAAGGTGCCTGTTATGAACGGAATTGTGTCCTCCAAAATATGCGTTGTAAATCCTAACCTCTATGCCAGTGGTTGGGGCTCTTGTGGTGAAGTGGTTAAGAGCTCGGCTGCTAACCAAAAGGCTGGCAGTTTGAATCCACCAGCCGCTCCCTGGAAATCCTATGGGGCAGTTCTACTCTGTCCTATAGGGTCGCTATGAGCCCTACGGCAATGGGTTTTATGTCAGTGGTTATAATTCCACTTGGGAACGAGTTTTCCATTATATTAATGAGGCAGGATTAGTACAGGGTGTGTCTAGAGTCAATCTCTTATAAGAAATAAAAGGAGAGAGAAGCAAGCAGAGACAGCGGAAGAGAGATGCCACGCCACATGAAGATCGTCCAGAAGCAGCTCAAAGAGAGAGACAAGGACCTTCCTCCAGAGCCAACAGAGACAGAAAGCATTCTCCTATAGCTGGCACCCTGAATTCAGACTTCTAGCCTCCTAAACTGTGAGAAAATAAATTTCTGTTTGATAAAGCCACCCACTTGTGGTATTTCTGTTATAGCAGCACTAGATAACTAAGATAGAATTTGGTACTGGAAGAGTAGGGTGCTGTTCTAACAGATACCTAAAACGTGGAAGTGGTTTTGGAATTGGGTAATGGGTATAGGCTGGAAAAGTTTTAAGGTGCCTAATAGTAAAAACCTAGATTGCCTTGAAGAGACTGTTGGTAGAATTATGGACATCAAAGGCAATTCTGGTGAGGAAGTGAGGAGAGCTAACATCTTAGAGAATACATATGGTGCCAGCCACAGAATGTTGCTAGAAATGTGGACATTAAATGAGTTTCTGGTGAGGCTCTAAAAGAAAATGCTATTGGACAATGGAGGAAGGCCGATGCTTTTTATGCGGTGGCAAAGAACTTGTCTGAATTATGTTCAAATGTTTAATGGAAGGTAGAATGAGTAAGTGATGAACTTAGATATCTGGCTGATGAGATTTCTAAGCAAGATCATAAAGGGGCCGTGTGGTTTCTCCTTTCTTATAGTGAAAAGCAAGAAGAAAGAGATGGACTTAAAAATGAACTGTGCAAAATGAAAACAGAACTTAAAGATTTGGAAAATTCTGTTCTACAAACTAAGGACACATGTCTGAGAATTTTCACCAAGGATGTGTCTACACAATCTTTTGTTAAAAGATTAAGCTTGTGACTGGTGGATCTAACCAACTACTACAGCAGAAAACCCATCAGCTTATACTGAAGGAGTCATAGAGACAGGATGAAAGGAAAGAAAACTGTCAGTGTCTTGGAATTCTACAGGTAGAAAACAGGCCAAAAAGCTATATCTGTTGTCCTCCAAGAAAAGAAAAGAAAAAGACCATCCCTGGAGCAGTTCAGAGATAAGTAGAACTGTTGGAAGGAACATGGGAGGCAAGGCCTTCTCATTTTCAAAGGGTAGGGTCACAGTCTCCCAGATCTCAAAGGGTGGGGCCATAGCCTCCTAGGTTTCAAAGACTTGTATCTTCACCAACTCGGTTCCAGAGTGTGGGGCTGCCATTAAGGTGTACCGGGGGATGTGGCCAAACCCCAAAGCTGAGGGAGTGGGGCTGCTGTGCCCGAGAGGCAGAAGAATGGGGCCTGCCGGGGCCAAGGGAGCAGAGTTGCTGTCCCAATGGGCCTGGAAGGCAAAGGTGAAGCCCAGAGCCAAGGGGCCTCCACCCAGAATCCAGAGGGCATGGCCAACAGCCAGAGTCTGGAGGGGAGGGCCACTTCCCAAATGGTCCCAAAGAACAAAGGATTATTTTCAAGCCTTGAGAGCTAATGTAAATTGTTCTGCTGGGTTTTGGACTCAATGGGTGCCTGTTATCTCTTCTTTCCCTCCAATTTCTCCCGTTTGTAACGGAAATGTCTACCTTGTGCCTGTTCCACCACTGTACTTTGGAAACAGATAACTTGTAATCTAGATTCCATAGGTTCACCAATGAAGGGGAATTTTGCCCCAGGATGGAATACATCTAAAGTCTCACCCATACTTGATTTAGATGATCCAGAAGATGAGATTTTGGACTTGGAGTGGATTTAAGACTTTTGGGATGATGTGACAGGGTGAATGCGTTTTACATGTGGCAAGGACAAGAATTTCCAAGGGCCAAAGGGTGGAACACTATGGATTCAATTATGTCCCCCCAAAATATGTGTTGTAAATCCTAACCTCTATGCCTGTGGTTATAATTCCATTTGGCAATGAGTTTTCTGTTATGTTAATGAGGCAGGATTAGTGTAGGGTGTGTCTTGGGTCAATCTCTTACAAGAGATAAAAGAAGAGATGCCGAGCTGAGCCACGCGAAGATCAACCAGAACCAGAAGCTCAAAGAGATAAGGACCTTCCATCAGAGCCCAGAGAGAGAGAAAGCCTTCTCCTAAAGCTGGCACTCTGAATTCGAACTTCCAGCTCCTGAACTGTGAGAAAATAAATTTCTGTTTATTAAAACCACCCACTTGTGGTATTCCTGTTATAGCAGCACTAGATAACTAAGACAGTGCTTCTGAGTGGATGAAGCTGGCACCCTGAATGCTAACTTCTAGCCTCCTAAACTGGAGAAAATAAATTTCTGTTTATTAAAACCACCCACTTCCAGTATTCCTGTTATAGCAGCACTAGATAACTAAGACAGTGCTTCTGAGTGGATGCAACCCTCCAACTTTTCAGTTAGCTAGCCAAGTGTGTTAACGATTTACTCCACCCAGGGACTCCATATGTCTTACTGGACAGACAAGAGAAAACTAATTCAATTCAATAACTAGATAAATGGGTTAGCTCATGAAATAGAGGCAAGGTTAATTAGACAGAGTTATAAGGTATAAACACTTCTTTTTCAAAAAGGACTTCAGGCAATCAAAATATAGCAATTAACCCATAGATTTACAGTCAACTGATTTTCAATAGGGTACCAAGACAATCCAATGGAGACAGAACATTTTTTCGAGAAATGGTGTTGGAACAACTGGATGTCCACATGCAAAAGAATGAGGCCAGACCCATTCCTTGGACTATGTACAGAAATTAACTCAAAATGGATCAAAGATCTAAATATTAGAGCTAAGACTATAAAACTCTTAGAAGAAAACATTACGTATAAATCTTCATAGCCTTGGATTAGGTAATGGTTTCTTAGATATGACATCAAAAGCATAAGCAACAAAAGAAAAAAATACATAAATTAGACTTCATCAAAATTTAAAAATTTTGTGCATCAAAGGATACCATTAAGACAGTGAAAAGACAACCTATAGAATGGGAGAAAGTATTTGCAAATCATGGATCTAAATAAAGGTCTACTATCTAGAATATAAAAGGAACTCTTACAATCCAACAATAAAAAGAAAAATAACCCAATTAAAAAATGGGCAAATAACTTGAACAGACATTTCTCCAAAGAAGATGTATGAATGGCCAATAAGCACATGAAAAGATGCTCAACATTATTAATCATTAGGAAAATGCAATCAAAACCACGATGAGATACCACTTCATAGCCACAAGGATGGCTATTATTAAACAGAAAATTGAACAACAGAAAGAGGAAATTGGAATCCTTATCCATTGCTGGTGGTAAATAGGGCAGCTGCTGTGGAAAACAGTTCAATGATTCCTCAAAAGGTTAAACATAGAGTTACCATATGAGTTAGCAAATCCACTCCTAGGTATAAACCCAAGAAAATTGAAAACAGGTGTTCAAACAGACACTTGTACACCAATGTTCATAGCATTATTCATAGTAGACAAAAGGTGGAAACATCCCAAGTGTCCATCAACAGATGAATAGATAAACAAAATGGAGTATTATCCAAGCAATGGAATATTACTCAGCCATAAAAATAAAAAAGTTCTGATACATGCTACAACATGGATGAACTTAGAAAACATTATGCTACGTGAAAAAAGCCAGACAGAAAAGAATAAAAATACTGCATGGTCCCACTTAAATGAAATGTTCAGAACAGACAAATCCATAAAGACAGAAAGTAGATTGGTTGGCAGGGCCTGGGGAGACAGGGGAGGGGAGAGTGATGGCTATTGGATAGGGTTTCTTTTTAGGGTGGTGAAAATGTTCTGGAATCAGATAATGACAATGGTGATGGTTGTACAACTTGATGAAGATACTAAAAAAACATTGAATTATATACTGTAAAGCAGTGAGCTTTATGGTATATGAATTCCATCTCAACAAAAAAGACAGAAAGAAAGCAGGCAAATGAGTGCTAGTATATGCGGAAGGAAAGGAGAAACCAGAAAACCAAAACTATCAGATTTTTTTCTTTCCTACAATGAAGAAAAATGTTACTTAGTTGATTACAGAAGTTCAGCAGTAGAAATAACAATGCTTTGTCAAATGTTTTCCTTCTCCATTATTTAACAGTTTGAGGGCATGGGTTTATAACTCTGTCTTTGCAGGTTAGGTATGGTGGTGCTTATTATTTAGGAATTAGGTATAAAGACGTCAGAATCTTCAAAAATATATTTCTTACCATTATAATTGGCTGCATCAGGATCATCCACATTAATGGCAATGACTTTCCAGTCAGTTTCTCCTTCATCAATCATAGCCAGTATGCCCAAAACTTTCACACTGATTATCTCACCTCTTGCACATACCTGAGAGTCAATAACCACAGTCAAGACAAGTTAATAACTGCAGTCAAGAAAGAAATTTGAAAGAAAAGTTTTACTTAATGGATAACAGGAAATAAAGAAGCTGTCATGTTTCTGCAAACTTGCCTGAAATTGTTCCTTGAAGCAGATTTTAAAAAACTAAATGAGTAAATCCCTTATCAACACTGATACGGTTGAAAAGAGGTATCTCTTATTATTTGTATGTCATAAGAAAACCACTAAAATAATTCAGAGTAATTCATGTTTTTTACACTATCATTGTGCCAAAGAATAATCCTCTATAATCTGTTAAATACACATATTTTAATGTGGCTTCTTCACCTTTTAAAGCAGCCACTAAGTCATACAATATGACTTAAAATCTTTGTCTTAAAACACTGCATGACAACTTTCTTTTCAATTGTTAGCTGTTTCTCTGAGCCTAAGAAAGACCATAAAGAAACATAACTATAATCAGAACCTTAGAGCAACTCTTCTTGGTAGAGGAATCCCTACCATAAATCTCCAACACTTGGGGTCATTTGGCTTGGGTCAATTCATTGATCACTCCAAATCATTAGACAAGGTTTGCTTTGTATTGAGATGAAATTTACCTTTTGGTACCCTTCAACCTATTGACTAGTTCTGTGTCTTTCAAAGTAATGCAGAACACGTCCACTTCCCCTATCTATGAGTACATTCATACACACATATATATACATTTTTTTTCTAGACTAGGCTTAAATGTACAAATTATAACATACAAATGCTAAGAATGAAATGAAAGCTTTTAATTTATCACCCAAAAAGATACTGTTATTTTCACTAATAGTCATATTTTATTCACAATATTTTTAAAAGTATAAACTTCATATACTTCATGAATATCACCTCAACAGGGAAGAAAAAAAAATTTCAGATTTCATTACCTTGCTTCCAATTTCACACACGTCAATTGGGTCATTGTCACCACAACAGCCAGTGTGTTTGTCATTGTGTCCTGGGTCTTCCCAAGTCTAAAAAAATAATGGCTAGAGTACAGCATTACCACTGACAAAGTGTATCATGTTGACATTAAAAGATAATATTCCATTAGTCTTTATGTAAAAATATGAATCTTCAGCTATTTTCTTATTTAAAAAAATTCTTCATTCACTAAGAATCTTAACTACACACAATAATTTCAATCAAATCCCGGAACCCTATTAAACGTAATGCTACACTAAATTTTTTATTGTAGTAAAAATATATAAGTTTCCCATTTTAACAATTTTTAATTGTATAATTCAGCAGCATTAACTATATTCACAATGTTGTACAACCATCACCACTAGCTATTTCCAAAATTTTTATCACCTCAAACAGAAACTCTGTATTCATTAAGCAGCAACAACCCACTGTCCCCTTCCCCCAGGACCTGATAACCACTGATCTACTTTTTGTCTCTATTAATTTGCCTATTCTAAATATTTCATATAAATGGGATCATACAATAGTTGATTTTGTGTCTGGCTTATTTCACTGAACATAATGTTTTCAAGGTTCATCCATGTTGTAGCATGCATCGGTCCTTCTTTTCATGGCTGAGTAGTATTATACTACATGTATATATCATATTTTGTTTATCCACTCATCTATTGATGGACACGTAGGTTGCTTCCACCTTTTGGCTATTATGAATAATGCTGCTTGAACATTTCATGTACAAGTATCTATCTGAATACCTGTTTCAATTTTGGGGGGTATATACCTAGGTGTGGAAATGCTGGGTCATGTGGTAATTCTGTTTAACTGTTCGAGAAACCACCAAACTGTTTTCCACAGCGGCTGTACCACTTAACATTTCCCACCAGCAATGCACAGGTGTTCCAGTTTTTCCACATCCTCCCCAACACTTGTTATGTTCTATTTTTTATAATAACCATCCTAAAAGATGTGAAGTGGCATCTCGTTATGGTTTTGATTTGCATTTCTCTAATGACTGATGATGTTGAGCATCTTTTCATATGCTTATTGGCCACTGTATATCCTCTTTGGAAAAATGTCTATTTAAACCCCTTGCCCATTTTAAAATTAGGTTGTCTCTCTTTTTGTCATTGAGTTGTAGGAGTTTTTATATATTCTGGATATTTAGACCTCTATCAAATATATAATTTTCAAATACTTTCCCCCATTTTATGGGATGTCTTTTTTTAACTAAATTTAATCTTCACAGCTGACAATGATCCTATTCAAAACAAACAAACCCCAAAACCATCACTTAATAACCAACTGTAATCACAAAGAAATATAGATCAAAATATTTACATTAAAAACAGATTAGAAGAAAGGTGTTTTGAACAACTCTTCTAGGCACTACTACGTTCTTCTAACTAGATTTTCTTCAAAACAGATTGCCACAGCAGAAGTAGGTAGGCAGTTAGACTAAAATGAAAATTAAATGTTTTGATGTTAAAAGTGTCATCACTTTGACTAGACATCAAGACTGAAAAGTTTAATCAGGATTTACTGGAACTTTAAACTGCAGCTTTCTTTCCTTGCTAAATTGCAAGATAGAATCCTTGAAGAGTATCTCACAAAAAAGACAGCCCATGCATGCCAGACAGTCATGTATAAATGTTGCTTTGGTTCTTTCTTCCCTGAACCAGAACATAGTACTTGGATTTGTTTGCCTGCTTAGCTGGAGTAAAGGCCAGAAGATAAAAGTGAAGTGGGTTAAAGGAAGACTGGATCCAACAAAACCAACATTAAGAATGCAAAATTCAACCCACAGAAGACTAAGTATTTCAGCAATGTTTTCCCAGAGGGGCAATATTTCTAGGCATAATCAATTAAAGTACAAGTTGAAGTTCTATAACTAATAATTAATGCAAACAACTTTGCTTACCTAACAAGCTAGATGAGTTTGACCTATGTTCTAGTAACATACAGGTTGTTTCACAATGGATTCCATTTAATAGGCTTAATGGTTAATAAAGACAAATCATTTATCAGAATCAGCAGGGCAAATTTAAATGGAATACTTCATGGAAAAATCTTAAGTGACACAGCATTAGCCCGTCAAACCAGAATCTCACTTACTCACAGTAGAAGTCATTCTAGTGACTCCTCATTCTAATATTCAGTAAGAACCTACTACATACTGGCATTGCGATAGGGAAGAATTCGTAAACAAGGAAGACGTTGCCCCTCCTCAAAGGGTTGACTATTTAGGAAAACAGAATCTCCTCATTACTCTACTACAAAGAGCTTGACTCAAGGAAGGAATCAGGACTCAACATAAAAGTCAATAGCTCTGAGAACTTGTATGTGCCAGATGCTGCCACCATCAAGTCAATTCTGACTCATAGCAACCCTACAGGACAGAGGAGAACTGCCCCATAGAGTTCCCAAGGAATGGCTGGTGGATTCGAACTGCTGACCTCTTGGTTAGCAGCTGTAGCATGCTGTAGCTCTTAACCACTGCACCATTAGGGCTCTTCACATGTGCCAGATACTAGGTGCTTTATTCCTCAAAATAACTACATGAGCTAAGTGCTTTTAATATCCCTGTCTCAGGGAGGAGGAAACTGAGGCAAGTTAGGTAAGCTAGGAAGTGGGATACTTGCGATTTGAACCCTGGTCTGTCTGGTGCCAAATATCAGTGCTTTTAATGACTACCCTACACTATTTCTCTTAATAGACTCAATCTGTAAAGAAAGATTTTATATAGCTTACAAACATTCCATATAGAAAAATAAATATTTCATAAAAAGAACAAACTTTCAAATCTGAAATTAAACATTATAAATATTTACCTTTCAGTTTACGTTGAAAATAAGTTATTCAATAAAGTATTAAAATTAGTTGATTACCCTTTATGTTATCTTTAAAATCTACTCTGACAAAGGCTTTCTGAAGGTGTTTAAATCTCTTTTACTAAGAGCAGTAAGTTAATTTTTAGTAAACTAAAAAGTCCACTTTCAGCAATTGCATGGAGACATACCTGAGGGATGGCACCATAGTTCCAGATGTATCCTTTATAAGGGAACAAATTGGCAACATAACGGAGTTTTCCTTTTTTCACATCTTGTTTAATTGGGTTTAAAGGGTCCTTTGTAGCAATCTGAAATTAAAAATTTCAAACTGTTGTTTATTGGCTGTGCAATACTATTCAGACAAGAATTCGGGGAAGTGAATTACAGTATGCATGTCCCGCTAATTCCACTTTAATGGTATATTTTATTCCTAACTTTTTATAATTTGAATCTAAAATTTTAGATTATAATTTAAAAGTTACTCCATAATCAGCCATTATGTGGAAAGCTTACTCGAGGCATACAGGAACTGTCAAGAAGAGAAAAATAACATTTATCAATTCCTCAAAGCAAAAACTCAAATTAGCTGGAATAAGTCCTAACATTTGAGAAATTAGAAGTACCAAGATTTTATTAAAAGGGCAAAATAAGTATTCTCCAACTTCAGCCTTCCTTTAAAGCATTTAAAAATATTTAAGTATTTTCTGTGTTTATTCATGCAAAATGTGGTTACTGTCAAAAAGCTTAATTAAGAGATATAAAATACGTAATAAATATCTACAACAAAAAGCCAAATGTGTTAGACGTTATTAGGAGGACATTAACAAAATGCTACAGAAATTCCAATGAGATCATTTGTGGCTGGGGTGACTAAGTCAATGACTGACAGAATATGACAGGAGGAAAAGGTAATTCCTAGGCTGTGGGAATGTCAGAGCAAAGGTATGAGGAAGGAAAGTCTGTGAAACACTTGCAAATAGTAAGTGGTTGAGCTTAGCTGTAGCACAGAGTGTTGACAGGTAGGTAATGGGAAATGCAGGTGCAAAATAAATTAGGACTAGACACGATAACCTTGGAGTTCAGATGTTTACATTAGTGCAAATCAGTGTGGCTAGATCAAAACTGATAGGCTAAGTTTAACTATCAACATAAGGCAAAATATTACCTCCATTTTTGCATTAGACCATCGTGGTACTTCAACTACCATGTGGAACACATCCTGAAAAAACAAAGAGAAGTTGAGATGGTCACAAGAGCTCATCTGTTCTCTTACTTCAACGAGCGCACTTTCTTCCAAAGCGTAAACTGTTCATTGTACCAAATTTTTGATGGATCTTTAAAGTCAATGGACTTTCAACAGAATGCATCAAAAAATAAGATATATTGATGGATGGAGGGTATATAATAAAACAAATATAGCCAAATATTAATTATAAATTCAAGGTATATGGGTGTTCACTGTACAACTCTTTTAACTT
The DNA here is from genome assembly GCF_000243295.1 of Trichechus manatus latirostris. Classification (NCBI taxonomy): domain Eukaryota; kingdom Metazoa; phylum Chordata; class Mammalia; order Sirenia; family Trichechidae; genus Trichechus; species Trichechus manatus. Next base: position 396,057 of record NW_004444099.1, on the reverse strand, counting down.
TTCTGTATGTTTTACATTTTTCATAATAAAATATTGTGGGGAAGGGGTGGAAAGGATATTTCCATAAAGGAAAGTAACTTGTTTTTAAGCAAGCAGAACTTGTATCTCAAAGGAAGGCCATCTTCAAAGTGATCATCACCAAGGGCTATTCATTGAGTAATACTGCAATTACTCAAAATGTTTTTGGAGTTTCTATTTCAGAGGCAGTTTATAAGACAACCCCCAGATCAGCCTAATTACTTTGTCATACTTCAGTTTTAGCCTCAAACAAAATTAATTGGCCCAATTACCCACATAATTCTCCAGATTTGGCTATTTTTTTAAAAATCAAGTCCTCCTAAAAAAGACACAAAGTTTGACACTGAGGATAAAAGATCATACATTCCAAAAATATTTTAACCAATGGCAGTTCTGTATTGTAATTCGTTTACAACCTAAATTGACCATTTTAAAGTGGATGATACATTCATAGGGAAAAATTCCCAGATGCTTACTGCTTAAAAAACGCAATGAAAAAGTCACATTTTGTCATATGATTTTGCATACTGGAGTCAAATAATGAGATACGTTCTCTAATGGAAACTTAGCTTTAAATACAGTCAGAATATTATTTTTAACAAGGAATAAAACTTTAAATACAGTTTTTCAGTTTACAGACTTCTGGAAAGGGCAAAGATGAAGCTAAATAAGCAATTACTCCTTTATAAAAAAGTATATATATTTTAAAAAGTTGATTTAAAATGAAAATCACTTGACTATATAACTTTTTAGAATTATCTCTACTTTGCATTAAAAAACAGGGACTGATAAGTTACAAGGGAATAAGAAAGGATTCATGCCAATAATTATCTTGTAGCTACTTTTAACCAAACAGAAAAGCTACACAGATTTATAGTCAAGAGGGTAAAACTTCTGTCACTTATTTTAGTTCTCGGTCAAACCAAGAAAGAATAAAGAATTCTATGAGTTTCTATCCCAAGTCTCCTGATGCATAAAAATGACAATGGTCATTTTATGTAAACTCAAGACCGAATAAAACGCTCTATCCCTGTAAAGTAATAACTGGATGGTTTACAAAATGTTCATGGGTAGGAAATCTCAGAACCAGTCTCTGATTAAATATCATTCTACCCACTATAAGTTTTCAAGAACTGTGTCTATCTAGTACCACTTCTCAGGTATCAAAATGAAAGAGTTGCACGTCTACGATACAAGAACAAGTCAGGGCTTTAAAAGTTTTCAGCAGTGATATCCTAAAAGGTTCACAAGATGGCGCTGTTACTGTATCAAAGTAAATAGTCGCACCAAAAAACCCTTTGCCATCAAGTCAGTTCTGACTCTTAGCGACCCTAAAGGACAGAGTAGAACTACCCCATAGGGTTTCTGAGGAGCAGCTGGTGGATTTGAACTGCCGACGTTTTGGTCAGCAGCCAAGCTCTTAACCACTGCGCCACCAGGGCTCCATAGAGCCTCCTAACAACACTATTTAATATTACAAACCTATATAACTAATGGGAAGCAAAAAAAAAAAACTACTGGGAAAAAACATCTTTCAGAAAATGGTAAGCTAATTTTACTGTGAAGAGAACTCCAAAAGCCTGAAGGTTTGGTGTCTAGAAATTAGCTAAGCCAAAAATAGCAGAGTATCCTGCAAGGGGAGTCCCTGGGTGGTGCAAACAGTTAAAGTGCTCAGCTGCTAAATGAAAGGTTGAAGGTTCAAGTCTACCCAAAAGCACCTTGGAAGAAAGGTCTGGTGATCAATCTACTTCTAAAAATTAGCACTGAAAACTCTATGGACCACAGCCTACTCTGACACACACGGGGTCACCATGAGTCCGAACTGGTTGACAATAGCTGGTTGGTTATCCAGCCAGGGGCTGCAGAGCCAATTCATTCACTTTTGCAACAAGTATTTGTTAAGCATCACCCACTATGTTAGCAGATACTTTTCAAGGCGCTGAAGACTAGCACTGAACACATTAAACATTGTTTTAACTCCTTAAGAGTTGGATTTACATCACCAAATCAACACCATTTACAACAGACCCCAAGAAGATAAAATACTTAGGAATAAATCTAACCAGAGACATAAAAGGCCTATACAATGAAAACTACAAGACACTACTCCAAGAAACTAAAAGAGATCTGCATGAGTGGAAAAACATACCTTGCCTGTGGCTAGGTAGACTCAACATTGTGAAAATGTCAGTTCTACCCAAAGCGATCTACAGACACAATGCAATCCCGAACCAAATTCCACCAGCATTTTTTAATGAGATGGAGAAACAAATCACCAACTTCATATGGAAAGGGAAGAGGCCCCAAATAAGTAAAGCATTATTCAAGAAGAAGAACAAAGTGGGAGGCCTCACACTACCTGATTTTACATCCTATTATGATGCCACGGTAGTCAAAACAGCCTGGTACTGGTACAACAACAGATACATAGACCAATGGAACAGAACTGAGAATCCAGACATAAAGTCATCCACCTATGAGCAGCTGATATTTGACAAAGGCCCAAAGTCCATTAATTGAGGAAAGACAGTCTCTTTAACAAATGGTGCTGGCATAACTGCGTATCTATCCGCAAAAAACTGAAACAAGACCCATACCTCACACCATGAACAAAACTAACTCAAAATGGATCAAAGACTTAAATATAAAATCAAAAACAATAAAGATCATGGAAGAAAAAATAGGGACAACACTAGAAGCCCTAATACATGGCATAAACACAATACAAGCCATAAATAACAATGCACAAGCACCAGAAGAGAGACTAGATAAATGGGAGCTCCTGAAAAATCAAACACTTAAGCTCATCAAAAGACTTCACCAAAAGAGTCAAAAGACTACCTACAGACTGGGAAAAAAATTTTGGCTATGACAAATCTGATCAGTGTCTAATCTCTAAAATCTACAAGATACTGCAAAACCTCAACAACAAAAAGACAAATAACCCAATTAAAAAAAGGGCAAAGGATATGAACAGGCACTTCGCCAAAGAAGATATTCAGGTGGCCAGCAGACACGTGAAGAAATGCTCATGATCATTAGCCATTAGAGAAATGCAGATCAAAACTACAATGAGATATCATCTCACCCCAACAAGGCTAGCATTCATCCAAAAAACACAAAATAATAAATGCTGGAGAGGTTGTGGGGAGACTAGAACACTGATACACTGTTGGTGGGAATGTAAAATGGTACAACCACTTTGGAAATCGATTTGGCACTTCCTTAAAAAGCTAGAAATAGAAGTACCATACGATTTCAGCTATCCTGCTCCTTGGAATATATCCTAGAGAAATAAGAGCCGTCACACAAATAGATATATGCACACCCATGTTCACTGCAGCACTGTTCACAATAGCAAAAAGATAGAAACAACATAGGTGTCCATCAACGGACAAATGGATAAACAAATTATGGTATATCCACACAATGGAATACTACGCAATGATAAAGAAAAATGATGAAGCCGTGAAACATCTTACAACATGGAGGATGCTGGAGGTCATTATGCTGAGTGAATTTAGTCAGTCACAGAAGGACAAATACTGTATCAGACCACTATTATAAGAACTCAAGAAAAGGATTAAACACAGAAGAAAACGTTCTTTGATGGTTACAAGGGTAGGGAGGGAGGGGGAGGGTTATTTAATAACTAGATAGTAGATAAGAATTATCTTAGGTGAAGGGAAGGACAGCACTCACTACAGAGGAAGTCAGTACAACTGGACTAAACCAAAGCTAAGAAGTTTCCTGAATACAACCAAACACTTTGAGAGACAGAGTAGCAGCGGTAGGGGTCTGGGGACCATACTTTCAGGGGACATCTAGGTCAATTGGCCTAACAAAGCTTATTAAGAAAATGTTCTGAATCCTACTTTGGTGAGTGGTGTCTGGGGTCTTAAAAGCTTGCAAGCGGCCATCTAAGATGCATCAATTGTTCCCAACCACCTGGAGTAAAAGAGAATGAAGAACATCAAAGACACAAGGAAAGTATTAGCTCAAGAAACATAAACGGCCAATAAACCAGAGATTTCATCAGCCTGAGACCAGAAGAACTAGATGGTGCCTGGCTACCACCAATGACCGCCCTGACAGGGAATACAACAGAGAGTCCTAGATGGAGCAGGAGAAAGGTGGGATGCAGAACTCAAATTCTAGTAAGAAGACCAGACTTAATGGTCTGACTGATACTGGAGGAACCCAAAAAAACATGGCCCCTGGATTCTCTATCAGCCCAGAACTCATATTCCGAGGCCAACTCTTCAGACAGGGATTGGACTGGACGGTGGGACATAAAGTGATACTCGTGAGGAGTGTGCTTCTTAGCTCAAGTAGATACAAGAGACTAAACGGGCAGCTTCTGTCCAGAGGTGAGATGGGAAGGCAGAAAGGGTTAGGGGCTGGTTGAAGGGACATGGGGAATCAGGGGTGGAAAGAAGGAATGTGCTGTCACAGTATGGGGAGAGCAATTAGAGTCACGTAACAGTATATGTACAAATTTTTGTAAAAAAAAAAAAAAGAGTTGGATTTCCAAACCCGGTACTTCTAGCTTGTAGGCTTCAGGCTACAGCCTGGGGTCCATAAACCCTGGGGAGTGACTTGTCCATAAAATAGATGTTTAGTACATTTTCAAATTACTTTTTTTAAAGCTATGATCATAGTAACTTCCAGTCATCATTTTTTCCCATCAACTACTATCATGAAGGAGGATGTTCTTAAACATTTTGATGTAAAAAAAGGAGGTTCCTCAGACTTTCTTCAGCAGGAATTACTACTAAAGAATAGTTTACTAAGAAAAAAGTGTTTGAGAACAGTTTCTTTCTTCCAAGCTACCATGGCAACAGTTCAGGGAGTTGCCACTAGGTGAACAGCGATACTTAGGATTTTCAGGGCTACTGACAGGAAAAATTCAATTACTGCATTGCTATAAAAACTTTTACTGCTAAAACATTATGCATTCTAATACTTCCAATGTTTATGCACTTAAAAATACTGGACAAGACTAACAAACTCAGTACCATCCGGTTACAAATTCACTCCTTTCTTTAATCTCAACTCATTTCAACTATTACTTTGCTCAATTCTGGATTTATTGTCTTATTATCCCTATTGTTAGAACTTTTGAAACCTGTTCTCCACTTCTGCCATGCCTTGGATTCTAAATCCTTGCTTTAGCATCAAAGCCCTCACCTCCCTGTTTACAGTTTCAGAAAAAGGAAGGAGGAGGTTAGTATCCCTACAGGGATGATCTTGATAAGCCTGTGGGAGGCAGGGGAAAAGTACAGCTTTAGCTCTGATTTCCCAAAGTCAGAACCTAATAGTCGGTCTCACTGCTCAGATTTCTAATCATTTCATCAGGTAGTCAAAATGTTAATGTTAAAGATGCCCACATTCTAAGGAAATTGGAAATTTAGCAAGTCTAAATTATATCATTCCATTAATCAACAAAATGTTTTAGAGAGAGAGGAAACATGACCTATATCTTAGACATACAACTTCACTGATTAACTGGGAATATTACAGTATGGTGCCCTGGTGGTGCAGTGGTTAAGCGTTCAGTTGGTAACCAAAAGGTCAGCAGTTCAAATCCACCAGCTGCTCCTTGGAAACCCTATGGGGCAGTTCTACTTTGTCCTATTGGGTCACTGTGAGTTGGAATAGACTCAACAGCAACGGGTTCCATTTTTATTTTTATTTTTTACAGTGACGATAGGTCTCATCTCCAAACAGGTTATGTTGTGTGAAAAGTCAGTAGTCTGGCAAGTCATTTACTAATGAATAGGCTGTGGCTTCAGGTAGGCTAGTTAAACACAAATACAGGAAACATACTTTCATTTTAATTACATCCCATCTCTGAATCTAAGCAGTAAAGTAAATGGGTCTTTATTGAGAGACTTAGGAACACCTTCTAATTTGTGATGTTTCCAACATGGGACCTGAAGCCCAGTGAACATGATGTGCTGTATTGCAGAACTAAGTAAGTGGCTTAAATGAGCATTTTCAAGTTGACCCACCAGATGTTTCTCTAGATAAATTGAGAAATCAAATACCAGGCTTAGAAAGAAATTTAAAAAAAACAATCACCCTCTATTCTTACCATCCCTTTCTTTTATTTTTCTGTTTCACAATAAAATTTGAAGAAAAGCAGTGGTAGTAGAAAGGATTTTCTTCTCGGAATTGACTTGACAGCACACAACAACAACAAAGACCAACAGGGCTTAACCCAGTAACTTGCTCAATGTCACAAAGCCAGTTAGCGGCAAACTAGGACTAAAATTTCTTAATCCGACTTCAGTGATCTTACTCTATAAAACAGCTTTGAAAGGATTCAAAAATAACTAGGCATTGCGGTCAATTCAACATCATCCTATTTTTAGTTCTTCTGGTTATTGTGTATTATGACTTTACTATAAGCCAGGCACTGTGGCTGCACATATGCATATTCAATCATCATAACATTATCTTTTATTGTTATCAGTTTTTTTTATCTATATTTCCAATTCTAACTCTGACTTGGAAAGCATAAAACCAAAAGATAAACAGAAAACTGTTCTATGTACATATAAAATTGGGGAAGGTAGTGTTTACATTATTAATTCTGTGGCATTTTTAAAACTTCCTTTTATGAAACTGTCTATAAAAACAGAAAATTCACTTGGGGAACTTCTAGCTCAATTGGCATAACACAGTTTATAAAGACAATGTTCTACATTCTACCTTGGTGAGTAGCGTCTGGGGTCTTAAAAGCCAGTGAGCAGCCATCTAAGATACTCCACTGGTCTCACCCCTTCGGGAGCAAGGGATGAAGAGAACAGGATACAAGGAAAAGATTAGTCCAAAGGACAAATGGACCACTCCTACCAAGGCCTCCCAAAGACTGAGTCCAGTACAGCTAGATGGTGCCTGGCTACTACCACTGAGTGCTCTGACCAGGATCACAACAGAGGGTTCTGGACAGAGCTGGAGAAGGATGTAAAACAAAATTCTAACACACACAAAAAAGACCAGATTTACTGGCCTGAAAGAGACTGGAGAAACTCCGAGACTATGGACCCCAAACACCCTTTTAGCTCAGTGGTGAAGTCACTTCTGAGGTTCACTGTTCAGCCGGGGACTGGACAGCCCCATAAAACAAAACAAGACTAATGAGGGACAGCAGTCCAGGGACAAGGACTAGAAGGCAGAAGGGGACAGGAAAGCTGGTGATAGGGAACCCAAGGCTGAGTAAGGACAGTGTTGACATGTAGTGGGGTTGTTAAGCATTGTCATAGGGCAACATGTGTACTAACTGTTTAATGAGAAACTATTTTGTTCTGTAAACCTTCATCTAAAGTGAGAATAGCAGTACAATTGGAAGAACGTAATCAATGTCACTGAATTGTGCTTGTAGAAATTTTTGAAATGGTATACCTTTGGCTATGTATATTTTCACCAAAAAAAACAAGGTCCTCTAAGGTCGAGGAGGGAGTGTTGACATGTCGTGGGATTGTTAAACAATGTCATAAAACAGCATGTGTACTGACTGTTTAATGAGAAACTAAACTATTTGTTCTGTAAACCTTTACCTAAAGTACAATAAAAAAAAAAAAAAATAGAAAATTCAAAACAAAGCAAACCCTGTATGGAAGTAAGTGATCTGAAAAGCATCCACTTGAATAGTATATCTTTTCTAAAAGATTCAGGTACAGTGAGGTACCTAAAAAAGTTAAACCCCGAAAGTATGGCCCCCAGACACACTTCTAACTCAGTACTGAAGTCACTCCTGAGGTTCACCCTTCAACCAAAGATTAGACAGGCCCATATAACTAAACAAGATTAAATGGGCACACCAGCCCAGTGACAAGGACGAGAAGGCAGGAGGGGACAGGAAAGCTGTTAACGGGAAACCCAAGGTCGAAAAGGGGAGAGTGTTCACATATCATGGGGTTGGCAACCAATGTCACGAAACAATATATGTATAAATTGTTTAATGAGAAACTAATTTGCTCTGTAAACCCTCATCTAAAATACAATTAAAAAAATAAAATAAAAAAAGTTAAGATTTATGAATGATACATAGCTGCAGAAGATATTCTGTTAAGTTTCTGGAGCATCAATCTATTTAATCTATTTATATCATTAATCTTTTAGAAGGAAAGAAAAGAAACAGTTCCATATTTTACATATGCTCCCAACAGTCATCTGTAAAACAAATAGAAGCCTACATTGTCAAAACTAGTTTTTAATGTGATTATTTAAGATTTGGAATAGAAAAACATCAAACTTCTAAATGAAAACATCACATCATATTTGAGCATTTTAAGAATTAGGTAAAGCTTTAATCTACCCAGTGTTTTACACTATTTATGCTGACCATGTTCTGGATTTTAAAAATTTCTGGTGTCTCAGAAGGTCTATGTCAGAAGACAGTCTTCTACAGGTGCTTCTATATTTGGTCCCAAATAGACCTAGAACAAAGGTAATCCGTACAATTTTAAAAAACTCCAGTGAGTGCTTGCTTTTGCTTTCTTGTACCCAATGGATTTGGAACTAATCCAAGCAGGATATGTGAGTCACAAGAATTTCTAGATCTGGTTGGATACATAACCTAATGGCAGACACCAAAGCAAATACTGTCCACATTAAAAGGTCCTAAAGGGGAGGGGAAGATAAGCTCTTGAACATTTTTTCTAAGTAGAGCTAAATAAGCTGTGTTAAAGGTCCACTCTCATTTGATAATGACATTCTCTCATTATCATTCTTCAAATGACTGATCATATAGGGGTAAAATCTATGGCCATGCATATAAAAATGTATTTACATAAACTTAATTACATTGGAACTAAAATATATATCTCATACTCTTCTATAACCAGCTGAATTAATCAGATCTTTAGGCTATCATCCAAAATAATTTCTGTCTACCACGCCCTTGTTTGTGTTTTGTACGTACCACATTTCCTTAAAAACAAAAGAACCTTTTCCTGCCTCTCAGGCAGCAATCAGAAGTCTGTGGTTTGTTGAGGTCTGGACCACTGGTGAAATCCACAGTTGTCTCAAAAGCTTGTGCTTTAGAGCCAGCGCCAGCTGCCATCGAGTCGATTCCAACTCATGGCGACCCCATGTGTCTCAGAGTGGAAGTGTGCTCCGTAAGGTTTTCGATGGCTGATTTTTCGGAAGTAGATCACCAGGCTTTCTTCCGAGGCACCTCTGGGTGGACTCAAACCACCAAGCTTTCGATTAGCAGCCAAGCGCATTAACCATTTGCACTACCCAGGGACTCAAAGCCAGTGCAGGGTGGTAGAAAGGCAAAGTGTTCATTTGAGTAATCCCAGATTACAGGCAAAAATCAGTCCATACAAGACTTCACAGTGTCTGTCGTAGGGTAACCTCAGTGAGAAGTTCTACATGACACCAACACATAATCTGTTTCCTATTTTGGGGTAACTTGGAGCAGCAGTAAGATTAGGTACCACACTGCTATCATCATTTTGGTCCTTGGCTAGATATTGTCCAATCACTTTTGAACCCCCCAAAGCAGCTATATATCAAGAAACAGTTTTCTTTTTTTAGCAGGTCTGGATGCCAAGGTACGACCAATAAACTTAGGGTCATCATTTTAGACCTCTTCATTACTCAAAATGGCCTGAGATGTTCCTGTAAAGTACTTTGATATATATCCTATTGGACAACAAACAGACAATTCAAACCAACCAAATGATGGCAATTCAAGAGGAGGGGAGGGATCCTGCAGTTCATACCAATTCCCAGGAAAGCAGATGTAATAAATCAGAGTTTCTGAATAAATGCAATTTTGAGAATCCTGCAAGAGTACACATGCCAATTAGAGGTCCCTCCTATAACTGTGGCACGTAACTGGCCTCAGGCTGTTTGTGCCACTGCCTCCAGATGGAGTCCAGCTCGGGCAGGCTCCTCTGACGTAACATGTATGCTGGATTTTCTGCCAGCGTCCAAGTGTCAGCACAGAACTGCAGCAAACTTGCTGGTAGAAGTACAATGGATTGGTCTATTTCTAGTAGTCAAGCCCAGGAACACAGTGAGACTCAACACATGTAAGGATAAAATGTCATCTTTAACATTATCCCAGACATGCACTGGAATGTGAGCTCACATGTATTATTTACTGGCATCTAGCTAAGGAAGGTCAAAAACGTATGTAGCTTTTACAACTGGAAAAACTTTGCACGCACTGTGAATTAAGCTTCCTGATTGAACGAAACCATTTTTTAAATATGTAAAAAAGAATTAGACATATGTCCTTGTGTCAGTTCCTAAATACAGCACAATTTTCCCATTGGGATGGAAGCTAAAAAAGAGCTGTGAACTTTTTTTTAAAGAATTATTTAAAGTTGTACCAATTATGCACGCTCTCTATGAAAAGATTAGAAAATATAAAAAGGCACAAAAAGAAAATAAAAAAAAAAGAGTTACTCTCAATCTCACCAACCAAGGATTAAAAATATTTTGGCATATATAGTTGTAGACTTTTTTTTTAGGAAAGATTCTTACCAATTTGTGATAAACTTACTCAGCGCTAAAGTTAGGTTCTTCAGCTCGCTGGTGTGTATAGGGACAGACACAATCTTTCAGGAGTCAGTGGACTTACCTTTGGAGTCCCTGGGTCGTGAAAATGGTTAACGTGCTTGGGTGCTAACTAAAAGGCTCGAGGCTAAGTCCAACCAGAGGCACCTTGGAAGAAAGGCCTGGTGATCTATTTTGCAGATCTTAACTCTACCAAGCCATTAAAAGTATAGAATTTTCCCACGTTCATTGAAAAATCTAGTTTATTTTTACTGTTTAATAAACATCCCACAGTCCAAATTTTGTGCAGCTAAGTGGTTTATTTTAAAACCACTAAATAAGGAGCCCTGGTGGTACACTGGTTAAGCGCTCACCTGCTAACGGAAAGGTCAGCAGCCACTCTGTGGGAGAAAGATGTAGCAGTCTGCTTCTGTAAAGATCTACAGCCTTGGAAACCCTGTTTCCGTAAAGATTTACAGCCTTGGAAACCTCATGGGGCAGTTCTACAGGGTCACCACGAGTCGGAATTCGACTCGATGGTAAAGGGTTTGGTTTCTGGGTTTTAATAAAGTCTAGGATTTTAGTTATAAAAACACATACAGAAAAGAACAATGTGACTTTTTTCCCAACCAGGCAGCTTAAAAACATTTTACTTCTATTCCTCTACTCCTTCCCCAATTTATAGCTGCTTTTGTAACTGAATAATCTGGCTGTAAGACTGACTTCTTATTTAGTCAATGCACCTTTAACTCAAAGCACAATGAGGCTTTTAGAATACTTCTTATGACACATATAAAAAAATCCATAAGTGGAACTCACTGAACTGGGTAAAGAGATTGTCCAAAAGACAAGGATGCCTTACCTTATCTGCATAAATTGGAATATCATGAAATGGAGATATGTATTGTCCCTTTTCATTTTCTGTAAAATAAATTAGAAAAAGTTATTACTGTGGTTAATTATATTTCCAGGTGCATGAAGTACATTCTTTATACCAAGATTTTATTCCCACACCGGAAAAACTGGTTGTATACTTCACATTCCCTGACCCTCCTTCAAGACTGGGTTGAGCTTTCATCCTATGCGCTCCTTAGGCATCTCACAAGTACTTACTCCTATAATGAGGGCAGAGACCAACTCACACACCTTTGTAACCTCTGAGCCTAGCAGTGCCTGGTACATAAAAGTCGATCAAACTGTGTTATATCAATCTTAAACCAGTTAACACTGTACAGAACTATTATGAAATACTTAGGGAGAAAAGAGGGAACCAATGTGCTGAATTATAAATTGTGTTGCTTTAAGTGATGTCCCAGAAAGACAGAGCCATCTTAGATTATGATTTTTCTCAAAGATAATCAAGTTGTAACAATACTTTCACAGTTACTTTCTATATTCTAGAAACCTAACTACCATATCCAAAAAAGTAAGTTGAAAACTTCCTCACTTTTCTTTAGGAAATCTAAGGATCAAGTCCACACAGCATCTCTTCTGATTTTAAAAACCATAGTGGTACAGGAAAAGTTGAACAAGGAGCATCTCTAAACCCGTAAAGGTCCCTTTGGAGCCAATTTTGACTTTGCGGTCCAACCCATGAAAACAGTACTTACATTTAAAGAAGATGGCAAGTGTAACATAATAGAGGTAAAAAAATCTTTCTTCTCCTATTAGGAAAAATGCTAAGAAACCTAAGATTTAAAAAGAAAAAAACCTTAAAACTACATAATTCTATAACTAGCTCTAATTATTGGTATTTGTTAAATTCCAGTTACTTTAGCCAATGCCAAAGTCAAGGAGTGGCTTTGGTCTCCCATTAATGGCCATCAAATACTCGCTGTCAGTATATAATCTTAGTAAAACGTGTTACTATGTAAAAAAAATCTAAGTAAAATATGAAATATTTGTTCTGCAAATACAGCTTTTAGACCATTACCCAGATCATCCCGCCAACTTCAAACCAGAGAGTCATCTCTCTAAACGCCTCTCCTACAGAGAAATTCTTGGAGTCAACACTACAGAAAAATAGTCCAGTGAATTGTTAGGCAAAAGTTCCTGCACTGCTCTTGCTGCTTAATTTCGAAATTAAATAAAATGGGGAGTCCCACCCTTCCTGGATTTTACATGGTAGTTTAATCTTCAGTTAGATGTGTAAGCTCTAGGCTTCACTTTCCTTTTCCTCCCACCCACACCAGGCTACTTTTTGCCAGGGGCTTTATTTGTTCATTCTTTCAGTCTTCCTATTCGTCCTCTCTATTCCTCCCTCCCAGCCCTCACACACAGGGACTCAAAGAGTTCGCAGCACCCGTTTCCTTCCACAATAAAATCGTAAAAAAAGTTAACACAGAAACGCCTTTGATGATACGTTTTTGAACACCTGCGTTATCGCCAACAATCTATTCCTTGTGGCCTGGAGGATAAAAGATAAACCTAAGGTAGCTTTCTTCCACCTACAAGGGCAAAAGATGGTGCGTCCAGGAAAGCTGAGCGCCCTCAGCCTGAGGTCCCTCGGTACTGATGCAGGACTTGGGGTAGGTACCCCTTAAACTCCAACTCCTTGCACAAGGGTAAAAATTTGGCATTTTCTTACTCATGCTTACAGATTGACGTTACTTATTTAATTTGAGGAAACCCTGGTGGCATAGTGGTTAAGAGCTAAGGCTGCTAACCAAAAGGTCAGCAGTTCAAATCCACCTAGGCCCTCCTTGGAAACTATGGGGGAGTTCTACCCTGTCTTATAGGGTCGCTATGAGTCGGAATCGACTCAACGGCAATGGGTGGGTGTATTTAATTCGAGGGGAACAGCTTTCTGTTTCAAAAGAAGCATTCCGAGCATCGGTGCTACGGGAAAACCCGCAGGAGAAGCAGGAGCGCTAGCCAGGACCTCCGAGGAAGAGTGGGTCCAGGGCCTCCACTGACAGCCCCTCACCGGGGCCTCGATTTTCCCATCTGCAGAAACGGGGTTGGACTTCATCCTGCTCCTCGCCGACAATCTGAGCCACGGTGGAGGCATTAAGGTCTTTAGAAAATCACCGCCCCACCCTCGGCCCCCCAAACTATGCAGTCCTCTTATGGAGATTATTTTATCTCCAAGCACCTTTCTAGACTGTCTCAGTGGTTTCCTTTTCCCATCAGACACCGCCCGCGCCTGACACCTGCAAACAGCCTGGCCCAAGCTCGGGTCCAGCCGGCGTGTGAAAGAGGACTATTTCTCTTTAGCAGAGAGGGATGGCCGAGGCCGACCCACGCAGTCCCGCCCGCGAGCGGGAAATGTGAACTGTGAGGGCCGGGTGGTCCGGGCCCCGGGAGCCCAGCCCGGCCAGGGACAAGGGACAGAGCCCGGGCGGGAGGCGAGGCCCGGGAATGAATGGGCGGGTGAGCAGGGGGAGAGGCGCGGGCCGCGGACACTCACTGAGGAAGACTCGGTACTCGAGGGTGAAGGGTGCGGCCCGTTCCTCGCTACTGAAGCCGTTCATGATGCCGGAGATGGGCCGCAGCTCCTGCTGCTACAGACCGCAGAGCCCGCACGCGGCGCTGACAAGGAGAGACCTCTGCGCCTGCGCACTGGAAGGACTGGCGCGGCCAGCGGGGCGGGGAGCGGCCTTTAACTCGGCTCGCGCTCGCGTTCCCGACCCACCTCCGCCCGGCCCACGCCGTGCGCAGCCGCACTCCGCCCGACCCAGAGACTCCGGGCCCCAGCCCCGCCCCCTCCGGCCCAGCCTCCGCGGACGGCCCCAGTTGCTCTGACGTTTGGCCACGTGGCTGGCCGCGGGTTGTTGCTTCATTCTTTTCTGTCCCTGTCCACGGGCTATCGGGCTCTGGCAGGGAAGGATTACGCGCAGGTTCTCAGCTTGGACAAGCTAGGAGTAGACCACAGCTTCCCACTCTGACACACACAGAGAGTTTACCTTTGAATCTCACACACCCTTCCAGCAGAGAAGTTCCTTATCTCAAAAGGCTATTATGAGTCACCTACTTCCCCAGGCAGGCCCTGCCTGAGTCTTAGGGGATTTTTCTGATCCGTTTTAGCAAAGTTGATTTTAGTGACACCCATAATGGCTGCCAGCAGGGCTTTGATTCCTAGCACCTCCACTTTACAGTGTATAACAGTGGGCAAGGTGCTTTCAACCAGTCTGTTTCTCCTCTGGAAAATGAAGATAACAGTAACTATTTCATGGGGTTGTTTGGACGATTAACTGAGTTGATACACGCCAAATGCTTGGTGCAGGACTCGGGAGTCTAAACCAAACCCCCAAACCCATTGCCGTCAAGTCGATCCCGACTCATAGCGACTTGGAAGTAGATACCCCTTAAACTCCAATTTCTTGTGCTTGAGTAAAAACTTGCCAGGCTTGGAACAATGCCTGGCATGTTGTAAACGCTCAGAAAGTAACTCGTTATTCCCATTCTCCCCAGTGGTGGAAAATTTACTCTGTCCCCTCTGGGCCAGTCTCCCCAGGTCTCCAGGGACCTCAGAAGGAAACATTGGGAATGTCCAGACATGAGCTGAGAGTCCCTTGAGGACATTTCTCTCAGGGACAGGCTCTTTGGGACTCTGAATTAACTGAAAACCTAGTAAGATACTTTTCTAATTCATTAGGAAGGTCATCCCTCCTGTGGCCATCCAGACTCCCAATCCCCATTGGCAAGTCCATTAATTTTCAGAAGGCGAGGACTCACTGACCTTTTGAACACTACATCCCACTGTTTCACTATAGTTAGAACACAAAGCAGAAACAAAAAATAGTGGAGCAGTAGTTTAGTCAAAGATACAATGTAATGTAGGCCTGAAAGTTAAAGGAATCTCTGCAGGATGAATAGTAAGTAAATCAAGTCCAGAGAGTTTCTTTTTCTGAAAAGGGGATGTGCTTTTGATTGGACTGCTTTGTCTTTTCCCTGCCTTTGAGCAGACAGACCAGTTTTCTTGGGAAAACCCAGAATCTCATCTCTGACTCTTGCGCAGACAGAAATGATGCAATAAAGTGCTACATACACTTTCACTTTTGCCTCCTGCCAGCTCAGAGCAAGGCAGTCAAGCTTGCTGACCTCCATACCTCCACACTAGCTCTTGTTTATTGAATGTGTTTGGAGCGCCAATCAATGCAAACTCCAATCAAGCTCCCCATCCTGGCCTGGACTGGACACCAGTCAGTGCTTTGTAACTTTCCCTTGCAGGCAAGGGTGGTGAGCCCCTCAGGCCCAGGTGGACCTTGTTCTCTTCTTCGTGTCTTCCTAGGGCCTATCACACTACCTGGCCCCCTCAGAGTAGATGTTTAGTGAATGGTTGCTGGGCCAATGGATAGAGGAATTAATGAAGAGAAGGGAACAATACTTTCCTAAAGTACATTGGTTTGGCAAGAGAGGAGCCTAACTGTTTTCAAAGGTTATCTTTATTGCCCTGTAGCCAAATACAGGAAACCCTGGTGGTGTAGTGGTTAAGAGATACAGCTGCTACGCTATAAGGCTGGCAGTTCAAATCTACCAGGTGCTCCTTAGAAACCCTATAGAGCAATTCTACTCTGTCACTATGAGTTGAAATCGACTCAAAGGCAATGGGTTTTTTTGTTGTTTTTTTTTTAGCCAAATATAATAGCGCTGCTGTGGTCAACCCTGTTGGGTATGTCCAATTTCCTTTGGTTTATGACTGCATTCTCTTCTGACATTTCTCTTTCTTCTCTGGCCACTCATTTCTCATTCTTCCCTTAGCTTTCTCTTCATCTAAACCAGTTGTAGTTGGGTCAATTCTGACTGATGGTGACCCCATGTATCTCTTTATCTGCCTGTTCATTAATCATCGTTGTCTTTCTAACGTCTCATGTTCTCTCTATATATAGTAGGTACACTATCCATAAAAGTCCCTGGGTGGTGCAAACAGTGAAGTGCTTGACTACTAGCCAAAAGGTTGGCAGTTCAAACTCACCCAGTAGCACCTCAGAAGACAGTCCTGGAGATCTGCTTCTGAAAGGTCACAGCCTTGAAAACCTTTCGGAACAGTTCTATTCTGTGCACATGGGGTCACTATGAGTCAGAATCGACTCTACGACAACTATCAACAACAATCCCTAGATTAAAGGGCAATGGTGGTTCAATGATAGAATTCTCACCCTCCATGCCGGAGACCCTGGTGGATTCCCAGCCAATGCACCCTATGTGCAACCACCACCATCCTGTCAGTGGAGGCTTGCATGTTGCTATGATGCTGGACAGGTTTCAGCAGAGCTTCCAGACTAAGACAAACTAGGAAGGAAGGCCTGGCAATCTACTTCCAAAAATCAGCCAGTGAAAACCCTATGGACCACTACAGTCCAATCTATAAGTGATCATGAGGATGGCACAGTACCAGGTAGCACCTTGTTCCATTGTGCATGAGGTCGTCATAAGTCGGCTAACAACAACAGCGACATCCTTAGATTATCTCATATATACCAGTGGCGTTAACCACCACCTATAAACTCTCAAATCAACAACTAAGTTTTATTTAGCACTTATTATGGCCATACTCTGTGCTAGGTAGTCAAACAAATGTTGCACTGAATAAGAAGACATAGTCCTGGCCCTTACAAAATTTATAGTCTGGAGGAAAGTCGGACTTCAATGAATAATTACAATGAATCATGTGATAGAGGCAGCATTGCATTATGGGAGCTGAGAGCCTCTTCAAGGAAATGACCTTTAAGCTGTGACCTGCAGCATGAGAAGGGATTAATAAAGCAAAGGGGACAAGACAGAAGCCAGAAAGAGATTAGTAAGAGATGAAACCAGAGAAGTGGTCAGGGTCAGATGGTGGAGAGCCTTGGAAGCCACCATATGGAGTTTGAACTTTCTCCAAAGAGCAATAAAAAGCCTAAAAACAGTTTTAGCAGGAAAGGATATAATCAGAATTGATTTTAAAAAGAGGCTCTGTCCAAGTGAGAATGAAGAGAACAAGATACAAGGGAAAGATTAGTCCAAAGGACTAATGGACCACAACTACCACAGCCTCTACCAGATTGAGTCCAGTACAACTAGATGGTGCCCGGCTACCACCACTGACTGCTCTGACAGAGATCACAATAGAGGGTCCTGGACAGAGCTAGAGAAGGATGTAGTACAAAATTCTAATTCACAAAAAAGGACCAGACTTACTGGCCTGACAGAGACTGGAGAAACCTCAAGAGTATAGCCCCCAGATACCCTTGTAGCTCAGTAATGAAGTCACTCCCGAGGTTCACCCTTCAGACAAGGATTAGACAGGTCCATTAAACAAAATGAGACTAAAGGGGCACAACAGCCCAGGGACAAGGACTAGAAGGGCCGGAGGGGACAGGAAAGCTGGTAGTAGGGAACCCAAGGTCGAGAAGGGAGACTGTTGACATGTAGTGGGGTTGTTAACCAATGTCATAAAACAGTATGTGTATGAACTTGTTAATGAGAAACTAGTTTGTTCTGTAAACCTTCATCTAAAGCACAATAAGAAAAAAAGAGGCTCTGTCAACAGCTTGGATCCGGGATTGAGGTTTAGCAACACTACAGGCAGGGAGACCAGGCGAGAGATGATGGAGATGATGGTAGTGCCCTGGACTTGGATGGCAAAAGAGAAAACAAACAAGAACACCAAACCAGTTGCCGTTGGCTTGATTCTGACTCATGGTGTCTGTCAGAGTAGAGCTGTGCTCCGTAGGGTTTTTAGTGACTGGTTTTTCAGAAGTAGAACACCAGGCTTTCTTCCGCGGTGCCTCTGGGTGGACTCAAATCTCCAACTTTTCGGTTGGTAGCTGAGTATGTTAACCATCTGCACCACCCAGGGACTCCTCCACAGGGGCAGAGATGTATAATTCTTGGACAGAGAGAGAAGCAAATACTTGGGAATAATAATACCCTCTACTACCTTCTTGGTCATAAACATTCATTTCTCCCCTTTTTGCATGCAAAATACACTTACTCTCTCCCCAAAGAGTCTCAACCAATCATGACATCAGGGTCAAAGTTTAAGATCTCATGATAGCCTCTACATTGTACCCAGAAACAGCCCCTCTTGATTCATAGACTTATGAACTTAAAAATAAACAATTAAAAGTTATCCCCTGCTCCATTTCACATCTATACCCAACATATGATGGTTGAACAAGGACACGATTAACTCTGAAATAAACACTCCAATTTAGAAAAGCAAGGAAGGGGAGGCAAACAGCCATCACTGGTTCTTACAATCCCAAAATCCTCCTGGGTATAGGAAGCATTCCTTGCTTAGGTCCCAGTTCAGTTCCCTGAGAGTAGTCCCCCTTTTATTGCTCTCCATGGCTTTATCCTTGGAAGGTACTTTCTTTTCCTTGATCCTTCTTGGCCACAGCTGGAAAATATACCTTCCTTGAGGGCTGAAGCGGCTTTCTCAGCCTCGTTCCTGCCCACAGAAACTAGGGGAGCCCAAAGGTTGTTCTAAATCTCCAGCAGTCACTGTCTTCTTTAACGCAGGCAGTGTATCTTGACCGTACCACTCTCTTAAAAATTTAGGTAGCATTTTACCTACTTGACTCCAGTCAGCTCCGTGTGCCAATAACCACACCTATAATTCTCTTCAAGACATGTCTCTCTCTCTCTAGGAATAATTGCTAAGATAACTTGAACTTATCAGTCCTCCATGGAAGATCCGTGCCCTTACTCTATTTTTCCTGAGCCATTTTACCCAACAAAGGATTTTCTTGGGAGCCACTGGTCATGCCCTTGAGCTGTTCTCCCAAAGCTGAGCCTTAATATGAGACTGAGCCTTTTCACTCAAAGCATTTCTCAATTTGTATTCTTTACTGATTGGAGATGAGAAAGAGTTGTACTTCTCAGCCCTGCTAGTCTTGAAACTTCTGGATTCTCTCTTTTCCCTTTCACTCTTGCTTATGAAACAGCCAATTCTTTTCTGAGCTCCTCTCTTTCTTGTAGTATCCTGTCAAATGCAGCTAAAAACAACCAAGACACACCAGTAGCAAACTGTTTCCCAAACTCTTTGCCTAAAGTCACAAACTATTTGGTACATTATCTGCCTTCCAAATGACCAAAGGCTACAGTTTCCTTGCTGCTAGTCACTAGGACCCAAAGCCATTGACACACATTTTAGGTCAGCATTCTACTCCTGGTACCAATTACTCTATTAGTCAGCTTTTTCTAATCAATGTTGTGGTAATGGACAAACTTTTCTCCAAAAATCTTATGACATCCATTTCTTTTTCACATTATATGTCAGGGCTACAGGCTGGCTTTGATCTGCTCAACATTATTATTCCAGGATCTTGACTAAAGGAACAACTCCTATCATGATCTCACGGTAGAGGAGAAGAAAATGGCTGAACCACATAATGGCTCTAAAGTTTCTGGGCAGAGTTGGTATTGACAGCTTCTGCTCACTTTCCATTGGCCAAACAAGTCATATAGCCAGGTTCAGGGTCAAGGGGTTAGGGAAGTATACTCACCTACAGGGAATCATTGTAAGGCACTTGGCAATGAGAAAGGATGCATAGTCTTATTACAAGGAGGGGAGTGACTAATTCAGAACAATAATACTATCTTGCACATTTCTAGCTTAAGAAACCTAGCTGTGATGGTTAAAGTTGCGTGTCAACTTAGCTGGGCCATGATTCTCAGTGGTTTGGCAGTTGTATGATGTTGTGATCACTTCCATGATGAGATTTGATATAATGATAGGATGTGCTGTGAGTAGCCAATCAGTTGAAAGAGTTTCCATGGGCGTGTGGCCTGCATCAAACATAAGTGGACATTCTGGCAAGGCTCCTGGGCTTTTGCTCGCTCTGGATCCTGCAGCTGACTCCTGTTCGTCTGAGCTCCTGTTCTTGGGACTTGAGCTAGCAGCTTACCTGTGGTCTTGCCTGCTGATCTTGGGATTCATCGATCTTTGCAGCCTGTGAGCAAGAGCCTTGCTCTCTGACCTGCTGATCTTGGGTTTGCCAGCCCCTGAGGCTATGTGCAGCCATGTAAATCAGGAGAAGCCTCTATCCTGACCCACGGACTTGGGACATTCCAGCCTCTACAACCACCTGAGCCTTTTCCTTGATATAAATCTCTCTCTCTCTATATATATATATGTACTTATAAGCTTTACTGGTTTTGCTTCTCTAGAGAACCCAGCCTAAGACACTAGTCTACAAGTGTTAGCTCCCCTCCTTCAACAAATACAGCAGAGCAGGGGAAGAGAGTGGAGAATGGATATGACAACAAGGGCTTAGTATAACAATAGAGATGGATGAAGCTGCATTTGGATAGCCTATTATATTAGGGAGAGAAAAAACAATTATCCAGAATTGTCACCACCTGGTAGAGAAAATAAGGCTTGGAAGGGACTAACAGTCCAAGCTGAGACACCCAGCGAGTGGTTAGATATGAAGCCTGAAACTCGGAAGAGAGTGGTAGACTGGTGCCATCAATTTGGGTGATTGAAGCCATAGGAGAGAATGAGATCACCTAGAGGTAAAGAAAGCAGAGGATCTAGAACAGAAGCTCAGGAATTCCAGTATCTGAGGGACAGATGGAGGAAGAGGCACCAACAAAGGAGTCCAAGCAGGAATGTGAGAAAGGTAGGGGATAAAACAGAGTAGTATGCTATCTTGGAAGCAAGGGGAAGAGGGGGTTTTGAGAAGAAGGGTATGGTCAAACCTTATATACAGCTGTCTTGTGGACTTCTCTGCTTGGCTGGCCCACAAGCGTCTCATATTTGACAAGCCCAACATTGAGCTCACTGTCTCTCCCTTGTGTTCTCTCTCTCAGTTAACAATGCCACATCTGCCCAGTCAGCCAACCTGGGAGTTGCTCTAGGCTCCTCCTGGTTAACCTCTGAAGAAATGGTGGTTGCCTACCCAACACCTGTTCTCTCTCCCTTCCTCCTTCCCAGTAGGACTCTGTTGTTGTTCAAACACGCATTCACACCACATGCTTCAGGGAACTGAGTGCCATCATCAGCCCAAGGGGAGGGTCCTGATTCATCTAAGTTAATCAAGGTGGTTCCATTCCCCTTGCTAGTGCCGGGTTTTGTGGTGAGTATGTGACATAATTCTGGCAAAGAGATGTGAGGGCAGCTCTGATGGAGGCTTCTGGGAAAAGTTCTCTTGCTTCTACAAGAGATACACTGGAAAAGGCCATCTCTTCTTCCTTTGGGCATTGTCATGGAATTTGGCAGCCACAGCTGTCTTACAACCCGGAGGAGAGGTAGCTTATAGGTAAAATTTATACACCTACAATAAAGATGCAAAGTGGGAAAACCTTGGCTTTTGATGATGTCATTGATTTGCTGAATTAACCAACACTTCAGCTGCCCTGCCACCTCAGGTCTTCTTGTTCTGTGAGATAATGAATTGACTTTGTTGTTGTGTTTAAACTGGTTTGATTTAGGGTGTTCTTGTTCTTGCAGCTGAAAACCATTCTAATGGATACAACTTCCCAATAGTCTTTTACCCCTCTGCCAGACTATTTAGAATGGAGACTGACCCTAGTTCCAGGGGTGAGCCTTGAATTGTGTAAGTCAGTTATGGTAATCCATCTCCCTTAACAGTTCAGGAACCCCTTCCCAAATCATTCAGACCATGACATTCCCCTGGCCACAGGAAAGCTTCAGGAATGGGTACCTGACCCAATCTGAGTCACTGAAAGTTTGCTACCTCCTTTTTCTGGATATAAACAAGAAAGCATGTAGCTCTGATTGCTGATGGCTACATTCTACACCACGAAGGATGCCAGCCTCAGGATGAAGTTCATGGAGACAACCTGGGTCCTTGATGACACTATTCGTCCCTTGGATCAACCAATCATCTTCCTTCCCATTATATGAGCCAATATATACCCCTTATAGTTTAAGCCAGTTTCAGTCAGACTTCTGCTACTGGCAACTAAAAGCATCCCAGATGTTGATCAGTCCTCTCATGTCCTACCAGTTACCATGTAATAGATTTCTCAAACATCTCTTGAACTTGTCACCTTTTCTCCATTCCTACTGTCTTAGCCAATTCCATGATTTCTTACCTGGATTTCTGCAAATACTTCCTGCCTCTCTGGTCTCCAGGTCCATCTCCCTCCAATTTATTCTCCACCAGCTGCCAGACCAAAAACCAAATCCATTGCTGTCAAGTCGATCCTGACTCATGGCAACCCCAAGTGTTACAGAGTGGAGCTGCCCTATAGGGTTTTCTTGGCTGTAATCTCTACAGAAGCAGATCACCAGGCCTATCTTCTGTGGGTGGGTTCAAACCACCAACCTTTACACTAGCAGTTAAGCGTAAACCACTTGCACCACCCAGGGACCTTTCCTGCTGCCAGAGTTAGCTTTGAAAGATGAAGATCTGACTGTGTAGCTCCCCTGCTTCAAACCCTCCTTTTTTACTTGGTTGTCTCTAACTCAGTCTTTAATATTTACTTCAAGCTTCCAGTAGAACTCTCTTCTGACATGCCTTACTTCTCTGGCCAACCACAATACCCTACTGTAGAAATTACTGTTACCACATTATGATTTTTCTCTTTTCTATCTCTGCTTACTAGACCGTTGGGAGGTCCATGTTCCCAGACCCGACAGACCCTCAGTTTGTTGAGGGACACATGTCAGAATTAAGTTTTGTCTAAGCAGTCACATACACTTATAAGTTGGGAGCTAAACAAACAGGTAATTTGGTGTAGTGTCAAGAACAGGGGCTGCAACCCCCAAGACTGAAATTTTGTTTTGATTTCACCACTTACTAACTGCGGGGACCTCAAGAAAATGCTTTCGCTTCTATACACCTCAGTTTCCCATCTGTAAGATGGGAACACTGTGTTTATGTCAGTGGTAACACAGGCTACTTTGAGGGGAATGGCTCTTCTCTGGAAACTTTCTGTTCATGGTGAAGACACAAAAGGGGGAAAACTACCAATGTCATGGGAAGTAAAAAGTAAACACCAAACCCTTTCATAATGACTTTATTTTTCATAATTTATAGCATAGGTAACAGGAACATTTTCCAAAGACATGGACTAGAGTAGAATAAAGGCGGTGATTATGATCATTAGAGGTGGCTTCAAAGGCCTGCCAGACAGCTGTATAGACAAACAAAACACACTACGCAAAACGTTCTTCCTTGGGGGTGGTCCAAACCCATCAATGGAGGTTGCTCTACCGCTAATACAGTTTGCTTTTGGCTATTCTGACCTCCATGCAGAAAGGAAGACAGGGGTAGTGGTGGGGGAGCGATTACTCTTCAAACAGAGAGTGATTTACCACCACCACTGGCCGTGTGACAGATAAATGAATTTGCCCGAATCACCAAGCTTGGGTTTTTCCACCCACATTAATTTGGTTGCTTGCATATGACAACAGCAGCATTTGTTGATGACAGGACTCAAAGACCTGGGCATTGCAGCTAGCAAGAGAACACAAACAACTCAAGGCAGGACGCTATTGCCAGCTCGGCAGCTTCCGCTCCATCAGTGACAAGGGCAGAGAAGCTGAAGGGTGATTTCTTGAGGGCTTGATGTGGCATTAGGTCAAACTAAATTTACATCTTTTCCTTAAACTCTTGGTATTCCTTCCATCTCAAATCTTTGGAAGCCACTGAATGTGCTGGAAATGTGGTCTTGTGGCCAAAACAACAGTCTGGAGCCTGTGGCTGTCTGGTTTTATTTTTAGAATTAAAGAGGACCACCATTAATTCTACTTTAATTTCTCTTCTACCATTAATTTCTTTTACTCTGACCTCAGTTTCCCAAATATAGGAAGGAGAGTCCACAGCTGCTTGGGGGCGTGCAAAAACCTGAACTTTATGGTCATGTGGACTGGGATTTGAATCTCCTGTCTATGTGATCTTCAGAAAGTTACACAGCTTTCTTTGAGCCTTGGTTTTCCAATCTATAATATGGGAATAATAATAAATATCTGCTCATTTCATTACTTCATTCATTTAACAGACTTTTATGGAGTGCCTCCTATGTACCAGGTAATGTCCTAGAGCTGAGTCTACAGAGGTGAGCAAAATAGACATAGTTCCTGTCCTCATGGAGCTTATGGTCCATCGTGAGAAATAAATAATAGATGCAAAACACTTAGCACTGTGCCTGGCTTTTAACAGGTGCTCAATAAATATTTTGAATTGACTGTAAATTTAATTATTGAAATTCAGTAGCATTTTGATATGCATTAATTCCTTTTTCATTAATCCCACTCTTAGGGCCTTTGCACATAATGTTCCTTCTGTTTGTGTTGTTCTTTCCGCAACTATTCACATGGCTCTCTCTCACTTCATTCATATCTGTACTCAAATGTCACTTCCTCAGAGAGGCCATTCCTAATCACCTATTAAAATAGTTCTCCTACCTCTACCACACTGGATCCTCTTATCTTGCTTTAAACCATCATGAGTTTAAAAGCCATCTATTAGTGAGAAGTATCTCTTAGATTTAGGTAAAAACTTTGTTCTAAATTCTCTACAATATTATCTTATTTTTAAAAGATAGACAGATTTGAACAGACCCTTTACAATAAAAGATATAAGAATGGCCAATAAGCACATGAAAAGATTCCCAGCATCACTAGTCATCAGGAAATTTTAAAAAGACTGATACTACTAAGCGTTGGCAAGGATGTAGAACAACTGGAACTCTCAAACACTGCTGATGGGAATGCAAAATGGTACAGCCACTTTGGAAAACACTGGCAGTTTCTCATACAGTTAAACATATACTTAGCATACAACCAGGAATCCCACTCCCAGGAATTTACTCAAGAAAACTGAAAATATATACACATATAAAGACTTGTATATGAATGTTCACAGCAGCATTATTCGTAATAGCTAAGAACTGGTAACAACCCAAATGTCCATCAACTGATAATGGATAAACAAAATGTGATATTATCCACACAGTGGAATACAATTTATCAATAAAAAGGAAAAAACTACTTATACATGCTACAACATGGATGAATCTCAAAAACATCACACTAAGTGGAAGAAGCCAGACTCAAAAGGCTACACGCTACTTGAGTCCACTTATGTGACATTCTTAAATAGACAAATTCTAGTGATAAATCAGATTGGTGGTTACCTTAGACTAGGAGTAGGGGAGTGGACGGACTACCAATCGGCAAGAGGGAATTTTTCAGAATGATGGAAATACTCCACATCTTGAGTGTGGCGGTCATTACACAACCGTATATATTTGCTAGAACTCATCAAACTATACCTTTAACGTGGGTGAATTTTATCACATGTACATTGAGCTTCAATAAAGCTGTTAAGCACAAAATTAAAAAAAATATAGCTCTATTTATATTTATATAGAAAATGACTCTATGCTCATTTCTTGTGGTGGGATTTTGATGCTTTTTATCTTCCTCTCTTTGCTTATCTAAATTTTGTAAAAATTTCCACAATAATTATGTAGTGCTTTCGTGGAGAAAAAAAAAAGCAACAATAAAATGTCATAAATATTTGTTGGGTTATTCAACAAGGAACCGATTGATTCAATATTGTTTGCTTGTAATGAAGCCCATTTGGTTTCCTTCCTTCTTCTCATCTATCTATCCTTGGTGGCACTTCTGAGGGGTGAACTGAGGAAAAGGATGCAAAAAGGTACAGAGCTTAATAGCAACGCTTTGTCCATCCAGCCCTGGGTTTGGCTCTCACTTTGCGTTCTGGATGAATACACAGTAGCCTAATGACAAGGGGGCTCTCATCCCACTTTGTCAACTCTGCCCTCCATTCCAACCCAAATCAACTCATGCGTCCTCCAAGCGCCAAGAGGAAGGCCTCAGCATAGGGCTGGGCAGATTGTGATTTGCGGGGTCCAGGCTGAGCTCCTGCCTCCAACTCATGCAGATCTGTTGGGTGCTGCATAGTCTTGGTGAAGTCAAGAGACCATTCATCAGTGGAAACCCACAGGTAGAACAACCACTTGTGCTGCATGTGGTAGCACAGGATACAGAGTCCTTCCAAAAACTGTTCTCAGGTGGGGGTACTCAGTGTCAACAGGTCTTTGGCCCTTTTTCCCCATCACACATCCAACCCATCTTTGAACTTTCTGCCCGTGAAAGGGCAGCCACCTAGGAGACCCTACCAACCCGTAAGTAGAGGATGGCTTGCTTGGAGAAGCTGTATCGTTCGCCCTTGAGTGCCTTGGGGTAGCTGTACAAGGCCTCTGACAGGACCCAGGAGTCAGGTGAGTATAATAAAGCTCCCATTATAAAAATAGTTTCATAAAAAGATCATCCTGTAGAGCAAATATACAATTTTCTAGCCACACTAATCAAGAACTGCAGCCCAGCAGAAGCTCAGGGCCACTGGGGAAAGGGAGACAATCACAACCGTCCTCAGGGCCTCTGTTTTGCCACCCATCAATGCTAACTTGGGAGAGATCCCTGGTTCCCAACCTGAGGTTCCTGTCCTCAGGGCTCACACAGGCACCACCTTCAGGAACCACTTTCAGCATCTTAAAATTGCACCCAAACCCACAAGGCTGCACTGCCTTATTATAACATCAAGTCATGCCCGTTACCATTGGGATCAACTCTCTGAATGGATAGGTAAAGAGACCTCTGACTGATTTTTAAGAAGAAATAAAAATAGAGAAATAAATGAATTGTGACTTGGTGTGGTTTTTTCAGTAGTCGCAATCTTTCAAAGCCTGGCATCTCTGGGGAAAATAAAACACAGTTGCTTTGGTGGGAAGGTTGGACACTGCTGGCTTGGGTGAGTGCCGTGGTATCCCCTGGCCATAGATGCTGTGATTTTGTGGTTCAGGAGGCCATGCAAAAGGAGAAACACATCCCAGAGGAGAAACCAGACGGTGTCTCCAAACAGATCTCGCCCAGCCACAGGGACAGGTATTTTGGGGTTGAAGTGGTCCTCTCTGGTCTATTCTTAGAGCCCGGAGTCAGAGTTCTTCACAATAAACAGCTGGGACTCTCTGGCCCATGTGACACACAACATTGATAAAACCCAACACCAAACCCATTGCCGTCAAGTCAATTCCAACTCATAGCAACCAGCACCAGAAATGAGGCCCATGGCATCAGCTAACATTGCTGATAAGACAGGATAGTATACTCTCTCCTGAGACACCTGGATCTGGTGGGGTCATGATGGATCTTAGCCACCTGCTCAGCGCACGGGCATAGATACTGTCCATAGAACAGCTCAGGCTGGAAATTATGACAGTAAAAATAGACATAGCAGACTCATTCCCAGACCCAAGAACTTGTGGGTGGAGGATCTGGTTCCATGAGTGTTTTGGTTCATTTTTAGGCAGAAAACCTTTGTATGACTCTCCAGCTGTCCTCTGTCCTATGTCCATTCTGCCTTCCTCGAAAGGCAGGATGCAGTGTGGGAAGAACACTGTCAGAAGACGGATTCTCATCCCAACCCTGCCCCTCTGTGACCTTGGTCCCTTTGAGCCTTAGTGACATTGTTTATGAAATAGCAACAATAACATCTGCTCTGTCAACCTCATTTATATGGATCAAATGAGACAGTATCTGGGAACACACTTGGAGAACATGTGGTACCATTGCTTAGGAATTTTCTCTGCCCCTATACTCCATACTTAGAATGGAGTATGCAGGCTTAAGTCATGGGGTGTCATTTAAAGAAACAATCAGAGCCTCAGAGTCACATTTTCTGTCCTGACCCCTGGAAATGTTTCTTCTTTATTCACATCATGTTTTGTATAACGGTGAAAAGCATCCATATTATTGGTGCTGTACAAGGACCAACCGAGGTGCTTCCATTTCCTCTCATCTCTTGGAGAGAAGGTGATGCAGGTGTGCTGGGTGAGGGCTGGAGTGAACCTGACATCACCTATTCCCACCCCTTTTAGGGCACACGAGTCATCCATGATGGAAAGGGGGTTAGTGTTTGTCCTTCTGGAGTTTCCAAAGGGCACCAGCTGCAGCTTTCATTGGTTGACTTCTTCCTCCCAGGGAGCAGGGAGGTAAAGCCTGGGGAAAGGCTTTGAGCTTGAAGCCTCAGTGAGCGGATGCTTCCAAAGGTGGGTCTTGTGCTTTCCCTTCCTCCTGGTCCATAAATAAATAAACAAACGCCTCCATGTGGCCTTGCAACTGCCTGTCCCATTGTAAGTTCTGCCTTGGTCTAAGCGATGGCGGTGCACCCCATCAGGGTGAGCCAGGGAGGAGAGAACCCCTCCCTCCTTCTCTAGGCTCAGATCCCAAGAGCCCAGCAAGTAGCAGCGGCGACACAGGCTCCTGAGAACTCATTCTGCAACTGCTCAGTTGTGACATCCTGTTGTAATGCTTTGGGGAGAAGAGCATGGCCCTGCACACTTCTTGGAACAAACAAGACAAACCAACACATTAGAGCTGGCAGTAGGGACACACCATGTTCTCTCCTAGGAAAAGGTCAAAGGGCTTCAGGAACAGAACATAAGGGACCCAAGGACACGGGCACAACACATCAAATGGACAGGCCAGCTTTGCTCTGTGCCACTTCTCAGCTGTCTAATTAGGATTTACACACTTCACTGTGCAGGCCCTTTTGGAGACAGTTGGGAGATGGTGAAAGCCATTGAAAGTCACTGGAGTCATCTAAGCTCAGGTGACATTTCCAGCTGAGACCTCCGGCTAGTCATGCCTTCTCTTTGAGCCTCAGCTTTCTCATCTGTAGAAGGGGGATAAGAAAATCTATTTTCAAAGGGTTGTTAGAATTAAATGAGATCATGATTGTCAAGTAGACCACACAGAAGGGCTTCAAGGAATCTAAGCTCCTTTCCCCTTGCCCTCATTTGCCTCCAACTGAGGGGACGAAGGCAACAGAGAAGACATCACTAGCAGCTGCATATAACCTTGTTTTTAAGAGGGTGACACCATCATACCCATCCGCCCTGACACCACGGGCCTGCCCTTGCTGTACCACCTCAGATATCCCAGGCTGGTATGGTGAGGGGCATGTGGGAACAGCCAGGACCCTCCGAGGTCAAGCCATGGTGGGCCACCCGCCCATTTCTCAGCGGGAGGCGGCCAGGCCTCGGGGCCCCACTGCTCGGCCTCGAATCGGAGGGCAGGCCCGAGTCGCTGGGAGGCACATCGACAACGACCCGCCTGCGCAGGAGCCCGCTGGGCCTCTGTGCGTAGGCCTCCTTGTGGCTCCCCCACTGCAGTGGGCAGAGCTGGGCGCCGAAGGCGGCCCGAAAGCCGCGGCGGAAGTTCTCATTGAAGTAGCCGTAGATGATGGGGTTGGCACTGCTGTTGAAGAAGGCCAGCCAGTGGGCGAAGGGGAAGGCGTAGACGGTGACCAGGTGCAACTGCGGCTCGCTGAGCTGCGCGTAGTCGATGAGGAGCAGCAGCGCCCACAGCGGCAGCCAGGACAGCGTGAAGAACAGCGCCACCATGACCAGCATGTGCACCACCCGGGCCTTGCGCCTGGACGCCCGCCGGCCCTCCACGGCCGCCTTCTCGCCGTCCCGGGCAGGGCCTGAGGCCTTGAAGAGCTTGCGGGCGATGCGGGCATACATGACCACGATGAGGGTGAGGGGCGCCAAGTAGACGTGCGAGAAGAGCACGGTGGTGTAGACCGTGCGCATGCCCTTGTCGGGCCACGCCTCCCAGCACGAGTAGAGCGGGTAGGAGCGGTTCCGGGCGTCCACCATGAAGTGGTGCTCCTCGCGGGTGACCGTCAGCGTGACGGCCGAGGGGCACATGATGAGCAGGGCCAGGGCCCAGATGACCGCGATGGTGACCAGCGCCTGCTGCAGGGTCAGCTTGTCGCGGAAAGGGTGCACGATGCAGCGGAACCTGCGGCCACAGAGGAAAGAGAAGCGGGTGACGGGGGACCTCACTGTTAAGTCATCACAGTAAAGACAAGACTTTCCATCCATCATCGCACCTATTCTTCATTGGGCCCAAGGCTGCGTCGCAGAACAGGTCAGACATTCATTAGTTAGTTTGCAAACAAATTGCTTTCTCACCTGGGAGGGAGTCAGCTCCTTGAGTAGTCAAGAAAGGAAGGCACAAACAGGATATAGAAGAGAAAAACCAAACCCGTTGCCTTCGAGTTGATTCCAACGCATAAATACGACCCTATAGGACAGAGTAAAACTGCCCCACAGGGTTTCCGAGAGAAGGGGAGGAAAAAACTGCAGACAGTGTGGGAACAGTGAATCCTGCCCATGCACTTCTTGGGGTACACTGATTAGCTGGCAGCTCACAGAATAAGCATTCTGTCCTTGAGTGGTACGATTACGTGTATCAGAGGACACAATTTTAGGTGTTTATGGGTCCTCCAGAAAAACCTGGGCATCCAGGTGTGGGGCCTGCAGTGACCGATTGTCTGACGTCAAGTTGGCCAGTGTACTTCCATCGGCAACCCCACTGAAGTAGGACGCCTCTGTCCCATTTCCTCATTAGAACGTCTCGGCAGCAATTATTATTACACTCTTATTTTACAGATAGGTCCCTGGGTAGTGGAAACAGTTTGTGCTGGGCTACTAACCAAAACGTTGGCAGTTTGAATGCACCCAGCCATAGTGTGGAAGAAAGGCATGGCAATCTACTTCTGTAAGATTGTTGTTGCTGTTAGCTGCCGTCGAGTCAGCCCCAACTTACGGCAACCCCGTGCACATCAGAACAAAATGCTCCCTGGTGCCATTAAAAAGGAATGGAGTACTGACACATGCTACGGCATGAATAAACCTTAAAAACATTAGTCTGAGTGAAAGAAGCCAGACACAAAAGGTCATATATTGTAAAACTTCATTTATATGAAATATCCAGAATAGGCAAATCCATAGAGACAGAAAGTAGAATAGTGGTCACCAGGGGCTTGCAGCTGGGGAGAGTGGGGAGTGACTGCTAATATGGGTACAGGTTTCTTTTCTGGAATTAGATAGTGGTAATGGTCGTACAACTTTGTGAATATATTAAGAACCACTGAATTGTATACTTTTAAAGTGTGAATGTTATGGTATGTGAATTATATCTCAATAAAGAAAATCCATCAGTGGGAAAAAAAAATGCTTCCTGGTCCTGCATCACCCCCGTGATTGGGGATCGAACCATTGTGAACCATAGGGTTTCCATTAGCTGACTTTTGAAAGTAGATCACCAGGTCTTTCTTCCTAGTCTTAGTCTGGAAGCTCCGCTGAAACCTGTTCAGCATTATAGCAACATGCAAGCCTCCACTGACAGATGAGTGGTACCTGCGCATGAGGTGCATTGACCCAGAATTGAACCCAGGTCTCTCGCATGGAAGGTGAGAATTCTACCACTGAATTACCAAAGCCCCATTCCGGATTACAGCCGTCGATAACCCCATGGAGTGCAGTTTTACTCTGACACAAAAGAGCACCATGAGTTGGAATAGACTCGATGGCAATGGGCTTCTTTTACTTTACTGATGAAGAAACTGGGGCTCAGAGGTGTTCAGCAACCAGCTCAAGGTCACACAGCTAGCAAGTTAGCAAGGAGCAGCCTTGAACCCAACCTGTCTTGCTCCACTATACTGCACATCAGAGTCCCCTAAAGCATTTTAAAAAATATCTGTGCCCAGTTTTCATGGCCAAACTTTCAGTCTAGTTAGTCTGGAAAGAGGTTTTGAGCACTTTTTTTTTTTTTTTAAGCTCCTTGGGTGCCAGAGTTGAGAACTGCTGATGGAGGAAGAGGAGGAAAAAGAGGAGGAGGAGGAGGAAGCCTCACCCCTACCTGTGGTTCAAAGGCAACTGCTCAAGTGCAAGCTCTTTGAAGGTAGGGCTATGTCTTTTCATCTCAGTATTCCCAGAGTTTGTTAAATAAACGTGTGAATGAGTGACCAGAATGGCAATTTACTTAAGATCCTTCTGAGCCTCAGTTTCCTCATTTGTAAAGTGGGGTCAATAACATTACCTACTCTATAGGGTTTCCGTGAAGATTGAGATTACACTTCGCATGCTTCTGGAGACATGATGAATGCTTAATAATGAGAACAAGGAGGGGCGCCTACTTCCTAGGGTGTCTTCTCCTATCTACTGATACCAAAAATGGGGACCTTAGGACTGTGTGGTCAAGCTGTTTAACAGAGAGCAACCTGGCCCAGAGAAGGGAAGGGAGTTAAAACGCCACAGGGTTAAGGGTACAGCCTGCACCAGAACACAGGCGTAGAGCTGACTCCCAGCAGAGTGCTCTTTCTACCTCACCAAACTGTCCTGCCTCGTGTATATGTTCTGCCTACCCACTCTTTCCCCTGTCTGACCTTTTACCTCTCCCATGGCCTGACTCAAGCTTTGCTGTCTCAACCTGTATGACTTTGACCTACTGGCTTCATAGCATCGCACACTCAACAAATTGTCAGAGAACAAAGGATTCTTAACGTACATAGTACTGACTGTAAATGCAATAGCAGTTAGTGGGTAGAGGAGAATAACACGGTCTGCATAGTCCAGGAAGGCTTCCTGGAGGAGGTGGGAATCAAAAGATACTGCAGCTACCACTGGGAGAGGTTGCATGTTCACATAAACTTGATAATGATAGTGAAACAAAGGTCTGTGAGAAGAAGGGACTTCCCCAATCACCTAGCTACTTAGTGGCCTTGCAGAGACAGGAGCCCCGTTCCATCGCTCCAGCTCCAGCTGCCTACTTCACTGGATTACAAAAGATCAGGTTTGATAGGGGCAGAGGTGGAGAGGGGATGAGAACACTAGAGTCTAGAAAGGTAAGAGCTAAGAAGTGCCTATGTCGGGGAGAGGAAGACAAAGAAGAAGTGTGGGTATAAGAAAGAAAGAAAATATGAACAGCTGATATTTGTACTCTGTGCTGGGTACTGTGCATAAGCTTTACATGCAGAAGCTCACTGAGTCTTCCCAACCACTCTGTAGGGTATTTACTATCCTTCCATTTTACAGATGAGAAAACAAGGCTCAGAGTAGTTAAGTGACTGACCCAAGGTCACACAGCTAGGCAGTGGTGGGGCAGATCTGAAGATGAAGAGGACAAAACCCACCTGCAGCCTGCTTGCCTGCCTCCTACCGCCTCCCCTGCACCCTGGGAGAAAGCACCCAGAGGGAGCCCTTACACCACTAATCCCACTGGGAAGGAGAGGACTTACTGCACTGGCTCAGTGCTTTATTGTTTGCAAAGCCTCCTTGGCCCCTGGATCTGTTCCTTACCTCTGGCCACATTTCAGACCAATACTTATCAGACAATCTGATAGAATCTGAGGCTTGAAGGAGCAGAAGTGGCTGGAGATGGGGTGGAGATGGGGAGCGAGGCCTGGACTATCGGGACCAGCAAGGAGGAGTGAAGGAGCAGGGAGAAACTCTTTCTTCCCAGCGGTATGAGATCATGGCAGGATACCTGACCCTCAGGAAACAAGTACTGACCACTAACTCCTCACAGGCCCCAAGAATCCCCATTAAGCCTCCTCAGGAGCTGCCCCTCTGCCTTCTGGAGGGAGGTGGTTGTGTCCTCTTCACCTCCTCAAGCCTAGAGGGCAGCCTGCCTGACAGCCCTCCCCTTTATGGCTCAGGATTCAGCCCCCACCTACTGGTAGAGCAGCATAGGCTTCCAGCCAGTCCAGTAGAGGAGATAGTGGTTCCTCCTAGGGCCTGGGCCACAGTCAACCCAGGATAACCCAGCAGGAAACTTCTCACCTTTCCACAGCAATGGCCACCAGGGTGAAAACAGAGGCTGACACGGACATGCCCTGCACCAAGCCACTCATCTTGCACATGGTATTGTCGAAGGGCCACCCTGCAATGACAGAGACCACCACAGAGTGAGAGATGGCCCACCCATAAACAGCCAAAGACCTCCAGGCCATCTAAGCCAGGTCCCACCTGAGGCTTGGATCTTTCCACCATGTCCTGCTAGGTGGTCATCCAGCTTGTGCTTGCACACCTCCAGGAATGGGGAACTCACCACATTATTAGCAGCCCATACCACCATGGACACTTCTGACTATTAGAGAGACATTCTTTATATTGACCAAAGTGTATCTCCTTATGATTTCTCTCCATGAGCTTTAGATCAATCTAGCCCTGCCCAGCTTTCTGCTCCCATAGCCCTTCCCCTGGTTCTAGGCCACCAAGTCAAGTCAAGTCAGTCCCGATTCACAGTGAGTCTATAGGACAGAGTAGAACTGTCCCATAGGGTTTTCAAGGCTGCAAATCTTTACAGAAGCAGACTGCCACATCTTTCTCCTGAGGAGTGGCTGGTGGGTTTGAACTGCCGACCTTTTAGTTAGCACCTGAGCACTTAACCACTGCACCAACAGGGCTCCTCGGTTCTAGGCCAGTGGTTCTCAGATCTGGCTGCACAAATCACCTGGGGGAGCTTTGAAAAGAACCAATACGCAGGCCTAAGCCAGAACAATTACAATCAGAATCTCCAGGGGTGGGACCCAGATATTAGTATTTTTGAAATTTACCCTGGGGATTCAAGTGGCAGCCAAAGTTGAGAACCGCTAGAGCAAACTAATCCTGACTCCCAGGCAGGCAGAGTTCTCAGCAGCTCCAGCCCATCTTCCTACCTGGTATCCTCATTCTGATCCCTGGGCTTCTGCTTTGTCATGAGACCTGGCACAGGGAGGTTAGTGTACTCAGCATCTCTTTGCCCCTGTGGATTCCTGGTGAGAGTCAGGTCTGGGTGCTGGGCAGTTTAAGTATCATGGAAAGTCAGTACCACTGTACAGAGCAGACTATTTTGGAAAACTGGGTATGTACAAGTTCTCTGACCCAGCAAGTCCACTCCTAGGTTTATATCCGAAAGACATTCCCCCAAGGTTGATAAAGCTGTTCACTACAATGTTATTTACAATGATGGGGAGTTGGAGGCAGTGGTGTGCTAAGCCAGCTCAGGGGGAAAAAGGCCCTCATTTGTAGCATTTGCCCATTTTTGTGGTGTAAATCTCCCTACATGGCCAATTTTAAACTACCAGTATAGTGTCACTGAGCACAAAGTTGGGGAGAAATGTGCACAATCCGCCCTCACAGTTGGCACAATCAGCCAACTCTACCACACCACTGGATGAAGGCTACCCAGGTGACTTTCCCTGGGAGATTAGAGGGAAAATGTGGTGGACATGCACCATGGAGTACCAGGCAGCAGTTAGGAGAAGCACATTAGATGTACACGTGGCAACATAGATCGAATGCTTAACAACAAAAGTAAGAACTAGAATGAGATTTATAACATGAAACCACTTAATTACATTAACGATATATCCACAAGAATAGCCAGAAAAATCTTGAAACAGAAAAACTATTTGTTGGGGGGAGGGCACAGCCCCACCAGACATTAAAATATACTATAAAACTTCTATAATTAAAACAGTATGGTACTGGCACAGGAGTAGACAGATAGACCAGCAGAATAAGGTAGCCCAACAATAGACTCAAGTACAATAGATATTTAGTATATGATAAAAGTGGCATCTCAAATCACTATGGCAAAGACTGAATTTTTAATAAAAGGTACTTGGTCAACGAGATAGCCATTTGGAAATGTATAAATTAGAACCATATATACACCATATGGAAGAATAAACTCCAGGTGAACTAGAGATCTAAACGTAAAAAAAAACAAAAAACAAAAATGAAGCTGTACAAGCACTAGAAAAAAACATGGGTAAATTCTTCTTTAACCTATGTGTAGAGAAAGACTGTCTCATTATGTTTCAAAATCCAGAGGCAAAAAATAAATAAAGACTGAAATTTGACTATATAAATTTTAATTGCCTAG
The DNA here is from genome assembly GCF_000243295.1 of Trichechus manatus latirostris. Lineage (NCBI taxonomy): Eukaryota > Metazoa > Chordata > Mammalia > Sirenia > Trichechidae > Trichechus > Trichechus manatus. The sequence goes on along the minus strand of NW_004444099.1, from coordinate 359,864 downwards.
CAAAAATTTTTATAAACAAGGTCAAAAGGCAATTGACAACCAGAGAGAAAATATGTGCAACATGTTTCACAGGCAAGGTGCTATTATCCTTAATATATAAAGAACTCTTAACAAAAATTGAGGGACAAATCTATGAGGTTGAATTCAACCTCTGAGGGCCTGTTCTGCCATTTCTTTTTTCATCTCAAGTTGACGCGGTATTTATTTTTGATATTTCTCATTTCCTGTTTTTTTTTAATTTTTAATTTTTGTAGTTTAAATGAAGTTTACATTTCAAGTTAGTCTCCCATACAAAAATTTATACATATTTTGTTATGAGACCCTAATTGCTCTCTCCATACTGTGACAGCACACTCCTCCTTTCCACCCCTGATTTCCCATGTCCATTCAACCAGCTGCTAACCCTCTCTGCCTTCCCATCTCACCTCCGGACAGAAGCTACTGTTTAGTTTCTTGTATCTACTTGAGCTAAGAGGGACACTCCTCACAAGTATCACTTTATGTCCCACAGTTCAGTCTCTTTCTCATTTTCTAACAAATACATTTGAGGCTGGAAAAAAAAATTGAGGGTCAAAGGATTAAAAACCTAATAGAAGAATGGAAAAAATACATAAACAGTTTACAGAATGTTTTAAAATGGCCCTTAAACATATGAAAAAGTGTTTGAATCTCATTCATAATTAGAAAAATGAAAAATTAAAACAACACTGAGATACCATTTCTCATTTACCTCATTAATAGAAATGAAAAGTATGCCACACATTCCGTTGACAAAGCTATAGAGAAATAAGCACTCTCAGACATTGCTGGTGGGAATGCAAGCGGATAAGCCCTTCTGGAGGGGAATTTGACAATATCTAACAATACTATGTATACGCTTACCTTTTGATCTAGCAATCTAATGCTGGTAATCTACCCTGAACATACACCTCCAACAATATAAAATACATGTGCACAAGGTTATTAACTGCAGCACTGTTATAATTACAAAATACTGGAAACAACCTAAATGCCCATATGAATGAGTGGTTAACTATGGTATATCCATACAATGGGGGACTATGATAGGTGTGAAAAAGAATGAAGAAGGTCTCTATGAACTGATACGTAGTGATTTCCAGGAAATATTACTAAGTGCAAAAAGTGGCTTAGTATACTACCCTTCATATCAGAAAGAAGAAGATATAAGAAAATATATACTTATTTGCTCATATGTACAAAGGAAATACAGGAAGTATAAATCAGAATGGTGTCCTGGTTGCTCAGTGGTTAAGAGCTCAGCTGCTAACCAAAAGGTCGGCAGTTGGAATCCACCAGCTGCTCCTTGGAAACCCTACGGGGCAGTTCTACTCTGAGTTGCTATGAGTTGGAATTGATTGGATGGCAATGGGTTTAGTTTTTTTGGTATAAATCAGAAATGAACAGGATTGGTTACCTATGGGGGATGAGAACAGACAGAAATAATGGAGGCATTGGTTAGTAGAGATGATAGGGAAGTATGTACAGCTCTGACTTTTAGAACTGCGGAAATGTTTCACATACTCCAAAAAATAAATAATTAAAATCTAACCCAGCTGTGGGCTAAACCCAAAGTGGAATACAAATAATAATAAATGAACCTAAATGTATTACAAATGAATAATATATAACCTCATTGAAGGTGATAGGGAAGAAGGCAACTAACCTAAGTAACTTTGAAAAACAGTATTTGGACTGTATACTATAAGGCTAAAGACAAAAGAACTATACACAAATATGGTAGTCTCATTAATAAATTTCTCACAGGAGTGTGGGCTAGCAATACAGAAACTACCTTATGTGTATACTAAGATTGAATAAACCAGTAAATACGTTATAGATAAAGAGAAAGAAATTACAAATAAGGAAAAGGGGAAGCTACAATAAATCCTGTGGTGTTGGATTGGAATCAGAAGTATCAGTATGAACTTATGGTTTTCAATATACATATAGGTGGGTAGATACAGAAATAACTAAAGATATGTATGTTAAATATGTATGTGTTAAACCAAAAAATCAAACCCATTGCTGTCGAGTTGATTCTGACTCATAGCGACCCTATGGGACAGGACAGGTAGAACTGCCCCATAGGGTTTCCAAGGAGTGGCTGGTGGATTCGAACTGCCGACCTTTTGGTTAGCAGCTGAGCTCTTAACCACTGTGCCACCAGGGCTCCACGTATGTGTTAGTATACATATATTTCCTAGCTCTGTCCCTTGAGAGGGTGTACAAGTAATGTCACCCCAGTAGCAATGAATATACCTAGTGGCCAGGTCTTGGTTTCTAAATACAATTCTCCAATTAAAGGAAACAAGCCTTCCTAGAGAAATGATTGATTCCAGGCTGGAACAGGGAAAACATAAGATGAACCTGGAACATTGTGTGGTGCCAGAAAATAAGGAAATACAAAACAAAATCATGACAGCATGTTGAAAGGACACAGGAGTCAACTTGAAAAAGCTTCCAGTAGCCAAAGCTGGAGCAATTTAAACAACTAAAATAAACAATGATAGCATTGGATTATAACACACAGAACAGAATTCCAGTCAATAAATGTTGAAGGAATGGTGTAAATAGAAAATTGTCATTGAGGAAACACCACAGTAATAGTTGTTGCAGGCAGGAACCATCAATGGATGCTAAAATTGGTGGGCAAAAGTATGATGAGAAAGAGGACATTTGCATAGTCTCAAAGTATCTCCCTAGAAGATGCTTACTAATTATAAAGGGGAAAATCATCAGTAGCTTTAAAGTGGAAAAGACTGGCAGACACCACCTTAACCAAGGGACCAAAGTCAACATCATCATTAATACATACAGACATCGTGTGCCTCCTCAACATCTCTTCTGTAGTATTCTTGACAAAAATGCATGAACTCAAACCTAATTAGGGACAACACCAAGCAAACCTAAATTGCAGGACATTCTACGAAATAACTGATCAGCACTCTTCAAACTTGTCAAGGTCACAAAAGACAAAGAAAGATCTGTCGCACTGGGGGAAACTAGAGAAACAGAACAACTGAACACCATCTGGAGCCCAGACTGGATCCAGGACTAGATGTTTGTGGGGAAATTAGTGAAATTTAATTAAGGCCTGCAGATTAGTTAATAGTACCACATCAACATTAACCTTCTAGATTCGATCATTGTGTTATGGTTATTCCGGATATTAACATTAGAGGAAGATTGGTGAAGAGTATACAGAAACACTGTGTACCATTTTTGCAACTTTTCTGTAAGTCCAGAATTATTTCAAAATAAAAAGTAAAACAGAAAACAAAACCCCACCAGATTCAAAGGGTTGCCTACTGTATGATTCCATTTAAACGACATTCTTGCAAATGCAAAAGTATAGGACAGAAAACAGGTCGGTGGTGACAGGGGCTGAGGGCAGAGACAGGGATTGATTAAAAGGGACACCGGGGAGTTTTTTGGGGTGATGAAGTTGGTCCACATCTTAATTGTCTTTGTAGTTACATGACTGTATATGTCAAGTCTTGGGGAACTGTACACTAAAAAGGGTGGATTTCATTGTATGTAAAATTATACTTTAAAAATATTTAAATGTCACACCTGTACGCACTATGCACATTTTGTAAAAATGCATACAAACAAAAAGCAACACATTGAATAGAATGGAATGGCTTCCTAACGAATCAGGGAAGGGGAATTCCCGTGGGACGGGGGTGGGGGGGAGGGTAGAAGGGGATGAATAAATAAACAAAAATAAACAAGGGGCTTTGCAACAGATCGAAGTTATATAGTGCCATGAGGTGTGGACGTGAATAATTCAGCCCTCTGCACCTAAGTTCGAAAAAAGAAAAGCTCTATGAGGTTTTGTTTTATTGCAAAAGATTCTATTAGAAACAACCTAAATATCCGTCAAAAAGAGGTTGGTTAAATAAATTATAGTACATCCATATAATGGAATTCTAAGCAGTTGTAAAAAGAATGAGAAAGCTCTTTTATTTATTACTATGGAAAACTCCATGATATATTTTTAAGTGGAAAAAAAAGTGAAGGTGCAGAACTGACTGGAAAGTCAGCATTTCCTTAATTTGCTTGCACTTGCATAGAATGTTTTTGGAAAGTGACACAAGAAACTTTGCAATGTTGGTTGCCTCCCAGGAGAGGAGCTGGGAGGTGAGACAACAGCGGTGGAAGGAAGATTTTTCACTGTTGGTAACTCTTGACTGTTGAACCATGTGAATGGTTTACCTGTTCAAACAATTTTTAAAATTTAGTAGTGTGAAAAGGACTGGGAATCAGAGACCTTGCCATATCCCTGTTGACGGGTGTATGTGTGTATCTGAGTGTACACCTGTACGTGTGTGCATGTGTGTGTCTGCATGTGTGTGTGCCTATTCACGTATATGTGTGCATCTCTGCATGTGTGTATGTGCTGGGGAGAAGGATGCACAGTTTATATTCAGCAGCCCTGAAAGCTGATCCAGCAATGAGAAGTTTCCACCAGGCAGAGCCAGTAGAGCTGAGGGGAAGAGACTCTGCCCTGGGCACACTTCCTGGGTCCTGGAACCTACAGAAAGACAGGCCACAGCTCCCCGTGCCCTGATTCAGGTAAATCACTCCAAATGGGGCTGTCCACCTGAATAACACCAACACGCAGGGTCCCCCTGTTTCATACAAGATTGCAGCAGCAGCGGACCAGCCGTCTCCTGTATAGACCCACGGCCTATTGCTCAAGCAAGACAAATCCTTAATGGAAAATGTAAACAGTAATTGAACTGGTAAGACATTAGAAGAAAATATCCAGACCCCTTCCTGCCTAGTTCAGCACATATGTCGTCTTCTGAAGCTCATAATCAGACAGGCCATGTCCAGGTTCAGCTGCTGGGACCTCTGAGCTCAAAGCCTGCAGGCTCGGGCCTCTAGGGGTCTCCAAAGCTCTGGAAACAGTCCCTCCCACCCAGAGTCTCAGGGTCTGCGGAGCTCTGATTCTGAAGCGTGAAAGTCACCGGGGAGAGAGTAGATGGCAGTGAGGTCGTTCTGACATTTCCAGGATGCTCAGGCAGGTATTTAGAGGTCAGGTGGTCTAGTGCTGCTTGAATCCCTGCTACCAAATCCCTTTTAAGTGGCTGGCCAATCCCTACTTGAACATTCCTGTGAGAGCGAGCTACAGGGCAAGACACTCTTTTGCTGAACAGCTCAAATAGTGAATTTTTAAGTCCTCATCCACAGGAAATCTGCCTCCCTACCACTCCTTCCCACTGGTTCTAGTTCTGTCCGTGGGAGCTACATGGGAGAGTGAGACCGTATGGTGCAGTGGTTAGGAGCACGGGTGTGAGAATGTGGACCTTGGCACTTACTAGCTGTGTAACTACGAACCAGTACCTGAACCAACCTGAGCCTCAGTTTCCTCATCCATAAAATGGGGATAATTATAAAACCTACTTCACTGAATTGTGGTGAGGCTTAATTAAGACAATACATGAAGAGTACTTAACAGATTGCCTGGCACAAAGAAAATGATTAATTCACAGTATCTATTATTTCTGGAGCCCTGGTGGCACAGTGCTTAAGAGCTTGGCTGCTAACCAAAAGATCAGCAGTTCAAATCTACCAGGCACTACTTGGGAGCCCTATGGGGCAGTTCTACTCTGTCCTATAGGGTTGCTATGCGTTAGAATTGACTCAATGGCAAGGGGTTTGTTATTTCTAGTCTAATCCCTCTGCCACAAAACTGTCCTAAGAGCTTGAGACAATGGCATCTTAGCCAAGAGACAAGCCCTGCAATGATTTCTGTCTTCTGAGCTCCCATTTCAGGCCTTGCCTGTGGGAACAGGGAGACAGCCCCCCGTCCACCGCACACACTCACCAGTGATGAGGTTGTCCACAAGAGTGGTGGGCATGCAGAAGATGCCCACCAGCAGGTCGCTGACGGCCAGGTTGAGGATGAACATGTTGGTGACAGTGCGCATGTGCCGATTCTTGAGCACAGTGAAGCAGACCAAGGCGTTGCCCACCATGCAGAGGAGGAAGATGAGCAGGTAGGCCACAATGAACATGGCCGCCACTGGCAAGGAGTGCTGGTAGTAGGAAAAGAAGGTGAGGTTTGCGGCCGGGGCAGCCTCAGCACCACTTCCATTCTGGCTTTCAGGCCAGCTGCCATTGGGAGGCTGGGAGGGCTTCCCTAGGACCGAAGGAGCAATGGGTCAGGACCCCAGTCAAAAGGGGAGATAACTGACTACTCACCACTGGTGAGATCCTTCTATGTCCCAAACCCTGACCATGCCCTACTACCCTGGTCATGTGTCCACTTGCAACTGGATGCACTGATTCAAAACTTTCAACACTGACCACTCAAGCCCTCATCTCATACCTCCAACCCTACCTTGTCTATTCCCCAAAGTAGTTTATTCTCAATTTGCATTGCCGCCCCCATCTAGCCTCCATCCTTCTCAGCCCCACCCTGGGCCACAGAGGCTGGCCTCAAAGGACTCGCATCATCCAAGTTCCCTTGACCTCTGACATCTGGCTGGTTTTGGCCAATGGAAGGCACTGAAGGAGATCAAAGGGCGGCAGAAGAGAGACGTCAGGGATTTATTTTCCTGACTCACACCTTGCCTGGCCCGGATTTTGCCAATGGCTGCTTTTCTCTAAAGCCACAGCTCCTGTTGGGGGACCTCTCTTCCTTGGTAGCTCTTGATACACTACTGTTACACTATTCCCTCTCCTCGCCCCAACAGGCCTACAGGTGGCAAGGCTGCCTGTGGTTGCTAATCTTTGGGTGTTTCACCATCCCTTGCTGGTTCCTCTCAGCCCTTCCCTCACCTCTATGAAGTCCCTCCGTTAAATTCTCTTCAGTTAAACCCTTTCTGAGTGTGCCACCTATTTTCTTCTGGGACCTTGACTACACTACACTCAAAATCTTTGGTATTCCTTCTCACCATCGCCTCCATAGAACTTTAGCTGGGAAAGGCAAGAAGGCAATCGAGAAGGGGAGAAGGAAAGGATAATCTGAACCAGGGCTAAGGAGCAGAGGGACACATGAAATTCACCAGAAGAACAACCAAAGGCAAGGCTATCACCCGTCCTTCCCCTCCTCCTATCTTGGTGATCAGCTGCTTCATTTGCATCGCATTTAACAAAGCCTTTCTATACTTATCCATCACCCATCTGTCAGTCTGTCATACTGTGGTGGCTTGCATGTTGCTATAACACTGGGAGCTATGCCACCAGTATTTCAAATACCAGCAGGATCACCCATGGTGGTGTAACCTGACCCTACAAATGCCAGGAAATTTCCATTAATCCTGAAACTAGCCCAAGCCAGGTTTGGCCAGCCCTGCACGTGCAGAAGGGCCAGCTGTGACCATTAACTGACCTCAACAGAGGACGCAGCAACAGGTGGAATGAATCAGAAGAAAAATCATCACCCGGACCCCATTCCAAAGCGAGAGGTCCGAAAGAACCACATCGCCTCTTGTTTCCTGGCTGCTACCATTCCTGCAGCATCTTCCTTCTAGAATTTTCCCTCCCCAGTACACTTGGGTGGCTGCCATCTTGCTGTCCAAACCACATATAAGCCCTGCTTTCCCATAGCTGGGGAGTCGGATCTCAGGAACTTCCTCTTGGCTCCTTGGTCTGCACATTGCAACAAAGTTACTTTCTCTTTTTCAAAGACCAGTGTACAGATTATTCGCAAGTCTGAGAGCGCTGAACAAGGACCCACCTTCCCAGGTTTGCCAACAGTGGGCAGCCTCCAGACTAGGATAGACTAGGAAGAAAGGCCTAGTGACCCACTTCTGAAAATTAGACGATGAAAACCTTATGGATCACAACAGAATACTGTCTGATACACTGCCGGAAGAGAGCCCCCTAGGCTGGAAGACAATCAAAATACACAGTGGCTGCAACAATGGACTTGAACATACCAATGATCATGAAGATGGCGTGGGACCGGGCAATGTTTCGTTCTGTTATGTATAAGGTTGCCATGACTCGGAGCTGACTTGAGGGCAACTAACAACAACAACAACATCCATTCTTATTATATCATTTAACTCTCCCAGCCATCCCATGAAAGTCAGTACTAGCCCCATTTGAATTGGGAGACCTGGGACAGAGAGGCCCAGTGATTTGATCAAGGTCAGACAGCGAGTATGCCGCAGAGCTGGCTCTGCTCTGTGAGCTGGTCTAGGTGTCTCTGAGTCAGCCCCAGGCTTTGGTGTGTGTTTCCCCAGCCATGTTTCGAAGGGAGCAGCTCAGTGTCCAATCCCAGCTCTTCTGGGAAGTCATTAGATGTGGTGACTCATGATGTTGTCTCATAAACTCTCCTCCTGCCATCCTCTGGGACTGAATGTGGCCCATTCCGGGGGATGAAGAGTCTTTGGGGAGTCTTCTTCTGTCGCATCCATAACTCAGCCACTGTCCTGGAGACCGGCCGGAGGCTGGGGACCTGGAGGCTACACAGACCCTGGGGGGATCTGGCACAGTGAGGGCTGCAGGGACCAGCAGGTGCAGCAGCCAAGCTCTCTGGTGAGAGCAGAGGACCTTCTGGTGGAGGTGGAGAAGCGGGAGCCCTGTGCATGGTAAGAGAGGGAGATAAGACTCCCCTGCTTAAGCCTGCCAGGGGCTTCCAACTGCACTCAAACATTTTTTATTGTTTTATGTGGTAAAAATATATACCACAAAACATTTACCAATTCAACATTTTTTCCATGTACATTTCAGTCACATTGATTGCATTCATGTTGTGCAACCGTCACCACTATCCATTTCCAACATTTTTATTTTAATATAGAAAATGTCAGACATATACAAAGGAGCATCATAAAGATATCATAAAGGGGATTCATTTTTTTTTTTAAATATTGGTGTGTTAGAGCCAGGATTCAAACAAGATTTATGTTTCTATTGTCTATTACTATATAACAAACCATCCCAAAATTTAGCGGCTTGGCACTGTAGCTTGGAAATCTGGGTGGTCCTTCTGCAGGTCTCTCTAGGGTCACTCATGTGGCTGTGGTCATCTGATGGCTCAACTAGGGCTAGAAGGTCCAACTTGACCTCACTCACATGGCTGGTGGTTACTACGGGCTATTGGCTTGGTGTCTTGGTTGTCCTCCATGTGGCCTGTCCTCCTTCAGGAGTCTAGACTGGGCTTCTTCACAGCATGGTGGTCTCAGGGTTCCAAGGGAACAAGAGAAGAAGCTACAAGGCTTCTTAAGACCTAGGCTCTGGAACTTGCACAACATCACTTCCGCCACGTTCTGTTGCCCAAAGAAAGTCATACTGTCAGCTTTGATTTAAGGAGGTGGAGAAATAGATTTCACCTCTTGATAGAAGGAGCAGCAACATTACATTGCAAGAGGGGTGTGGACACAGGGAAGCATGATTCATTAGGGTCCATTATTATAACAATCTACCACCATCCCCACCTTGATTTGGTTGATGTGGCTCTTAAGTCTCCTTTAGTTTACAAGTTCCCCTTCCATCTGCCCCCGTCTCCTGCAGTTTGTTTGTCATATACGACTATTACTACCAGTTTCCATTGAGTCAGCTCCAACTCATGGCAATCCCCTGTGTGTCAGAGTAGAAGTGTGCTCCATGGGGTTTTCAATGGCCTTTCTTCCAAGGCATATTAACTGTTTGCAGTGACTCCATTTGTCACAGGGACTGGGTCATTTGCCTACAGTTTTCCACAAACTGGATTTTGCTAATTGCTTGTCTGTGATGTCATTTAACATGTTCTTCGATTCAGCCCCTGTATTTCCTGTAATTGGTGGGTTAGACCCAGAGGTTTGGTTAGATTCAGATTAGATCCGGGGATAAGGGTGCTTCATATATAGTGTTGTGTTCTACCTACACTTGAGCCAGCAGGCACATGTCTGACAGTGTCTTTTTGTGATGCTAAGCTTCATCAGTGGGCTCAGCTTGATCCCTCCATTCTAAAGTTCCTCATCAGCTTTTGACCTAATGTTTCCAGCAGTCACTGATGGTCATTGATACCCCTTACTTCAATACAATCCAAACTCTTTATCTTCGCCCCCAAAACGATGCATGGTCCCATCCCTGTGGACATCTTTCTGGCCTCGCCCTGTGCTACTCTCCTCTTTACTCATTAGGTCTGGCCACCTGGTCACCCCGGGCCTTTGCTTTTCCTATTTCCCTCTGTCTGGAATGTACTTCCCTTCTTCAGATCTCAGCTGAAATGTCATCTCCTCAGAAAGCCCAACCTAATTACTCCCTTTAATAATGGCCCGCTATTTTCTCTAACAGCATCCTGTCTATTTTCTTCAATCTGCCAATACTTTGTTTTCACCCTTATTGTCTTTTTCCCACCTTTCAAAGGCAGCTCCCGGAGAGTAGGGATGGTCCCTGACAGGTTTGCAGTCGTATCTCCAGCATCTTTTCAATGCCTGCACATGGCAAATGGTTCCATACACAGTTATTGAATTAAGTATTTGTGAAATTTTCACAAGATGTATTCACAAGGGCACCTGGCAGTTAATGAAACCTCTGGTTGCTGGAACGGAGCCCAGGTGGAGTAGGAGGCAAAGTGGATCCTAACACCGGTGACAGGGTCCTGCGGAAAGCAGGCATTTTTCGAGATAAGGCCTTCTCCAGGCTCCTCTGGAAAGATCCCCAGGGAGGCATCACTTATTAGGGTGTCTGTTGGGCAACTCCCCAGGCAGCTCACCCCTGCTGAGCTCAAGATCAACTCTGAATCAGTCCCCAGGACAGGGGAAAATCTGTGGCTGTGGATGGGTAGAACTTGCCAGGTTATATAGACCCCAGCCTGTCTGATTTCCTCCACTGTCCCTTCACTTGGCCATCAGAGAAACCCTTAGTGAGCTCAATTCCAAAGTTTGCCCCTGGGAAGTGTCTGGGAGTGACATTGCCCATCTCTAGACCCTCAGCAGAGCGTGGGCATCAGCCTCTATACCTAGCCCAGCTTCCAGAACTGCAGACTGATCCTTTCTCTGGGGGAAAAACTCCTTCCTTTTCCTGGCACCTCCCCTGGGCCGGGAGTGGGATGGAGTGGAGGCATGCAGGTCTCCTGCTCCACTTGGGCTCCATTCCAGTAGCCAGAAAGACCTCATTAACACCTGGACTTGTCCTTTCTGGGATCTGCCCTTGTGAATACATCCTGTGAAAATTTCATCTGCTGAAAGCAATTAAGCCATTCCCCTACTGGGGGAGCTTCCAGGAGGTCTCATAAGGGAATCATGGTTGCCTCCAGGGCAATCTCAGCGGTCAAGCCCTGGGTCACAGGAAGTCCAGAGCTGAAGAAAAGATGGAGATGCAGTGGTTCTCAAAGTGTAGTCTGTGACCAGCAGCATCCGCAACATCTTGGAACTTGCTAGAAATGCAAATTCTCGGGGCCTCACCCCTCACCTGGCGAATCAGAGACCCTGAAGGCGGGGCCCAGTAATCTGTTTCGTTTTTATTTTACATTCATTTCTCTCTCTTTTTATTGCAGTGAAAATACATGCAACAAAACATACGCCAATTCAGCAATTTATGTATAATTCAGTGACAGTGATTACATTCAAGTCGTGCAACCATTCTCCCTATCTTTTTCCAAATTATTCCACCACCATTAACATAAATTCAACACCACCTAAGCAAAAACTCCCCCTTTTCCTTTCCCTCCCACCTCTGGTAATCACTAATAGTCTTTGCTTTCTATACATTTGCTCATTTCGTATAAATGAGGTCATACAGTACAGGTATTTGTCCTTTGGCCACTGGCTTATTTCGCTCAGCGTAATGTTTTCAAGGTTCATCCATGTTGTGGCAATCTCTATTTTAACATGTCCCCGGGGTGATTCCGACGCCCGCTCTAGTTTGCGAATCTCTGAACTAAAGGTTGGACCGTACGCCCTGGAGGTAGTGGACACACACTGACTGGGAGGTCCTGGTCCTTCTTCCTGCCTCCTTACTGGTGACTTCAGGCAAGTCCCTTCACCTCTGCGGGATCTCAGCTTTGTCACCTTTAAAATGGAAACACAGACATTTCCTGGCTACGACCTAGGGTAGGTCATGTCACCTCTCCTGGAAACCAGATTCCTCCTTGGGAAAATGTAGATCAGTTAACACTTACGAAGAGAGGATGTAGTGAGGATTCATGAGATCATCAATGTATGGAAAGAATCAAGCATGGCGAAAATACGAGTTAGCTTAGCTGCAGCAGTACTGATAGTATTAAATGACACAACAGGTGTGAGTATAGTATTTTTGGGATACTCTTAGTGTTGGCCTCCCTATAGCTTTAAAAGATGTGGGGGAGAGAAAACACCACCAAAACGAATGACCTCAGCATGGAATCAGTTTGGGTGCTTCCCAAGTTCGCTGATAACTCCATCACCATTGCCAGCTGCTTGTTCATGCTATTAACACCTGGCAGCTCAGCCACAGGCTAGGGACTTTGGGTTCAGCCCACTCAACACCCACTTCCTGAGAGCTTCTTTGGGTGAACACAGACCTGGATCGAGGGACACTGGGGGCTCACTGAAGATAAAATGAGGGGCTGCAAAGAGCACAAAGCAGTACCAATGGCCAATAAATACAGAAAGCAGAAAGTTCAACTTCATTTGTAATCAGACAAACGCAATCTTAAACGAACATCAAGGTAAGCTGTTTATCAACCAGACTGGCAAAAAGGTCTCTGTGACTGTGCACTTTGGACGGGGGGAGCTCAAATCAATCCATCCTTCATCATTTGGACTCACCCATCAGAGCCCTAAAGAGGAACAGGCTGCTCCAGATCCAGCAATTCACTTCTAGGGATTTGTTCCAAGGAAAAAAAAAAAACATTACATAATCTGGTGGCATGGGAAAAACATTGACCAGGGGTTGTAATGGTTACAAAATAGTATGTACATGCATCATAAATCGATATTCTGTTTAAAAATGTGTGTGTGTGAACTGTAGTAAGAAGGGAGAGGGGTGGAATGCTAAGTGTTTGTCCGCAAGGGGTGGTGTTTCCTCGAGCAATCTCTGCTTTCTATCTAATGAAAAGGAAGTTCTGAAAAATGTGACTAAAATAATGACTCCATCAGTGGGCCTCGTCCCTGGCTCATAGCAAAACCACCTTTTAGCAATACAGGCCCCACCCCAGACCAACTGAATCAGGATCTCTCAGGGTAGTAACCAGACAGACACTTTGTTTCATTGTGTTTTAAATTGTGGCAAAATATGTATAGCAAAAAGCTTGTCATTTTAACCACTTTTAAGTGTACAATTCAGTGACATTAATTTCATCCATCATGTTCTGCTACCATTCCCATAGGCCTCCAGTTGATTCTGACTCATAGTGACCCTATAGGACAGAGTAGAACTGTGTCAGGGTTTCCAAGGCTGTATAATCTTTACAGAAGCAGATTACCACATCTTTCTTCTACAGAGCAGTTGAGAACTGCCTACTTTTGGGTTAGCAGCTGAGAGCTTTAATCACTGCGCCACCAGGGCTCCTTCCCATGCCGCCATTTCCAGAAGTTTTACATCATCACCCCAAACAGAAACTCAGTACCCCTTCAGCAATAACTCCCATTCTTTCCTCCCTTAAGCCCTTGGTAACTAACCTCTAATAAACTTTTGTCTTATGCATTTGCCTATTCTAGATACTTCATATCAGGGGATCATACAATATCTTGTCCTTTTGTGCCTGACTTATTTTATTCAATGGAATGTTTTCAAGGTTCATTCATATCAGAGGATACATCAGAATTTCATTTTGTTTTATGGCTGAATAATATTTCATTGTGTGCAAGTGTCACATTTTGTTTACCCATTCATCAGTTGATGGACAACAGGGCACTCTTTTCTTGTTTGTTTCGTTTTAAAGGCTCCTCTTGTGATTTCAATGTGTAACCGAGATTCAGAATTAATGAATCACACAGTCCCTGCCCTCAAGGATCACATAGTCAGGCTTAGTAGTCTTTAACATTTTGGGGGTCACCAAACTCGTTAAGAATCTGATGCATTTTAATTCCTTGCACAGATGCTTTCCTAGGGCTTTGTCCCGATATACCAAGAAATGGTCCCTGTCCAAGTGGAATCTATGGTCTTTGAAAGCATTGGATCCTCTCCCAAAAAGTACATTCAGAGTTTTACATGCGATTTCAGGGGAGTGGTGAGCATTCGGGGCTTTGGCCCACCCTGCATCCACTGCCCCTTCTTCTCACATGGTGATTTTTCCCTTGGGGAACCAGCCCTCCTCCTTGAGGGACTGTCAGTCAGGGTTCTGAACCCTGGCCAAAGATGGCCAGTCATATCTGTTCTTCGGCTGTGACTCAGGGTCCTCTTAATGCAGAGCTTCCTTCCATTGGATAAGCTACCCACATCCTTCAATAAATTTCCACTGTTGCTTAAGTTAACCACAGTCAGTTTCTGTTGCTTGTAACCCCATGTGTCTTGACTAACACAAAGGGATTCTCAGGCCCCACCCACCCAAGCTAATCATCCTTGGACCTCCTAGTGGTCTGCAGAGGTCAGGTACAGAGCCACAGAGACAGTGGAAGAGGCAGGGATGTAGGTAGGACTGTAGATTCCCAAGATTCCTGCTTCCCAGATTAGGATATTACCTCTTCCTGTGCTGCCTCTGTCTCTGGGTAGTCCAAATTATTAATGTGCTCGGCTGCTAACCAAAAGGTTGGCAGTTTGAATCCACCAGCAGCTCCTTGACCCTATTGGGCAGTTCTACTCTGTCCTATAGGGTCACTATGAGTCAGAATCGACTCGATGCAGTGGGTTTTTTTTTTTTTTCTTTTTTTTTTTTTGCTTCCCTGGGGAATCCCTGGGTGGTGAAATGGTGGTTTGAGTCCACCCAGAGGCATCTCAGAAGAAAGGCCTGGCAATCTATTTCTGAAAAATCAACCACTGAAAACCCTACGGAGAACAGTTCTACTCTGACACACATGGGGTCCTCATGAGCTGGAATCGACTTGACAGCAATTGGTACTAGTGCCTCTCAGAGGCTCCAGCTGCAAAGCTGACACCATGAATACTGCATGTGTCATCTAAAACCTTTCCTGTAAAAGCAGGCCTACTGCAGCCAGAGGCAGAGCCAGGGCTAGCCTGGGATCAGCTGAGAAGTAATGCAAATAGACACCCAACCCCTTGGGACCCATGCCTCTCCCACCTATTACTTCCCACCAAGGCACTACCACCTGGAATCTCAAGATCCCGGTCCCAAGCTACTTGTGTTCTCTCTCCCTCAGCCCTAGCAGAATCTTCTTTTAGAAAAGGTTCTGATAAACTTGCTCACATGGATGAGCAAATGATTCATAACAGCTTGAAGTGCTGTGTTTGGGTGTTTGCATTTCATCGGGAGTCAAACCTTAAATCAGAAAAAGCAAATCTTGAAATTTCAGGTATCAGTGAGAAGGCAGCAGGTTTTCAAGAAGTAGAGGCTGAACTTAATTATTTTGTATTTGTATAAAAATACACCTCCCAGGCTGGATGGGCAGCTCCAGGGTATGAGGTGCTTCGTGAAGAAGAGAGCACAGTGTCTCTGGAAGCTTTTGCATGGGCTGGTACTCTGAGGGGCACCAAAAACAGGAACCCACTGGGGCCCCTAAGATGCTGCTGTGTCCTGTGCTGAAGGGAGATCAGCTGGCTTGTTCCTCTGCCCCTTCTTTCTCCAGTGACTTTCCCCTGCATGTCAACCCATAGCCCCAGCCAGTGTGGGCACATATCCTCTCAGTCTGTGGGCCTCCCTCAGCCACAGAGCTCCCTGGCTGGAGGCTGAGTGGGCAGCAGGGAGGCTACTGGGGTTGGGCTAGGACTGGGATGTGGAGTGGATCTGACTTGCTGTCCTTCTGCTGGTTTACCCCACAGCATAGCACCATGGCTAACCCAGTGGGGAAGGCCTGATGGGGTTACTGCTGGGCCAGCCCCAGCAACTCAGTCAGAGGTGTGACCAACTCTGCACCATCTGTCTGTAGATGTTGGGAGAAGGCTCCTGGGCCCTGAGAGACTCCTCCAGACCATGTCTTTGGTCCAGCTTACTAAAAATTCTGCCCCCCAGTCAGTAATCAGCTCTCTGCTCAAGCTGGAGAATGGGAACTGATGAGGAGACAGGTCCTAGGCCAGCTCTGAGTGACAACAAGTTCTTCCTGATGTTGAGTTGAATTATCTTACTGCAACTTGTCCCCACCAGTTCCTGTTCTGCTCTGTGGAGCCACAAAGAAGGAGAGTGTCCCTGTCCCCAGGATCACCCCGCATCTCTGTCTTCTCCCCATCCTGCACATCCTAGGGTCTTCACCACAAGGGGCTCCAGGCCCATCATACTGGCAGCCAGCTTTGAGCCCCTAGTAATTTTCCTCAATACAAGTCAGGTCTTCCCCATTTTAAAGTATGTAATTGCTTTTTGGGGCCTAAATCCAGGACTTCACATTTAGCCCTCTGAAATTTCATTTTCTTGGTTTCAATCCAGCATTCCAATACGTTTAGAATCTATTCCTTTGGATCTGTTACCTCGTGGGTGCTATGGCTGTTATCCACAGATTTGATAAGCATACCTTTTATTTTCCACCTAAATGATTAATTAAAGCCATGTCAAGATCAGGAACTTCTAGGTTGCTATCCAGCCACTGATGCAACGCCTGTAGCCATTCACAGGATTTCATGAGATATTTTTCCAGCATCCTGCTGAAATCTTGTCATTTGTCTTTTTCCCTCTTAGAATCCAATCTGAAAGAGGAAATTGGTTTAGCCTGTGTCATGGATTGAAGTGTGTTTCCCAAAAATATGTCAACTTGGCTAGTCCATGATTCCCAGTAGTGTGTGACTGTCCACCATTTTGTCATCTGATGGGATTTTCCTATGTGTTGTAAAATCTACCTCTATGATGTTAATGAGGTGGGATTAGTGGCAGTTATGTTAATAAGGCAAGACTCAGACTACAAGATACGGTTGTGTTTTAAGCCAATCTCTTCTGAGATATTGAAGACAGAAGTGAGCAGAGACATGGGACTTCATACCACCAAGAAACAAGAGCCAGGAGAATAGTGTCTTTTGGACCCAGGGTTCCTGCGCTGAGAAGCTCCTCGACTGGGGAAGATTGATGACAAGGGCCTTCCTCCAGAGCCGACAGAGAGAGAAAGCCCTCCCCTGGAGCTGACACCCTGAATTTGGACTTCTAGCCTACCAGGCTGTGAGAGAATTAATCTCTCCTTGTTAAAGTCATCCACTTGTGGTATTTCTGTTATAGTGGCACTGGATAACTAAGACAGCCTGGTTTGTTCTTCATGAACCCACGTAGGCTCCTAGTGAGCACTACATTACTTTCTTTCTTTTTGAAAATGGGTTTATTGTTTTTATAAAAATATGTGCTTATTATAAAACAGTTCTGAGCACTACAAGAGAGTAAAAATCACTGAAATCTCACGCCCAGAGAAAGCCACTACGACAAATGCATTTGTGATGTTTCCTGCCGCATTCCCTCTGCCCAAAGATTTCAGCTGGGGTGGACAGCTCATTGCACGTCCAGTGTCCCACGTTAAGCCCATACCCAGCAGTCTCTCTGCTTTGCTTTCTCCGAAGCCACAAACAGGAACAACCCAAAAAATGTAGGAGTTAGGCAACCCTCAACCAACAGGCAGAGCTAAGAGATATCAGCTCCCCATTGCATGTGGGGACACTTTTCAGGTGCATTCTGCACTTTGTTCAGAGGGTCCCCAGAGAGAGAGAATCCCCCATTGCCCACAGATATAACCAGCTGTCAAGTCAGATACTGACTCATAGCAACCCTATAGGACAGAGCAGCACTGCCCTTAGAGTTTCCAAGGCTGTAATCTTTAGGGAAGCAGATTGTCACATCTTTCTCCCGTGAGCAGTGGTGGGTTTAAACTGCCGACCTTTTGGTTAGCAGCCAAGCACTTAACCACTGTGCCACCAGGGCTCCTTAGCTCATATTATGATGCACCCATTTTTTGTATTTTCTCCCTATCTCACTTCCTCACTCTGCTTCTAGCATCACCTCCCAAATAAACTTCCTGTATCCAAGTCCTTGTCTTAGGGTATGCTTTCAGGGGAACCCAAACAAAGATTTTAGTGACCATCTCTGCATATATTTTATGTATATGTCCAGTAATAAATCTGTGTAATTTTCATAAAGGGGATCATAATACACATACACTCTAAAGTTTGCTTTTCTATTACTTAACAGTAGACAGTGAATATATTTCCATGCCAATAAATAACATCCTAAACACAGTTTTTAATGTCTGCATAGCATGCCATTGTAGGTATAGCTCATCATTTACTTAATTTATGGATGTCTAGATGATTAAACACTCTACCACTAACTGAAAGGTGGGCACCCAGCGGAACCTCGGAAGAAAGGTCTGATGATCTGTTTCTAAGAGGTCACAGCCTTGAAAACCCTATGGAGCGCAGTTCTAGTCTGCAACATATGGGGTCGCCATGAGTCAGATTCAACTCCACAGTGACTGGTTTGGCTTTGGTTTTTAGATGGTTTCCACTTTTGCACTGGGATGAATATGCTCATGCACACATCTTCGCAAATGTGGAGGACGGCCTTCTTTGAAGAAATTCTGAGATGTCTGATTGCTCTATTATCTCCAAAGTGCTCACTATGTGTCTAATAATTTATTTCGGAATTTTAATAGAGGACAATATTAATCTTCATAGTTCACAAGGTTTGTTTGTTTTTTTTTTTGTTTGTTTTTAATCTGTCTTTCTTCTCTTTTTGAAAATCAAGACATTTGCCCATCTTGAGTTTTCTGGCACTTCCCTCATTCTCTGTAATTTCCTCCAAGGCAAGGATTACATCTGCAAATACCTCTAGGTCCTGGGATGTCATGTCTGGGCTTCTAGGGCTGAGCTCTTTGTAGGTGGCTTGATGCCTTTTTCCTATCACTCCCCTATTTGGGGTTTCAATTTCCTCCTTATGCTCTTCATTTTACCATTTGAAATAAAATTGCCTGTGCCCTGCTCTGCCTGCCCTTCCTTGTTCATTAAGGTTACACACGTGCCCCAAGCCCCGAGCAGATTCCTTCTTGTTAACCCTACTTAGACTTGAAAAGCTCCTTGCTCTGTCTCTGCCAGTTTTCCCCAGCTTCTGCTCATTTGAGCTTCAGAGTTTTGCTAACACTATTCTTCTTAGAGATCCTGCTAATCTTCTGCATGCATCTTGGGTTACGCATTTCTCCTTCACATTTTGTGCGTGCTTTTCAAACCATAGCTCACTGGAAAGCTACAAATGCAGCCTCACAAGATTTTCTATAAAACTCCCTGTTCTTTCTTGCCAGCAGTGTTTGCAATTACTTTGAATATCAGAGTTTTATTACCTCCTGCAGCAGCCGTCTCTTTCTGGCATGAGTTTGTACAACGTCATCTTATCTTATTTTACCCTCACAGTCACCCTGTGAGGTGAGTTGGGTGTAAGTTTCTCCATTCAACAGATGGTGGCACAGAGAGGTTTAGGCACCACCTCCAAGATACCCAGCAAGCCAGTGCACCAGACCTTAGTCCTCCAGTTTGTTAGCCTAAATATGATTCCCCTTGCCCACAATGGCAGAAAGAGGGGTCAGACCCCACCTGGTAAAGCTGGAAGCAAGCAGCCTTTGCCTGGTGTCACAATCCCTTAAAGTCCAGAAGGTCAGGTCTATAGCCCCCTCCTCTTGTCCCCAGGGAGAGAAATTAACTCTGCAAGGAAGCAATTGCGTCTAGAATTACATCTTTCCCAACACCCCCACCCCCTCAAGCAGGCAACTGGAAAAAAAAAAAAAATCAAACCCTTTGCAGTGGAGTCAATTCCAACTTACAGTGACCCTATAGGACACGGTAGAACTGCCTCACAGGGTTTCTAACAAGTG
>NW_004444099.1:280053-339849 GCF_000243295.1 Trichechus manatus latirostris | reverse complement strand
CACACACACACACACACACACACACACACACACACACACACACACACACACACACACACACACACACGGAGTGGCTCCGGACAGTCATCAGTGATCAGACACCGCCTCCCTTTTCCCCTCCCTTGGCAGACTGCTCCTGAGTCAGAACCCTTAGCCGCCCGCGCCCCTAGCCCCCGGATCACTCACCCTCCATGATGCCCACTCCTGTGTGCTCGGGGACAGTCTCCGATGGAGTGCTGCAGAGGCTGAGGGCGCTCTGCAGCACTCTGGTGCCCAGCCCGCGCCCCTGCCTCTGCGCTCCGCGGGTCGGTTCGGGTCCGGCGGGGGCTGGCAGGGGGCGTACGCCCGCAGGTCCCGGCCTCTCGCCGGGTCTCGCTCCCCGAGTCAGCCGGCCGAGTCGGTCGGGGCAGAGACTCCCGCGCACCGCCGCAGCCCGCCGTGCTCTGCCGCCCCCCGCCCAGCGCCTCCCCGCCCGCCGCGTCCTGCTGAGCGTGGGCTCCTTAAGCCCCCTCACGATGGAATTCCCTCCGCAGAGACCGAGAACCCCTTCAAGAAAGGAGGTATATACTCCATGCCCCACTGCAGCCGAGGCAACGGCGTCTGATAATTCTGCGTCCTTCTCCCTGTGCCCCGCATCCCAGCTCCTGTCCCCACTCCTCATCCTTGCCCGGCTCCAGTCTGGCCCCCACCTACCCACCCTGGTGTGCAGGACCCTGCAGCCCTCCTGAGAAAGGGGTGAGAGGCAGCTGTGAAAACACGGGCGGGTTGAAGCCCCCAGCCACAGGGCAGGGGGCCACAACCGGAGGGAGGTGAGGAAGCCCCAGCATCTCCGAGCAATCCGGAGAAAAATGGACAATGTAATACGTCTGACCACTGGCTTAAGAATTAACCAACTCAGGCAAGTTACTTATCTGCACCAGAGTCTCAGTTATTGCATTTGTAAAATGATTTTGAGGGGAATAAATGAGATGATGTCAACATTCCCACCCAGTGCATAGTAAATGCTCAACAAATGATCAGTTGAGCTGGGCTGGACGCCTCCCCACATCTCCAGTGCCTATCTGGCACCCAGTAGACACACCATAGACTTTTGTCCCAGGAGTGAAGATTCAGGTTCCAAGCAGATGAAAGAGAATGAATGGCCCATTGCTTCCTTTATTGGGGTCAGGGGTTTATTCCTGGTATCTGGGGAAATAGTCCACTTCAAGCTTCTTTCTGGTCTCCCTTCTCCCTCTAGCTCCTCCTCTGCCCAAAATGGCTGGCAGAGTCTCAGAATTGTAAGGTTTTGGAGGTTACTGAGTCCAGCCCTGACTAGCGGCAGGTGTCCCACCCTAATGCCCAGCAGCAGATGTTTTTGCCTTCAAATTGCTTCCTCTTTCCCCAGGACAGCCCTTTGGAGAGCAGGAGGGAGGGAGGGCACCCCTTCAAGTCTGCCTTTTCACAGATGAAGTAGCCTTTGGTCTTTTTTTCTCCTGTGACTTGCCTCAGTTTTTTTTTATCTGTAAAATGGGGATAATAATAGTACCTATCTCCTTAGAGTAATTATGAAGATTAAAGGAGTTACTGTATGTAAAGTACTTGGACCAGTGCCTGGCACATGTTAAATGCTCAATAAATGTTAGTTTTTCGCATCCTTCAGGAGCCCTGGTGCCACAATGGTTAAGCACTTGGCTGCTAACCAAAAGGTTGGCAGTGAACCCACCAGCTATCTCTTTTATGGCAGTCTGCTCCCATAAAATGTTCAGCCTAGGAAACCTTGTGGGGCAGTTCTACCCTGTCATTTAGGGTTACTGTGAGTCGGGATAGACTCCATGGTGCACAAGAACGACATTCACGTCGTTGCTATCTCGAGTCTAACTTCCTGTGGACTTGTTTACATTTCTTGAAGTCCCTCATGTCGTCGAGGCTCAGAGCTGTAACAGATCATGTCAAGCCCCACTGAGTGATGCAGAGCTCAGGGCACTGCTGTATGACTTGTACAGCCCAGTTCTGCCATTCACTGAATGTGTGCCATTGCGAAAGTTATGTAACCTCTCTGTGCCTTAGTTTCTCCTCCTCTGTAAAACAGGGATAATAATAGTACCTGTCACCTAGAGTTGTTGATCCATGAGTTACTACATGCAAAGCACTTAGAACAGTGCTTGGCACATAGTAGGTGCTCAATAAATATGAGCTGTAATTATTTGGGCACTAGACTGTGAATAATGCAGCCTCACTTTCCCGTTTTCTTTTTCTCCTTCTTTCCCCCTCCCTTTGTTCTTTCTTTAGCAGCCACATCATTCTAGCGCCTCAACTTAACCTTGTGGTCCATTACCTCCATTGCTGATCTTTTTTATTTAAATGGTTCCAGACCACAGAGCCTCTTTTTCTTCCTTCTCCTCCCAAATCTACAGACTTTTTCAACCATCATCAGAACATGTGGCACCATACAAAACAAATCTAACGGGTCCAACCTTGGAGGGGCAGGCAGGGGGGTGCCATGGATAGAAAGACCTAGGTGTGAATTCTCTCTCCCTCGTTTATTATCTGTGTGACCCAGGATAAGCCACTTAAGTCCTTTAACCTCATTTTCCCCATTTGTAGAATGGGATTTGTGATGCCTCTTTTCAAGGCTGCTGTGAGGATTCAAAGTCAATTGCCAGGCATATGGTGGCCAGTAAACACAGTGCCCTTCATCTCAAAAGTTAGGGTGGACGCCAAACAGATAGTTGGGTAAAAGTCTCTCTGTGCAGATAAAGAAAATTGTCTTCCTTTCTTCTCTTCCCCCCACCCCAGAAGGGGCTCCCAGGCAACCTGAGGTGCCATAATGCTCTGTTTCAGATACATACTTTCCTCCCAGATTCACCTGACCACAGGTCTGGGGCACTTCTTAGCCCTGAACCTTGGATCCAGACCCCTTCAGGCAAGCAGGGCACTATTACTCCTGTTTCACAGGCGAAGCCACCAAGGCTAATGGCTCACCCAACAAGACAGAGCTAGATAATGGAAGGAAGAGGCTGCCCCCACCCCAGCCTCCCCTCAAGGTTTTTGGTCCTCCAGGAGCATCAAGTACACGCTGGGCACAGTCAGCCAGAGTGCAGAAGCTATCTCTGTCCATCTTGAGAAGGCCCGCCACCTCTTGTCCTGCCGGGCTTCCTGCCCTATCCATTCTGGTCAAGCCCTTGACCTGGTCCTTCATCTCAGGGTAGCAGCTCCTCATCCCATTATCCAGACCCACACAGCTGGGGCGGGGCTCACATGGCTGTGGCCCAAGAGTCTTCACTGTCCAGGAAACTGATTTCCACTGGAATAGCTGGATGTCAGGAGGTGGCAAGAGAGAAGCAAGTGGGATTGAAGAGAAAGTCCTTGAAGAAAGGAAAGCTTCCTGTGCAGACTAGAATCTCTGTGGACACCTTCTTAGAGAAGGGCCTAAAAGGGGCAGGGGAGGAGGTGGAGGGCGATTTTCTTTGAATCCAGCTTTCTGGGGGGCAGTGAAGAAGGTTAAGGGGAAATAACATAACTGAGAACATAGCCTTCTCCTTGGAGAAAGCAAGGCAGCAACTGCCACCCAAGGGAAGGAAGGTTGAAGGGTCTGTGGTGAATTTGGAGAAACTGAGGTATAGCAAAGCAACCTGGTTGAGGTCCAGAGCTGGTCAGGGGCCATGTGTTAGGCCTTGGAATGCTGTGGTCTGGGAGTCAGGAGTCCCAGGTTCTAGGGCCTGCTCTGCTTATGGTGGAATCTTGGGCAAGTTGCTCAGCCTCTCCCTGCCTCAGTGTGGAAAGGGAAGGTGGGATTAGAATGGGATCATTAGACGATCATGAATCTGGGCTGCTTGAATTCTGTGAACGCCACTCACATTTCTAGATTCCAGCAGACACAAACCTGAGGTCCCACCTGTCCCAAATCAACTCATCATCTCTCCCCTTCCCTGCTGCACACTCCTTCTGCTGTGTTGTCCCCACAGGGGAAGACGCCTGCCTGCACAGCCTGGGGGTAAACCAGGTGGCAGACTCAGGTACTTGCAGGCAATGCAAATACATAAATGATAGCAGCCAAGCGTGGCCACTTGGGCACTCCTGCCTGCGTTTGTCCCCCCAGCTCCAGGAGACGGCTGCTGTGTGAGAATGTAGGCCCAGGGTCGCCAGCTTTTCTGATTTTTCAGAAGCCAGAAATCCAGATATTTTTCATGAAAAAGCTCCTAATTTTAAAATATTATTCAGAGCTATTCTAAACACTGCGCAGGCCAAACTAAATACATCTGTGGGCTGAACTGGGCTTGGAGCTTTCTTGCACTTTCTTAAATCTCTAGAGATCAATTGTTCTCAACACTTGCTACACGTTAGAATTATCTGGACAACTTTAAAAAAAAAATCAGTATCAGGACCCTAGTGCAAACCAATGGAATCAGAATTTCTGGTGGATAGGGCCTGGGCATCAGTGGGGTTTCAAAACTCCCAGGTGGGGCTAATGCGCAGGCAGGGTGGAGAACCACTGCTAAAACCCCTCTTGGCTGTGCCCCTTCCACAAGGATCCTGGCCTCATAGAGCTCACAATCAACAGTGGAGAGACACGAATGAAGGAAATGGATGGATGGATGGATGGATGGATGGATGGATGGGTGGGAGGGTGGGTGGGCTGGTGGGTGGATGTATGGACGGATGGACAGATGGATGGATGGGGTGAGTGAATGAGTGAATAAATGATCACTTTGCCTATGGTCCACCCCCTATACTGTCCCATATCATGAATCTAATTGTGCCCCTCCCCAACTTACACTCCCTTGCAGGTTTCCAGGTACCTCCTGGTTTAAACCCGAACTTTTCCACATGCAATACAAGCCCCTTCACGACCAAGTCCTTGTCCACTTCTCCAGCCTCAAATACTCCTACTTCTCCCTCGATCACTGGCATTTTCCTCACTGAGCATCTCACTATTCCTCTTAACGGCTCCACACCTTTGCACGTACTCTACCCTCTGCCGGGGTACCTGCCTAGCCTTCTGCCCACCCCTCTCCCCCACTTGCCCATCAGTCTGTCCCTGTTCCATCCTCTCTTAGACCAGTGGCTCCCAAACTTTGCTGCACTTTAGAAGCACCTAGGGAGACTTTAACCCCTCTCGTGCTCAGATCATACCCCGTTAGATCTGAATGTCTGAGTGTGGGAACCAGATCAGTATTTTTGTAAAGGTCCCCAATGTGTGGCAAAGTTTAAGAACCACTGTTTTTGACATTTCAGTAATATCTCTCTTCCAATGCTTCCTGTCTCCCCAACTAGTCTGTGAGTTGCCAACAGCAGAGACCCCTCCTCACAGACTATGGTGTATGCCCCATCCTAGCATTCTTCCTGGCCCCCAGGCACTCAGTGGGTATTTATGGGCTGGGCTATCACATACACTCTCCCTTCCAAGTAGTGTTGGAGGTATGTTCTGGGGTGCCTGACAGAGTTGGCTGGTGTCTGGAAGAAGGGTTGGCATGAAGCCACAGAATGCCCTGTGAGAGATCTCCCAGGGGATGGCGAAGCCAGGCCTCTCTGAGGGAGACTTGGTTTCTCTCTCTTCCTAGCTGGAAACACATTTGGGGCCTTTGAAACAAGGAAGGCCATTGGCATAGCAGCCATTTTGAAAAAGCTCAGAATCTTCAGGGAAAGGGAAGGGGTCTCAGCCTGTTCCCAATATGGTCCCTGTGAAGCAGATCCCTAGCATACTGCAGGCGTTTTCAGCATCTGTTTGTTGTTGGTGGGGCCGGGGAGGAGGGGCTGTCCCCTTGAAGATAGAGCTGCAGAAAGGCTGGAGTCTGGACTGGAGTGGGATCTCTTCCTGGGAGCCAGGAGGTGTCTCTCCCTCTCCTCAGTCAGCCTCTGAGGAGCACTTCCTTCAAAATATTTTAAAATTGCTTATTAATGAGTTCTCCCAAGGAAGGAGGCCAGTGTTGTTATCTGCATTTTATAAATGGTAAGTGAGGGTTTTAATGGATGACTCACTCCCACAGCACAGCCTTAGCCAAGGAGGAGAGGTGGGAACGCTAACCAGACTACTTTCAAATGCCAGGATCTAGTGAGGGCCACGGAAAGAACCCAGGGCAGAGAGCCAGGATATCTGGGCATTAGTCTGGGTTCTGCCACCAACTCCTTGTGCATCCTTGGGCAAGCCACTCCACCTTCTGAAACTCAGTGTTCCCATCTATAAGATGGGGAGAGGTTTGGACCAGAAGAACTTTCTCACGCTGACAATCTGCCTTCTTCTCTAGAGAATCCAGATGTAAGGAGCCTCTTCCTGAGGAGGGACAAGGGGAGGCCCCTGCTGGAACTTGGGGGCACACAGCTTTCTGGTGGGGCCTGCACCCTGGGTGGTGGCTATGAGGGCTTCTAGGGTGGATTTTGGGTCAAGAAGGACTCAGGTCATTGCCACTGTGTCAGGGAGAACGCATGTCTAGGAAAGGTGTGGAAACGTCTTGGGAAAAAGTGGGCAGTTCTGTAGGACATCTGGGGGTAGCCCAGAGGCCTTCTCCAGGTTAGGTGAGGCCTTTTGTAAACCATTTCCTGGGCCTAGACACTGATTCTAAGACTCTGACCTTTGGACTCAGGTCAAAAGGCCTGGGTTTGAATCCTGGTTGCTCCACAGACTAATATCTGACATTAGTCAGGTTCCTGGTTCACCAATCCTGTTTCTACATTTGTAAAATTGAAATAAAAATAGCACCTACCTCAGATAATAAATGAAAAGCACATAGCATAGTCACTGGCACATGGTAAGCTGCTAGTATACGCTTATTTTAGCTGCTTTCCATAGTGTCTCTATTCCTTTTTTTTTTTTAATAATATTTTATTGTGTTTTTCGTGAAAGTTTACACAGTAAATCAGGTTCCCATTTGACAATTTCTATACAATCTGTTGGAGCCCTGGTGGCACAGTGGTTAAGAGATCAGCTGCTAACCAAAAGGTCAGCAGTTCGAATCTACCAGCCACTCCTTGGCAACCCTATGGGGCAGTTCTATTCTGTCCTATAGGGTCGCTATGAGTCAGAATTGACTACACAGCAACGGGTTTGGTTTTGGGTTTTTTATACAATTTTTTCAGTGACATTAGTTATATTTTTTACAATGAGACAACATTCTCTTTCATTGTGCTCTGTTTGTTCCGTTTCCAGTACTCTAGTTTCCCTCTCTCCTTATCTTCTCATCTTTGCTTTTTTTTTTGTTTTGTTTTGTTTTTTTAATAGACTACCATACTCACAGTGATATCCTTTATTTTCTGACAGCTCCATTATTTCTCTAAAAGGTAGTCTCGGGATAGTTTTGGTCCAGCATTGAAAGAGTATCTCAGGGCAATAGCTCAGAGAGTCCTGTGCTTTCAATTCATCCAGGAGGTCTGGACTTTTTAAGAATTTGAGTTCTGTTCTGTGTTTTTCTCCCATTCGATCAGGGTCATCTATTGCGGCCCTGATCAGAATGGTCAGCAGTGGTAACCAGGCGCCATCTAGTTCTTCTGGTCTCAGGGAAGATGAGGCCATGGCTCAGGTAGGCTATTACCCCCTGTAAACTAGCTTTGTCTCTGAGACTTTGGTTACCTTCTTTCTCTTTTCTCCTGATGAGCAGAGACCAATAGTTGTATCTCAGATGGCTGCTCGCAAGCTTTTAAGATCCCAGACGCTACTCACCTCACTAGGATGCAGGGCATGAACTTCGTGAAATATATTACGCCAATTGACTGAGTGGTCCCATGAGACTAGTTCCTCTATTCTTTTGCACCTCCAGTTCTTTCCTCTCCCCTCGAGCTTCAGGTGGCTGCCAGCCTTTCCCTCACGGTAACAGAGCAGCTGGTAATTGGCTATTAAGAAATAACTACAACCTGGAAATGAGGCCAAGAGGATGACTGCGTGTCCTTTTAAAGCCATGCTGAAGAATTGTTTAACAGGCCCACCTGTGAGAGTGTGCCATTATGATTTTGCTGTTTACTATCAATTAAGGACGCAGACTCTGAAGTTACATGTTAACTTTTGGATTTCTGTCCAGTTGAAAAGGTAACCTCAAAGTTGACTGTTTATTGCCCTGTAGGACACTGGCCAGTTTTGTATGCAACAGCAAGCTTATTCCAACGTTCTTTTTCTTTTGTTAAGGATTAGATAAACTCCAGTTCCTAAAATGCTCTTGGAATCAGTTTTTCCATCTTACTGGTCCCTTCATTAGTTAATGAGTTGAATAAAATCTTTGATATGTGTTCACCCTGTATTGTAAGATTCAAGTTTTTAAGTTCTTAAAATTATACTTCCGTACTGCCCACCACAGAGACTTAGAGAAGGTGAGAGGAATCTCAGAAGTCACAGAAAGTCATGCTTCTCAAACTGTAATGTGCCCACGAATCACAGGTTGTGTGGGGACCTTGTTAAAATGCACTCTGATTCAGTAGGTCTGGGATGTTGTTTGCTGACACCTGCTACTGAGTCAGCCTCCGACTCATGATGCCCCCATGTACAATGGAATGGTCCTGCACCATCCCCATGCCAGCTGCAGATTGGACCATTTTCACTGACTGATTTTCAGAAGTAGATCACCAGGCCTTTGTTCTTAGTCCATCTTAGTCTGGAAGCTCTCCTGAAACCTATTCAATATCATAGGAACACACAAACCTCCACGGATACATGGGTGGTGGCTGCACATGAGATACATTGGCTGGGAATTGAACCAGGGTCTCCCTCATGGAAGGTGAAAATCCTAGATTCTACGTATCTAATATTCCCCCAGACGCTGTTGATGCTGCTCATCTCAGGACCACGTTCTGAGCAGCAAGAGCCTGGTCCAACCCTCTAACCTTGTCTACAGTATTCCCCTTCTCAGTCCTGAAAAGGGTTAACTAAGGTCCCAGGGAGAGGTCAATGCTTAACCAAAAGCAACCATCTCAGGGACAGTGGCAGATAATGGGCGGAGTTGGGAGACTGCCCATCCTCCCTGACATCATGTGTACTGGCTACTGGCCACTCCACTTAGGAAAAGCTAGGCCCCAGCCACAGTACTCAATGCCAACAGGTTTGGTGTTTGGTTTAACCACAGTACTATGGCTTGTATGTGGAAAGACCAAAGTGAGGATGCCTTCATGCTGCTTTTCAGTCCTCTGGAAGCAAACCTTCCTGGTGGGAAGCACAGGGACATAATATGGAATCTAAACTTGAGCAGGTGGCCGTATCAGCCAGCAATTCTCTCACCTACAGCAGAGCTCCTCAGACTTCAGCGTGCATCAACTGTGCATCTATTCATTCATTCAATAAATATTTATTATGCACCTACTATATGCCAGGCATTGCTCTAGGTGCTGGGCATACAGCAAAGACCAAGACAGACAAAGGCTCCTCCTTCATGGAAATTTGATTCTTATGGGAATAGACAGGTAATAAGCAATACTGTTGTTAGGTGCCGTTGAGTCGGTTCCGACTTGTAGCAATCCTATGTACATAATTTTTTTTGTTTGTTTTCAGAACGAAACACTGCCCATCCTGTGCCATCCTCACAATTGTTGCTATGCTTGAGCCCATCATTGCAGCCACTGGGTCAGTCCATCTCACTGAGGGTCTTCCTCTCTTTTGCTGACCCTCTACTTTGCCAAGCACGATGTCCTTCTCCAGGGATTGATCCCTCCTGATAACATGTCCAAAGTACGTAACACCAAGTCTTGCCATCCTTGTTTCTAAGGAGCATTCTGGCTGTACTACTTCCAAGACAGATTTATTCATTCTTCTGCTAATGCATGGTATAGTCAATATTCTTTGCCAACATCATAATTCAAAGATATCAATGAATAAAAAATAGAGAAGTAAATTAAAGTATATTAGATGATAAGCGCTATGGATCAAAGAAAAAGTTGAGCAGGTAAGGGAGATAAAAGAGCAGGTTGCAGTAGGGTGGAAAGGATAGGCCTCGAAGGAGGTAAGTGAGGTAGCTATGGCGATATCTGGGGAACAGCCTTCCAGATAGAAGGAACAGCAAGTGCAAAGGCTTGAGGCTGGAGCATACTTGGTGTGTTCAAGAAACAGCCCAGAAGCCCACGTGCCTGGAGTGCAGTGATGGGTAGAAGCATGAGACCAGAGGAGTAATGGGGGCAGACCTCAATGGGCCTTGAAGACCATTGTAAGGACTTGGCTTTCATGTGGAGGTGAAATGGAGAATCACTGCAGGTCTTGGGGCAGATGAACAGCTTAGGATTTAAAAGGATCCTCTAGGCGCTGCATGGAAGATACACAGGGACTCTTTTAGGTGCAAAGGTCTGGGCCCTACTTTCAGAGTCTGCTTTAGAGGGGCTCAGGTGGGCCTGGGAATCCGCATCTTAAAAAGCCTTAGGCAACTGATTCTCTTGTAAAGTGTCCAGAGGCCCACCTGGGAAGAAAGCATTGACAGCTCCAGGACTCAGGATTAACATTGATGGAATGAAGTCACTCCTGGTTCCCCTTTTCCCTCCTGCCAGCCATGATCTGTGGCACCACCCCCTGCCCAATTCCAAGGGGCCCCATTTACATTGTTTTCTATGTAAATGATGCAATTTTCTAGAACACTTTGCAAATGACAGCCCCTGGGGTTGTGCAACAGGGCAGCTCTGCACGGTTCACCCTTGAGCACACTTCTCATCTACAGGAAAGAGGGTGCCAGGTCCCTCTGCTGGTGAAAATTTGAGAGTACACATGTAGCGTAAAGGGATTCCATCTGCTCCTAACCAAGGCTTGAATGTCTCAACATCGAGCGCCATTCGTTCTCCTAGTAGGCCTGAGATGGAGCCTTCGTAGACTCCTGAACCATGAAGATTGCAGTGAGGGGTCAGTCTTCTTACTCCTGTCAGTGTCCAGATGTGGCTCCAGGGACGCCTGATGTGCATTGCCCTGAGAAGGCACTTGTCTGGCACTAAAGGCCGGGCCCACACAAGGGCATGTGTAAGGTGGGTATAAGCAGAGGCAACAAGCAGTTCACAGGTGTGTGGAACAGGAATAATGCTGTTTGCCAAGGGCTACCCACCTATACCATCTGTTAACCCTTGTGACATTAGGGAAGGCAGCGTTAAAACTCCATTTTACAGGTGAGCAAACAAAGGCTTAGAGAAGGTAAGTATCCCAGTGCCTCTTCACAGGAATGTGATGGAAGAGGGAACATGTAAGCTGGAGAAAGTAATCACTTGTCCTGAGAGGTGGGCCTCATGAGAGGTGGGCAGCGGCAAAGCAACCCTGTCCAGTTCCAGCTCTGCCCCTTCCTAGCAAGGTGCCAACCTCCCTATACCTGTTTCCTCATCTGTAGAGTTGGAACCAAGAGGGAAGTTGTTGTTGTTAGGTGCCATCGAGTCGATTCCGACTCATAGAGACCCTACAGGACAGAGTAGAACCGCCCTATAGGGTTTCCAAGGAGCAGCCGGTAGATTCAAACTGTTGACCTTTTGGTTAGCAGCCAGAGCTCTTAACCACTACATCACCAGAGCTCCTAAGAGGGAAGTAGCTAATAGTAAGTGAGAAAACATACAAGTGCCTACCCAGTGCTGGTAAACACTAGGAGCTCAATGAGTGCTCTTGCTTGGACTTAAAGCACCTGGGCTGATGTACCTTTTTTTCAAGGATGGGTCCAACCTGCCTGCCCTGAGACAAGACATTTGGAGCATGGTCTGTTCTCACGGGGCCGAGAGGTTTTCCTGCCCAGCGGCCCTGAATCATGTTCTTCTCCCAGACCTGCCCTTCCTGGCCTTGGCATCCCTCCCAGGACTCTGCCCAGGCCTTCCGCCAACTTTTGCCCTTCCAGGAACTGCTCCCTACTCTCCAGGGCTGGTTTTCTGAGAAGGGGAGAAGGACCAGGCACAATTTATTTAAAAAAAAAAAAAATATCCAAAGCAAGACTTTGGGGTCCAACATGGCATTTTTGGAAGATAGAATCAAAACTGTCTAGCCCCACTTGGCTTACTGTCTACCTTAACAAGACTTAATTATTCCACTGTTTTCTTCAACATAACCTTACTATTTCAGGAAACTCCTGGCCAGGAAGATGAAAGTCGCAAATACGTTATTGTTCATTCCAGGAGCTTCCTGAAAGAATAATTTAAAGAAATATTGGCCTGTTCAACTCTTCAATAAATCAAAACAAACCAAACCCGTTGCCGTTGAGTTGATTCTTACTCATAGCAGAACTCAGAGTAGAGCTGCCCAATAGGGTTTCCAAGGAGTGGCTGGTGGATTTGAACTGCCAACCTCTTGGTTAGCAGTCAGACACTTAACCGCTATGCCACCAGGGCTCCAACTCTTCAATAGATAGCATCAAAAGAGAGTTTATACCTCAACACTCACCTCAAAGTCCCCTCTTGCTATGTCCCCTGATCCTAAACTATATACTAATCTTCACCCAGTCCTACTCAGGGCTCCCTCCACTGCCTTGAAAGCCCCACCTAAACCAGACCCTAAAATTCTGAGAACTCTCCTGACTTGCCCTCCCCATTCTGAGATGCTAGTGAGACTCTGTGGAGGCAGAACTCTCTCTTAGGTCAGGAAGAGTAAGCTCAGCCTTGTCTGATCAGTAGGTTGGTCTGGTGATATTTTCAGTGAGACAGTATTTGACAAGAAGAAACTGAGTCAAGAGAAGGTCTTCTCTCTGACCCTTGAGGTGGAGGAAGGCAGTGGCCTGAGTCCAGGCCAATCCCCAGGAGGCAGTTAACAGGACCCCGGAATCTGAGAAATAGTGACCTCGCAAGATCCAGCAAGGCCCTCGGGGAATTCCCGGGCACAACCTCTTCACTCTGCAGACAGGAAAGGGGCCTGGAGATCTGTGATTTGTCTAAATCACAAAGCTAGTTCAGTTGCTATGGGGATTAAATGAGTGAATACAGTGTCTAAGTAAAGGGCTTAGACACTGCCTGGTACCAACCAAGCTCTCTGTGTGTTTGTTAACTGAAAATAGTGGAGTGTCTGGCCTAACTCTAGGCAAACTCAAGTTGGCCTTTTGGATTTCAAAAACAAAAAACTGATTTTAACCTCGAATCCACACAGTGGTTCTCTACCTTGAGCTTGATCAGAATCACCTGGAGGGTTTGTTAAACTACTCCCAGAGTTTCTGATTCAGTAAATCTGGGGTGGGGTCTGGGAATCTGCATTTCTAACCAGCTCCCCAGTGATGCTGATGCCGGCCAGGAGACCCCGCTTTGAGAACCACTGACCCAGAGGAATGGATTGCTAAGGGTGTAAAACCTGGCACAGGTGAGAGAGGAACGTGGGGACAGTGGGTCCCTTGGCCCTTTCCCCGGAGTAGGGGATCCCCCGGGCGGGCCCCGAGCTGTTTTCGCAGCAGCACAGCTTCAGGCTGCGCGTCCGTTCTGCCTGCCTGCGCCCCACTGGGAATATTCTGAGTAGCCCCCTACTCTGTCTTTACTTCCTGCTTTCAACAGGAGGGGCAGCCCTTCTTCTTTGCAGCTGGGCAGGTTTGACACCCAGGCAAGGGAGGTCTGTGCACTGAGAATGAATCAAACACCCACCAGGCAGGTGAAACCAACGCATCCTTTATTGCAGACTCAAAGCGACAGGAGTTCACTCACACTGGGAGCTCCGATTTAGGGAGCTTCTCTGACTGCCCCAGCTTCCCCAGAGAGGGACGGGCAAGCTCTCCAAGCAGAGAGCAGCGTAGAAAACAACTTCTGGGGAGCAACCCCTTGAAAGGGCCTGAGGTGAAGCCCTGGGGAACAGGTGGCTTGGCATGCAGGGCTTAATCAGAAAGACAGCGGCCAGAGGTGATGAGGCCTTGGTCAGGCAAACACAGGCCTCCTCTCCTGCCACTGTGGGTCACTCCCTTCGCTGGAGTGTGGGGCAAACTCTGAAAGACTCAAGAGGCCCAGGGTCTCCCAGCCAGGGCTGGATTAGGAGGGAATGAGCAGGTCCAAAGCCCTGTTAAGTAGCAGGTTGGAGAGCAGAGAGAACTCCACCCTCGACTCTGAGGACATCCCCAGGGCCATGCCTAGAACCTTGCTTGCTTCTCAAACTGTAAAGTACTTGTAGGAGTCACCGGGGGGTCTTGTTAAAGTGCAGATCCTGATTCAGAAGGCCTGGGGTGCAACCTGAGAATTTGCATTCCTAACAAGCTCCCAGGTGAGGCTGATGCTGCTGGTCCATCGACCACACTGTGAGCTGCAAGGCTGTTGTTTGTATCAGAAAAAGCCGCCCTTTGACTAGGAGAAACCTAGCTCTAGGACATGGGTAGGGCAAGCTAGGCTTCAGCCCCCACTCACTCCCAATGGTCAGAGCTGAACTCACAGCCCTGGAGATCCTGTCTCGACCTCCTCACCCTGAAACCCCTTTTCCCAGAGCTTGGCCAACCAGGCCTTGGGAAATGAGCAGAGTGGACAAGGTATCTCTTGGGACACAGAGCACTCAGCAGTGGGCCAGCAATGCCCCCACCTGTCAGCTCCCTGCCGTGAGTCAGGAGGCCTGGACAGGGTCAGACCGATGGGCTGGGAGCACTTTGAGGAAGGGTTTCTGCTCTGCGGACTAGTCTGGGCTGGGAACAGCTTAACCCTAGGAGTGGTTGAATGGCCACTAGTCCACAGGATGCAGGAGTTGCATGGCCTGGGGTGTCAGGCTGCCTCCAGATACCCACACAGAGGTCCAGGCCAGGTAAGTTCTGGGGCAGCTCCAAGTTAGCTTGCTCCACAGGTGAGGAGAGGGTGGGAGGTAGATACCTAGAGGGTCAAAAGGTCAGGGGTTCTGCAAACCAAAAGTGTTGCCAGAAAGCAAGAGCCCAGGCCTTCTCCTGGCAGGATGCCCAACCATCCCGGTTTTAGCACTGACAGTCACATTCCGGGAAACCCCTCAATCCCAGGCAAACCAGGACGGTTGGTCACCCCATTGCCTGGCCACATCCTAGACCCCAGGCTGAGGGCCTAGAAATGACTAGGTCGTCAGGGCTTTGGGTAGTGACGTGGGAGCCAAAGGGCTATGAATCTGTTGGTCTGCAGAGCCCCCAGGTGACCGCTTACATGGCAGGCAAGCAGTGGCCTGAGGGAGACTGGTCAGTGTGACCATCAAATTACCTAGGACCAGGCCACAGGGTAAATGCCTCTGTTTCTCTGGGGGCCACTTCTCCTGCGGCTCAAAGGAGGATGTCAGCCGCACCGGTCCCTCCTGAGGGAGGGATAGAGTTCCCAGAGCTTCCTCTCCTCTCTCCTGCCCATTCCTTTATCCTAGGAAGCAGAGCAGAGGAAGCCCAGAGGCAACCAGCCTCAGCCTCCTAAATGAATGTTCTCAGCCCTGCTTGGCCCCGCAGGCAGATTCTCACCCCAGCTTTCACACCACTCCTGGTTCCAGCTCCCGCTATCTGGGTATCTAGGATGGGGCACTGTGAAGGGTGTGCCTTCCCCCGAGTCTGTTCTCAGGAAGCAATAAATAGACGGAGGTTGTCTTCTACTCCTCTCAGAGTGGCAACCGGCTCTCAGCACTAAAAACAAGGCCTCAAACTCGCAGGTCCGAGAAAATGCTCAACAGTGCTCATTCCATGGGCTCATAAGGTAGCTGAAGTGGGTGTGAATGGATAAACAAAATGTGGTACCTGAAGACTGGAGGTAATTTGGAGGCATGTATTTCCTAAAAAGCCTCCAAGAGCCCAAAGGAGGCAGAGGCTCCCAACCGAAGCCCCTTTTTCCAAATACCAAGGCTCAGAGAGGGCGAGGGGTCTGCCCAGGTTTGCACAGAAGCTGCGAGTGCTCCAGCTCCAGCTCCAGCCCCCTCGCCTCCTCCCTCAGGTGTGTCAGGCCCCCTACTGCTCTAAGCTATCTATCCTGGGCCCTGGGCCGGCCACACCCCTTCCCTTCATGCGCTATCTGGCCCGCCCGCCCCCAAACCCCCAAGCTTGGCCTCCCATGGGCCCATGGGATCCCTCCCCTCAGGGTGCTAGGCCAAGTGGCCTCTGTCCCTTGCTGGGTGGGCATGAGGAGAGTGGCCTAAGGTGGGAGGGCCTGCGCGCCCTCCGGAGACATGAGCATGTCAAACTTGATGAGTGGTGGGGCGATCACGCGCACCTCAGCGTTCAGCGGGTTGAAGCGGAGGTTGATGCTACGCAAGGCTGGCATGGCAGCCAACTTCTCCACAGGCACATCTGTTGGGGAGAGAAGGGACAGGTTAGGAGGGCTGGGGCCAAGGAGGCAGAGAAGACACAGGTCAATGGACCAGGAAGACAATGACACAGTGGCAGGGAGCAGGCTCCAGCCCCCACTGCACGTACGAGTCAGCTCCTGGGTGCCAACCAAGGTACCACAACCACATGGAGGAAAGCATCATGAAAAATAAGGCCCAGGTTTCTCAAAATGTTAAACACAGAATTACCCTATGGCCAAGCAATTCTACTCCTAGATATTTATCCAAGAGAACTGAAAGCAGAAACACAAAGACATATGTATACACTAATGTTCATTGTAGCATTATTCACAATAGACAAAAGATAGAAACAATCCAAATGTCCATCACTGGATGACGAATGGATAAATAAAATGTGGTATATACACACAAGGGAGTATTTTTCGGCCATAAAAAGGAATGAAGTTCTGATATATGTTGCAACATGAATGAATCTCACGAACATTATGCTGAATGAAAGAAGTCAGACACAAAAGACCACAGACTGGATTATTCCATTCATATGAAATGTCCAGAATAGGCAAATCCATAGAGACAGAAAATAGATCCGTGGTTGCCAGGGCCTGTGAGAGGGGAGAATGCGGGGTGACTGCTTAATGGAGTCTCCTTCAGGGTGATAAAAAAGTTCTGGAACGAGACAGTGGTTGTACAACACTGTGAACGTATTAAATGCCACTGAATTATACACTTTTTAATGTACAATGTTATGTGAATTTCACCTCTATAAGAAAAAATAAATAAGGATCAGGACAAGGCAGTAGCCATATTAAACACTTGATGATGCTTAACAGTTCCTCATACCTTCAGGGATCAGTCCCTGCAGGAGGACATCGTGGTTGGTAAAGTAGAGGGTCAGCAAAAAAGAGGAAGACCCTCAACGGGATGGATTGACACGGTGGCTGCAACAATGGGCTCAAGCATAACGAGTGTGAGGATGGCGCAGGACCAAGCAGTGTTTCATTCTGTTGTACTCAACGGCACCTAACAACAACCTTTAGGATAAGGACCCATGGTGGTGCAATGGTTAAGCGCTCTGTTGCTAATCAAAAGGTCAGCTGTTCAAACCCACCAGAAAGATGTGGCAGTCTGCTTCCATAAAGACTACAGCTTTGGAAACTCTATGGGGCACTTCTACTCTGTCCTATAGGATAACTATGAGTTGGAATTGACTCAAAGGCAATGGGTTAAACCTTTAGGAGCACCAGTCTGATGTTCAAATCCCAGGTCCACCACTTAACAGCTGTGTGGCTTTAAGCAAATTACTAAACTTCATATTAGGGTGATAATAATATATATATATATCCCTAGCAGGGCTGTTTCAGGATGAATAAGATGATATATATATATATACACAGTACTCAATACTAGATATTATTATTAAAGGAAACCAGGGCCCAGAAAAGTCGAGTAACTTGCCTAAGGTCACAAGTGTGTAATTAGCTGAGCTAAGATTTGAATCTAGGTTCTCAGAAAGGCTGTGGGAGTTCAGTGGAGGGAGTGGCCAGGCTGAGCCTGGAGGTGGCAGCTGACTTAAGCTGTTGAAGGATGGACTGGATTTAAATGGAGGGGAGTGGGTGGGGAGGCTTGTGGTTGGAGAGTAAAACCAAAAAAAAACCCCAGATCTGTTGCTGTCAAGCCAATTCTGACTCATGGCGACCCCATGTGTTACACAGTAGAACTGAGCTCCATAGGGTTTTCTTGGCTATAATCTTTAAGGAAGCAGATCACCAGGTCTTTCTTCCGTGGTGCCACTGGGTAGATTTGAACTGCCAACCTTTAATTATTAGTTGAGTATAAACAGTTTGTACCACCCAGAGACTTGGTTGTAAAGAAGGGGCAAAACAATAGGGGCCGGATGCCCAAGAGAGAATGGGGACGGGAGTGGCTAGAAGGTAGACTCAGTGGCATCTAGAGGCTTCCAGGACCAGATTCTGAGGCCCCAACCATGTCAGCAGTTTGGAACAGCAAGAACTGCAGGAACTCTCAGCCCAGGAAGCTGCGCACTCCCATCTGGTCCCAGGGAGCCTGTGGGACAATTTGGTCTGTTTTTCTGTTCCCCACTTTGGACCACCAGTATGGGGGAGTCACTACTTAGGAGGGGGAGCCTTGTGGTTAAGAAAGTGACTCCAGACCACCTGAGTTCAAATCCCAGCTCTGCCAATTTCTAGCTGTGTATCCTTGGGCAAGATAAACACCAAACTTTCTGTGACTCAGTTTCCGCATATGTAAATGGGGGTAATAATAGTACCAACCCATGACACTGTAGTGAGGATTCAAGGAGTTAGTCCAAAGTACTTAGAAGTGGCTGGGCACACAGTAGGTGGTAGATAACAGGAGTGAATGTTATGACATACAGGCTGGAAGGCCTGGGCTGCCCTGGATGGATAAGCCTTGTCCAGGTGGCACCAGTGGCCGCATCCTCTGCTCTGATCAAACTTTCTGTCCCTGGATACACATTCTATACATCATGGCCCTTACTTCAGTGTGTAGTTCCTAAAAAGAAGGACATTCTCTTATGTCACCAAAGTGCAGTTATCAATTTCATACATTTACATTGATATAATACTTTTATCAAATACATTGCCCATATTCCAGTAATGACGTCCTTCATAGTACCCTCTCCCCTCCCCGCAGTACAAGATCCGGTCTAGGGGCAGGTATGTCTCTGTGGACTCCTTTAATTTGCAGGCACAGTCTTTCTTTGCCTTTTATGACACTGACATTTTTGAAGAATACTCCCCCCCCCCCGCTTTCTCGCTATGAATCAGAATCGACTCGAGGCAACGGGTTTGGTTATGAACAGAGCGCTCCTCGTGTTGTTTCTCTGATGTTTCTCATGATTAAACTGGGATTGTGCATCCTCGGCTGGGAAATTGCACAAGTGATGTGTCCTCAGAGTATCACATCAGGAGGCACACAGTGTCCATTTGTCCCTTATAAGTTGTGTCATGGATTGAATTGTGTCCCCCAAAAGTATCTGTCAACTTGGCTGGGTCATGATTCCCAGTATTGTATGATTGTGTACCATTTTGTAAATCTGATGTGATTTCCTTATGTGCTGTAAACTCTATCACTGTGATGAGGTTATACTGATGAGGTTTACAAGATTAGACAGTATCTTAATCCAATCTCTTTTGAGATGTAAAAGAGAGAAGCGAGCAGAGACACATGGGAACCTCATACTACCAAGAAAGCAGTGCCGGGAGCACAGCATATCGTGTGGACCTGAGGTTCCTGCACAGAGAAGCTCCCAGACCAAGGGAAGATGGACACGGACCTTCCTCCAGAGCCAACAGAGAAAGTGTTTCCTTGGATCTGACGCCCTGAATTTGGACTTGTAGCCTCCTGGACTGTGAGAGAATAAGCTTCTCTTTGTTAAAGCCATCCACTTGTAATTCTGTTAGAGCAGCACTAGATGACTCAGACAAGTAACATTAATTTTGATCACCGGTGAAGGTGTTGCCTGAACTCCTCATGGTATAATTACTGAGGTTTTTTTCCTCCTTTGCAACTAACAAGCAGCCTCTGGGGACACACAACATCCTGTGCCTCATCAAAATTTAGCACCCACTGCCCCTAGGTTTAGCATCTACTGAGGATTCTTGGCTGACTTTCATGATGGCTGTAAAATGATTTTCCAACTCCAGTACTCCCTTGGCATTCGGCTGTAAGCAGAAGCTCTCCCTTCTCTCTCATTTATCAATCGATCATCAATATGGCCTCTTGTGCTTCCAGCGGTTTATAATTCATCATGGTATTTAATTACTTTGGTGCTCAAATTGTCCCAGATCTGGCCAGTGGGGGCCCCTTCAGTCTGGCTCCTGCGTCTTTTGACATGCCGCCTGCAAGGTTTTGATGAACTTTCTTACTTTCTGGTAAGGCTCTTCTTCGACCTGCCCTGCCCCAGTCCTGGAAGCAACGACTTCTCCAAGAAGCCCTGGTTCTTTCCACGGGGAAGGGCTTTCGTGCTAGGTGGCTAAGCGTGCGTTTCAACCCATCCATGAGGCACGTGTGCATCGCATCCACTGGCTTTTGACTGTTGCCTGGAATACCAGGCCACATTCCTTACCGCCTACCTCTCTCCTGTGCCAGCAGTGGGCACCTTGGGGGCCTCACCTGCCCTTAAGGGCTGGGGTGAGCACTCTTCTGATGTATGTATGTCCAGGAGCAGGGTTGACTGCTGGGTCACAGGATACTGGGTATACTTCATCTGACTGCTCTCTAGGACTCCTGCTGAGTCTACCAGGAGCTCCAGGCACCCTGCTGCCACAAGGGCTTTCAAAAGAGGCTGCCTGGACCTGCCGGCCCCACCTCCAGGTTGACAGATACACAGCCCTTGACCTTCAGCATGGGAGCCCCAGGCCTGCAGCAAAATTTCTGCTGCATCCTTGGAGCTCTGAGGTGAGGGATGGGGCAGTGCCTGGGGCTCCATAACCAGGAAAGAGCCTCCACAGCTGAATCCCCTGAAGGCAGATACACCTCTCCCCTCTGGGCTTGGTACTGGATATAGCTACCCCTTTGCACTCCTGGGGAGAAAGGGAAGGAGAGGCCACTAGCTCGCACATACATGTCACACCGGAGTTTATAAAGCATTTCCATATCTGATCTTCCCCACAGCCGTGGGGGTAGAGCAGGTGCTCCTCTGCCCACTTTACAAATGAGGAAACTGAAGCCTGAGTTAGCCACGGAGATGGACTGAATATAAGATTACAGGGAAAGGAAACAGGCATTGAGCCTCAGATCTCTTCTGCAAGTGTTACAGCTGCCTGAGCCCACTCACCTGCTCACAGAAGCACAGAAGCCCTGGATTTGGCCTCTGTGGAGAAAGCCAACCAGAAGGTTCTGTGAGGGACTCATTTTCATGGGCTGTTGGCCAGAGGCTGGACAGACCCCAGAAGAGAGACCATCAGAGCTGGGAGGACCTTTGAAATCAAGGAAGCCAAGGTGCAGCGGGAAGAAGCAATTTTGCCCCAGTTACCCAGCCACTGGGTGGCATGGCTGATGCTGACATAGAGGAAATTTGCTTGGGCCAGAGAGGAGGGCTATGCAGAAGTCCCCAGGCCCTGTGAACAGCAGCTGTCTTCTGATCTCCTCACAGAGAGGCACTCATCCTCCCTTAGCCCAGTGGGATGACCTGGTCTCTGAGCCCCCTGAGGGCAGGGCTCTGTTTATTGGACCAGGGGCCAGTCGGAGGCCTTGCACCTCGTGGGAGCACAGGAAAGCTCCTGAAGGCAGAGGCAGTCTTCTCTTCATCTTTGAAACCTCAGGGGAAACACTCGGCACATACACATGATGGACACCAAAGGACACTCTGGGCAGGTGGGTCCCAGGCAAGAAGACTGGCTATAGGGCAGCCAGGTGGGGCTGGTCTCTACCTGTGTGGCAAGCAAGAACCAGCCTGACAGATGAGGAGGACAGGAGTGAGCCGTGAAGGTGGGGTGGGGGAGGGCAGAGTCCAAGGCAGACGTGGCTCCATGGTTCTGCTAGGGAAAGAGCGGAGACCAGGCTGTTTCCAGAATGCAAGGGTAAGTGGACAAGACCTCAGGGAGAGGAAGAAAAGCAAGATGGACTGACATAGTAGTACCCACCCACCTCCCTTCTGCTTTCTCAGGAGCTCATTTGGATGCAAATGTCACACTACTCAGCTGCCTGCAGCCTCTGGATCTTCCATTCCCCTTCTGGGTTGTTAATTGCTGTGGAGTCGGTTCTGACTCATGGCGACCCCATGTGTAACAGAGTAGAACTGCTCCATCGGGCTTTCTTGGCTGTAATCTTAACAAAAGCAGATTGCCAGGACTTTCTTCCACAGTAGGGCTGGGTGGGTTCGAACCGCCAACCTTTAGGTTAGCAGTTGAGAGTAAACAGTTTGTGCCACCTAGGGACCCCCCCTTACTGGGTGGGGGCTGCCTCTTCTAGGTGTGGGGAAGGAAAGGGCTGCCCATGGTCGTTCTTGGTGCTCTCCACATGAGCTGCTCCCCCATTTTCCTACCGATAATGGCCAGGCAGGAAAGGGCTAACAGCTTGAAGCCTTCACATTTCCTGCTGAGAGTGTCAGCTTTGCAAGGGTCAAGACTTTCAGCACAGCAGGCAGCAGGCGGTGGGGCAGACCTTCTCTTCTGCCCCAGGTCATCTAGAATTAACCAACCGCCTTGCATTTGTCTTTTAAGAGGTATTTAAGACATTTCACAGGAATCATAACTCCCACGTGACACAGAAGGAAATCAAGGCCCAAGAAGGTTTAGTGTCATGTCTAAAGGGTCCCAGCAAAGGAGGCAGTAGCTGAGATCTGATATCTGAGTGCCTGCTATGGAACAGGCCCTGCCATAGATGGTTTCTCACAACAACCCATTTTGTGGGTAAGAAAACCGAGTCTCAGATCGATGACTTCCCCAGGGTCACCAAGCCAGTAAGTGGTGGAGACAGGAACATGCCTGATACCAAAGCCATGTGCTTTATCCCACACCATGGAGGGACAAGGCCAGGGCCAGAAGCCGGCCTCCTTCCACTGGTGCCCCAGCCCCCAGAGGGTCATTAGCACGGGCAGATTTCTCTAAGAAACATACTGAGGTCTGCTCTGCACCCTGGGCTGAGGGCATCACATCCTCAATCATCAGTACAACCTCACCTCAGAGATGGGGCTGAGGCTCGGCGCTGCCAAGTCACTGCATCTCTCCATCTGCCCCGGGGACCACAGGTGCTGCCTCAGTTTCCCTACCCATAGAAAGAGGAGGTTGATCTAGGAATTTGCTAAGGACCCTACCAACTCTGGACTCTGTGTCCAGGATGGCCAGCGGCCTGCACAGGGGCCGGTGATCATGAGAGCGGGAAGAGGGTCTCCCTGCAGTCCTGATGCGGCTGGTTTGCTGAGCAGGAACTGAAGACCAGCTGCAGCCCAGCCTCAGCAGATCCTTGGGACCTCAGGCTTAGTTAGAGCAGTGCTGCCTGAGTTCTCAGCTGCCGTCATTTCCACGCCTACCACCGTGCAGGCCTCTCGGGGGTCTGCGGCGCTTTCCGAACCAGTGATGGCCTTTGCA
This sequence comes from Trichechus manatus latirostris, assembly GCF_000243295.1. Taxonomy (NCBI): domain Eukaryota; kingdom Metazoa; phylum Chordata; class Mammalia; order Sirenia; family Trichechidae; genus Trichechus; species Trichechus manatus. The sequence goes on along the minus strand of NW_004444099.1, from coordinate 316,713 downwards.
GGCAGAGATGGGGGATTAGGTGTACCTCTTCCCCCTGATTTAATTGCTAAAGTCGTTTGAGCAGCTTAGAGGAAGGAGCAATGGGGCCAGCAGAACATGTCTGAGCTGGCAGAATCAACAAACCAGAGCAGCCAAGCCAGCAAGAGAGAAGCCCAAGGGGTCAACCTGGAATTTCACAATCAAACTTAAAGATCATGTATGCTCACAGCAGTCTGACAAGAGGGGGACGGTAGAAAGGAGGGTATGAAATGACCTGCATTTTGTGGATGCGGAAGCTGAGACATGGAGAGGTTAAATAAACTTCCCGTAGCCTCCAGCAAACTAGCAGCAGGGTGGTAACAGGACCCAGGTCTCAGGCTTTTGGGGACACCTGGAGAGGAGGAGGAGCCTCAGCTTCTTCCTCTGTGCCTTGTGCCATTCCCATCACCACTTGATGATGTCCTGCTGACCTCACACAAATCCTAGCCCAAAGGCCACCTCCTCCATGTCGCTCTCCTTGGTCCCCCTCTGAACTCCCATAGCACTTTCTTTACCCCCTACTTGTATCATGCATCATGCTTTGCCATCTGTGAGTATGGCTGTTCACCTTGTAAACGCAGTACCTAGCACAGTGCCCATAGGGGTGCTCATAAATATTTGTTGGAAGAATGAATGAATGCTTTGCCTCCAGAACCAGACCATAAGCTCCTTCAGGCTCGAGACTGCCCTGGGCTGGGCACACAGTGGACTCACCACCATTGCTGTTTGATTAACGACTCTAGCCACACTTACAGTCAGGAGTCAGGCTCTTCCTGAGCCTGGCCCTTTCTGCGGGCATTTGCATGTCAGGGCCAGGCTTCTGTGGACCAAGGCTGGGAAAAGACACTGGCGATTTAGCAGTAGTGATCTAATTTAGAAAATAGGGAAATATTGATAAGCAAAAATAAAATCAGATCATCCATACCATACCACCTAGAATTGATCTCTGTTAATATTTCGGTGGTGCCCTAGTGGTACAGTGGTTAAGAGCTACGGCTGCTAATCAAAAGGCTGGCAGTTCAAATCCACCAGGCACTCCTTGGAAACCCTACAGAGCAGTTCTACTCTGTACTATAGGGTTGCTATGAGTCAGAATCGACTAGACGGCAGTGGGTTTTAATGTTTTGGTATATGGTTCTCCCAACTTTGTAAGGTATGTGTGTGTGCATCTACACATGTGTGTCTGTACACAAACACACACACACACATATCTCCAAGATGGCCTCCTAGATACCATTCCACAATATACTTTTCTTGATTATACCTTATACAAGCATCTGTTCAGGTTACAAATCAATGACATTTTTATCACTGCATCATAGTCCACGGTGTGGATATATTACACTTTGGCTCGTGTTTCTATTGTGGACATTCAGGTCTTTCCAACTTTTCACCAGTACAGATAATGAGAGGCTATGCATCTACAGGTCAGCCTGGGTGGTACAAATGGTCAACTCACTTGGCTGTGAATCAAAAAGTTGGTGGTTGAAATCTACCCAGAGGTGCCTTGAAAGAAAGTCCCTGCAATCTACTTCTGAAAAATTGGACATTGAAAATCCTATGGAGCACATTTTTACTCTGACACACATGGGGTTGCCATGAGTCAGAATCGACTCGAAGGCAACTGGTTATTAGCTACGCATCTAGAAGGCACTCTGGGGCTACTTCCATCTCATTCAGCCTCCTACTGCAGAGTATAGGACTGTGAAGTTCTAGCGATGCTCCTTTAACTTTCCCACTGCCCCCAAGTGTGTGGTGGTGGTGGTGGGCTCCTGTTGCAAACTGCAAAACCCAAGACCCAGCTGCCCCTGGTAAGGGAAGAAGGACCCCCAATGAGGCCCAAACACCCACATGGGCCAGCGTGGGATGGGACACTGCATACTGCACCATTGCCCCACCTCTCAAGAGGCTGCAGGGACGGTGGCTGGGTGCTTCCTGGACTCCTGTCTGACCCTCTCTCCCCTGTGCAGGCAGAATCCGTTCTCCTCTCACTGCAGACAGTCACCCCGTCGCCCTCCCATGTCTGCCAGAAGCTTAAAGTAATCGATAGCAGAATCAGAGTGGGCAGTATTTACAGAAAATTACTTCCCCCAAGCTCAGCTTGACCTCAGCTCACTGATCATTAGCATGATTGACTGGTAAACGTATTTCATGCCAGCGGGACTGGCTGCAAAGCAAGATGATAAAAACGACCACTGTCAGGACGCCGTTCCTCCATACGTGTCTCGCCCAGATGGAGGGGTCTCGCCCAGGTCGTAGGCCTCCCAGCACACAGGTGACCCAGCAGAGGAGGTGGATCTCCAAAGTGGGTGGGCTGGGCCTCAGGGCATATTGGTCCCTTCTGAAATTGGGCTCTTAGGCTCCCCAGACTGGGGCCCAAAGCCCAAGTTCTCTGGCTTACTTGGCAGCTTAAAAACAAATCCTGTTTCGTTATGCATATTTGTGCAAAAAAAAAGTAAAATAGAAAAAGAGTGACTTACAAATAAATTAAACAGGATTTTTTGATAAATTCATGCAAATAAAAAAAAAAAAAAGCCCAGCGCCCTGACCTGCCCAGGCTGGAGTGCCAGGACAGTTCACACATGGCTGTTTGTCCCACTGCTGGCCCGGACTGTGTCCTCCCAACCAGAATGCTTGAGTTTTCATGATCCCTCAGCCTCTCTGTCTCCATCGTTGGAGATCCAGCAGGTGGGTTTCAAGCCCGCATCTCAGGAACACCTACCTGACCACACGCCTGGGGTGCTGATTTAAGGTGCAGACACTGTGCTCCAGCCAAGCTCTAGGGCCCTGGCCCTCGGGGCAGCACCCGAGAGGCTGCCTCAGCCAGGGAGTCCCAGGCATGTTCATATTTGAAAATCCCTGGCTGTCCCTGGGAGTCAGCCCCCTTACCTCAGCCTCCTGGCAGCCCTTGGTGCCTGGAGACCAAAACATCTGATCAAGAATGCCAGGCTGCAAGAGACAGAGAGGGCCACATAAACCAGAGACTCCATCAGCCTGAGACCAGAACTAGATGGCCCCCGGCTGCCACCAATGACCGCCCTGACAGGGAACACAACAGAGAATACCGGATGGAGCAGAGAAAGGTAGGGTGCAGAACTCAAATTCTAGTAAGAAGACCAGACTTAATGGTCTGACTGAGACTAGAGGAACCCCAGAAAGCATGGCCCCTGGATTCTCTATCAGCCCAGAACTAAAACAATTTCCGAAGCCAGCTCTTCAGACAGGGATTGGACTGGACTGTGGGACATAAAGTGATACTCGTGAGGAGTGTGCCTCTTAGCTCAAGTAGATACAAGAGACTAAACAGGCAGCTTCTGTCTGGAGGTGGGAAGGGAGGGCAGAGAGGGTTAGGAGCTGGTTGAATGGACATGGGGAATCAGGGGTGGAAAGGAGGAGTGTGCTGTCACAGTATGGAGAGAGCAATTAGAGTCACATAACAATGTATGTATAAATTTTTGTATGGGAAAAAATAAAAATAAAAAACAAAGAATGCCAGGCTGAAGGGAGAATGAAGAAAACCAAAGACACAAGGGAAAGATTAGTCTAAAGGACTAATGGACCACAACTACCACAGCCTCCACTAGACTGAGTCCAGCACAACTAAATGGTGCCCAGCCATGACCACTGACTGCTCTGACAGGGATCACAACAGAGGGTCCTGGACAGAGCTAGAGAAAAATGTAGAACAAAATTCAAATTCACACACACAAAAAAAGACCAGGCTTACTGGTCTGGCAGAGACTGGGGAAACCCTGAGAGTATGGCCCCGGACATCCTTTCAACTCAGTACTAAAGTGACTCCTGAGGTTCACCCTTCAGCGAAAGATTAGACAGGCCCATAAAACAAAAGGGGACTAAAGGGGCACACCAGCCCAGGGGCAAGGACAAGAAGGCAGGAGGGAACAGGAAAGCTGGTAATAGGGAACCCAAGGTTGAGAAAGGGAGAGTGTTGACATGTCGTGGGGTTGGCAACCAATGTCACAAAACAATATGTGTATTGATTAATGAGAAACTAGTTTGTTCTGTAAACCTTCATCTAAAGCACAATTTAAAAAAAAAAAAATACCAGGCTTAGCCTCATGCCCCTACTCAGAATGCCACAGGAGACAAACACAAACTATGGTAGCCTGGCGAGGACAGGGAATCAGGGCACACTCATGCACATCCCTCAGACCACACTCACACCTGGGTCTGTCCCTTCAGAAGGTGTGTGGGAGCCAGGTGGAAACAGGGATGGGGGCCTTCCCCGCTCCACAGGGCCCCGGACTAACTGAGCATCCTGGGGTGGGTGGGGCAGAAATAGCCCCTGCCCTCAGGGAGCAAGGAGCACGTTGCACTGCCCTTGACCATCCTAGGAGCTGAGTTCCACAGCCCTCAGGGAAGGCTTTGCATCCAGGAGTGTTCTAAGTCCACCACTGAAAGACAGGCCACTGGGAGAGTGGGCAGGGCCAGCGCCCGAGGCCTGAATCTGGCTCTGTCATTTCAATGCCACGGAAGCTCAGGCCAGCCCCTTCACCTCTGTGAAACTCAATCTTTCATCTTTAAAATGATCCTTCCTATCTCAGGGTCTGTGTGGTGGGACCACAGAGGACAGCAGAGGGACCACAAAGGTTACTGTGGAGCAGAAAAGAGTACAGCAGGTACCCCCATTGAGAGGATGGAAAGCCCAGAGTGTTTTAAGAATCCATTAATGAACCTAGATGGTCCCTGGGTGGTACAAATGGTTAACATGCTCAGCTGCTAACCAAAAGATTGACAGTTCAGGTCTACCCAGAGGTGCCTCAGAAGAAAGGCCTGGCAATCTACGTCTGAAAAAACAGCCACTGAAAACCCTATGGAGCAGTTTTACTCTGATACACATGGGATCACCGTGAGTCGGAACTGACTAAGCATCAAGGGGTTGGTATTTTTTGGTTTAATACACCTAGAGATGCATTTTTTTTAAAGTACAAGTTGTGAGGAAAGAACAACAAAGGTAGACAAAGCCACTGCTTCGACGTTCTCCTCGTTGACCATCCTGGTCAGCAGAGGTGAGCTAGTAGACACCTAGAGGCTCCACCTGCCACGTCCTTCTTCCACAGACCCCTGCCCTGGATCTGACAGGAAATCAAAGGTGGATCGTAACAAACCTCTTCAGAAATATCATGGTCTCTTAATGGTTTAATTGAGACTGGAGGGACCCTGGAAGACATGGCCCCCAGACTCTCTGTTAGCCCAGGACTCAAACCATTCCCAAGGCCAACTCTTCAGACAAAGATTGGACTGGACTCTGGGACCTAAAATGATACTCATGAAGAGTGTGCTTCTTAGATCAAGTAGATACAACGGACTAAACGGGCAGTTTCTGTCCGGAGGCGAGATGAGAAGGCAGAGAGGGTCAGGAGCTGGTTGAATAGACACGGGAAATCCAGGGTGGAAAGGAAGAGTATGCTGTCACAGTATAGGCAGAGCAACTAGGGTCACAAAACAATGTATGTATAAGTTTTTGTAGGAGAGACTAACTTGAATTGTAAAATTTCACTTAAAGCACAACAATAAAAAAAAGGAAAAGAAATATCATAGTCTTCTTATTGGTCACTCTGGAGCTTCCCTGGCGTTTATCCTCCCAGTCAGATTGCCTGTCTTTGCTCCTCCCTGGGCCCCTCCTCTCCTGCACTCAGGCCACTGCAAGGTCCTGGCCCAGCCCCCTCACTCAAGGCTGCTCGTGGTTCCTTGGATTAGACGCTCTGGGAGGACCCACAAAAGGATGACAATTTTGTTGTCAATTCATTAAATGTCTGCCATTCCTTCCCTCATAGCTGGCAGTGTGTGTGTGTGTGTGCGTGAGCACACACGTCTAACACTCACAATGAGGGCCAGAACTGCCTAATTAATCTGCAGTGTGTTTGCCCAGCGCTGGATTGCCGGGCGCTAGGACATGCAGGAGGGAGAAGTAATGGCCTCACCTAAGTTTTCCCTGGGGTGGAGGTGGAGGTGAAGATGGCCCCACTGCAATCCTCTTCATCTTGGGAATTAAGGCTGCTGCTACCAATTTCACAAATCTTTCTGCTCAGGTTTAAAACAGTTGCCAAAGAAATAACACCTCCCTTACAACTGAAGAAATAAGGACCAAAAAAAGCTCCTAAAATAACCACTAGGTGGGAAGGAGTGAAGTAGGACCCTGCCTGGGACACCAGCTCCAGGGAAACAGAATGACTTGAAGGTGAGGTATGGTGGGGCGTGATGAGTAGGGTGTTAGGAAGCAGCCAGAGAGCAGAGGGGAAAGGAAGTGGGGAGGGTCTGAGCAGTGTGTGCTGGCCAGTGTTTAACAATCTGCTCTCTGGGGAAAAGAAGAAACCTGGTTTGTAGCATCTGCCAGCTTTCATGGTGTAAATACTCTTACCATGGCTGATTTCAAGCTACCAACGTGAGGTTATTGAGCTTCAGGGAGCAGACTCTGGCACACCACTGGCTGAGCCAAGTTGTGTAGCACCCTTAGGCAGGACTCTAGGCTCCCACTGCAAAAGGTGTGGAAGTGCAGGCCGACTCCTCTCTACTTGCATAAGGATTCTTTGGCATAAACTTGTACTTTGGGAACTGAACCACTGTGTTGCTATTTATATTTCTCTGTTCTCGGGTGCCTTTGGCTTGCTGATAAATTTCCTTCTGAAAATGCCAGGTGAGCGGGCTGTGCTGCAGGGAGACCAGGAAATGGGTTTTGTGGGCACAGGGCAGCAGAACACCACACCCAGGGTCCAGGGGAGAGTAGGGTCAGTGGGAACAAAAAACCTGGGAGGAAAGATGCAAGTCCACAGAGCTCACCTCTGCACCTCACCAGCCAACTCTCAGTTAGCTTTGCAGCCTGTTGCTTTTCTCATCCAAATGTGTACACACACACACACACACACACACACACACATACACAGCAGACACTGGGAGGAGGAGAAGGGAGGTTACAGCTTCAGGGATGGAGGGGTGCATGTTTACAGCACTTTGCCCTCCACAATCCCCTGAGGCTGGGCTTACATGTGCTTCCAAGTAGAAAACTGGCCACTCCAACTCTAAGCCACCAGACTGCCTGGAACAGTGTGTGCTTGTTGATTGAAGGTTCTGGTCTAGTTCAGTGGTTCTCAGTCTTGACTGCATATGGGAATCATCTGGGGATTGACTCCCACCGTCAGATTGTGATTTAATTGGTAGGGGGTGTGGTCTGGACATGGGCATTTTTTAAAATGTCTTGTTTATGTCATATGTATTTATTTTCTTTCTCTCTGAACATTTTATTACCTATGCTTTGCAGAATCTTTTATGGAATTAGATTTTCTCAGTTGTTTTGTCATTTTTATTTGTAAATGTATCTTCTGGGAAATTACCTTCTATAGGATTCCACCAATGCCCTGGCTTGTGAAGTAGATTGTGGATTGTCTCTGACTAACGGGGTTCACTGGCTCTGGATCAATTTTTATCTTGGGCGGGGACTATTCTGGGGTGGGGTTTCTTTATCAGGAAGGTAGTGCAAAATTCTAGCCCTCCACTCACACAGCGTACAGATGAGAGGTTCTGATCTCAAGGGGTTGACACGAATCCCCCCATGGTCCAGACTGACAGCCTGCTTCCATTATTGGACATGGGGATTTTTTGCTGTACATGCTTGGCTTCAATGCATAGCAAGTTTGAGCACCACTGGGCCTCTCAGTGAGGATTAATGAGCCTCATTTGTGTGTGAGGCAGAGCAGTAAGGATAGAAACGTGCCCCATTACGTTACACTCCTTTCCACACCAAGGGAGGTTCCTTCTAACTCAAGTGCACTTCAACCATAACTTTCTGTGGCTTTCCATCTCTCTACAGCTATTTGTAAAAATCTTCTCTCCCTATGCAGCACTGTGCTGAACAGCCGGGGCTGGAGCGAGACTGCCTCGCCAAGTTATTTAACCTCCCTGTGCCTCAGTTTCCTCATCTGGGGAGAATAACAGTACCTACCTTATAAGGTTGTCATGAGGGTTAATCAGGAGCATCCTTGACAAGTGCTTAGAGAGGCGCCTGGCATGAAGTAAATGCTCACGAGACACCAGCTAGTGTAACTGACGATGCGTGAGCTCCGTGGGAGCAGGGAGTATGCTTTGTTCATCTTTTTGTCTGTCCCCTGCCCAGTGCCTCATACAGAGTAAGTCGTTCAATTAAAAACAACAGCTGGTGAATGAATGAATGCACTGAAAAGTATCCTCCCAAATTCATGTCCACTTGGAATCTCAGAACATGACCTTATTTGGAAATAAGATTTTTGCAGATGTAATTAGTTAAGACGAGGTCATACTGGATTCCAAAAAACCAAATCCATTGCCGACGAGTCGATTCCGACTCATAGCAATCATATAGGACAGAGAAGAACTGCCCCACAGGGTTTCCAAGCAGCAGCTGGCAGCTTCAAACTGCCGACCTTTTGGTTAGCAGCCAATCTCTTCTTTTCTTCTTTTAATATATTTTTTTTTTTATTGTTGTAGTTTAAGTGAAAGTTTACAATTCAAGTTGGTCTCTCATACAAAAATTTATGTGACCCTACTTGCTCTCCCTATACTGTGACAGCATACTCCTCCTTTCCACCCCAGATTTCCTGTGTCCATTCAACCAGCTCCTGATCCTCTCTGCCTTCTCATCTCACCTCTGGTCAGAAGTGCCCGTTTAGTCTCATGTATCTACTTGAGCTAAGAAGCACACTCTTCACAAGTATCATTTTATGTCCCAGAGTCCAGTCCAATCTTTGTTTGAAGTGTTGGTCTTGGGAATTGTTTTAGTTCTGGGTTAACAGAGAGTACGGGGGCCATGCCCTCCGGGGTTCCTCCAGTCTCTGTCAGACCATTAACTCTGGTCTTTTTACTAGAATTTGAGTTCTGCATCCCACCCTTCCCCAGCTCCATCAGGGACTCTGTTGTGTTTCCTCTAAGGGCAGTCATTGGTGGTAGCTGAGCACCGTCCATTTCTTCTGGTCTCCAGGCTGAAGAAGTCTCTGGTCTATGTGGCCCTTTCTGTCTCTTGGGCTAATACTTTCCTTATGTCTTTGGTATTCTTCATTCTCCTTTACTCCAGGCGGTTGGGACCAATTGATGCATCTTAGATGGCCACTTGCTAGCTTTTAAGACTCCAGACGCCACTCACCAAAGTAGGATGCAGAACATTTTCTTAATAAATTTTGTTATGCCAATTGACCTAGATGTCCCCTGAAAGTATGGTCCCCAGACCTCCACCCCTGCTACTCTGTCCCTCCAAGTGTTTGACTGTATTAAGGAAACTTCTTAGCTTTGGTTTAGTCCAGTTGTGCTGACTTCCCCTGTAGTGTGTGCTGTCCTTCCCTTCACCTAAGATAATTCTCATCTATTATCTAGTTAGTGAATAACCTTCACCCTCCCTCCCCACCCTCGTAACCATCAAAGAATGTTTTCTTCTGTGTTTAAACCTTTTCTTGAGTTCTTATAATAGTGGTCTTATACAATATCTGTCCTTCAGTGACTAAGTTCACTCAGCATAATGCTCTCCAGATTCCTCCATGTTATGTTTCACAGATTCATCATTGTTCTTTATCATTGCATAGTAAGTATTCCACTGTGCGGATATACCATAGTTTGTTTATCCATTTGTCCGTTGATGGGCACCTAGGTTGTTTCCATCTTTTTGCTATTGTGAACAGTGCTGCAGTGAACATGGGTGTGCATATATCTATTCGTGTGACAGCTCTTACTTCTCTAGGATATATTCCAAGGAGCGGGATTGCTGGATCGTACGATAGTTCTATTTCTAGCTTTTTAAGGAAGTGTCAACTCAATTTCCAAAGTAGCAGCCAATCTCTTAACCACTGCACCACCAGGGCTCTCACACTGGATTAGGGTAGCACTAAGTCCTATTATTGGCTTCCTTATAAGAAGAGGAGAAGACAGAGAGATACAGAGAGGGCCATGTAAGGACAGATGCAGAGACTGGAATGATGCTGCCATCAGCCAAGGACCACCAGAAGCCACCAGACACAGGAAAAGGCAACGAAGAATTCTTCCCTAGAGTCTTCAGGGGGAGCATGGCCCTGCCAGCACCTTGATTTCAGACTTCTGACTCCCAGAAGTGTGGGAGAATACATGTGTTGTTTGAAGCCACCCAGTCTGGATACTTTGTAATGGCAGCCTTGGGAAACAAATACAGCGACCACTTTCCAAATGCCCAAGTCCATGTCCATCCCCCAAGATCAGGATTTATTTATTCCTCAGACAAGGCCCTTGCAAGGCTGAGCTTTAAGACCCAGAGTATCCAGGCTGCTTTCCAGAACTCTGGACAGAGACAGGTGGTATTGGAGACTGGCTGTTTGTTTTGTTTTAAACAAACTTCAAGGAGCTGCTTTTCTCGCAGTTTACACCACTGGCCTCTCCCTCAGCGTGGCTTCACAGAGGGCCAGCTCTCCCACGCTGTTTGTCTAACGATTGCTTCCCGAGAGCTTGTTAGCACAATGGATGCCTACCGCTACTATTCTCTGACCAAGGCATGACTCGGCGCTCTGCGGGTGCTGGGCGAGGGCATGCTGGTGCAGAAGGCACGTGCCTACCGTGGCACACAGGCAGCTGGCATCTTGGAGGATGAGTCCTGCCCTGGGCACCACCACACTCAGCATGCAGGGGGCAGGGTACAGTTTGAACTCTTGCAAGCTGGCTGTGCTCAGGGGGTGTTGTGGGTTGAACTGTATTCCCCAAAAGATATGTCCAAGTCCTAACCCCTGAACCTGTGAACATGACCTTGTTAGGAAATAGTGTTTGCAGATGTGATCAAGTTAAGACGAAGCCACAGTGGACTAGGGTGTCCTTATAAGAAGAGAAGAGACAGAGAGAGAAGGCCACGTGACAGTGAAGGCAGAGACTGCAGTGATGCCATCTACAAGCCTCAGAATGCCAAGGACTGCCAGCTGCCACCAGAAGCTAGGAAAAAGCAAAGAAGGATTTTCCCCTAGACTCTTCAGAGGGAGCACGGCACTGCCAACACTCTGAATTCAGGATTCTAGCCTCCAGTACTGCAAGAGAATAAATTTCTGTTGTTTCGAGCCACCCAGTTTGCATTACCTTGTTACAGAGGCCCTAGGAAACTAATATGGGGAAAAACCCAAAGCCAACACCCAGTGAGGGGATGATGCCTCAGATGGGCTTGGAATTCCAGGCCCAGTGGCAGGAGAAAAGCGCAAGGGTGCGATGCAGTGAATTACTTAATATGGCCCTTCTAGCCATAGTCGTTGGGACTCACACACAGTGATTGGGTGGGACTATGCAAATAAGGTGCTTGTGGCCCAACAAGGGGATTGGACAGCCTACTAATAATGCAAATAAGGGCCACGGAAGCCCTGTGGGGTGGGTCCATGCAAATAAGGTGTATGGAACACTAACAAAGGGATTGGTCAGTTTTGTCATCCCACTAGGCTTAAAAGATAGCCAATCCCAAGGTAGAGAGAGGACCTCGCTACCACCAAGAAGAAGAGACAGGAGCAGGGCACATCCTTTGGACTTGGGGTCCCTGCGCTGAGAACTTCCTAGACCCAGGAGTCAGAGAGTTATAACATTGGAGATGGCATGAGATGGTGAGAAATGGTGGCAGAGAAATGGTGGTAGCAAAACCAGGAGACTGGTGCAAGATGGCGCAGTGAGCTTCCCAGCCTACAGAGTAAGGCAGTTACAGTGGATATGCCAACCCACAGAGTGAGAGAACTGAGAGTCCTTCAGGCCAAGGCTTAGTGGCAGAGTAGGGTGCCTCCAGGCACTTATGGGCAGAGCTAAAGAACTTTGTAACACTTGCCCAAGCAGGGCCAAGTGCCGAGGAGGGGAGGGAGCCTGCCTGCGGGCACAGCTGAGAAGCTGCCCTGACCAAAGAACTATCTATCCTGAGTAGTTCCTGACCCTCGACTGTAACCTGTTACTTCTCTAATAAACCCCCTGACTGTGAGTATGGTTTGTAAGTTCTGTATGGCCACTGCAACGAATTACTGAACCCAGTAGAGAAGTAGACAGTGCTGTGGGAGGGATGGCTGGTGTCAGAATTGGTAAAAAGGTTGGAGGGTGGAGGTATGTTTGACCTCTGCTTCATAGGAATCAGCCTTGGGCTGTTGATGCTGATGATCTTGATTCTCTCCCTCTCGAAGGTAGAGGACCTCTGACACCACCGCACCATTTTTACACAGGAGTTTGAATTTGTCCTCCCAGACTTGCCAGCCCAAGGGCCCTGCTGCCAAACATCTGACAGCCAGGCTCCCTCTGTCTTCTCAGCTACCAAGGGGCTGCCTCAAATCTCTTTTACAGGTAAAGAGGAAAAGAGGAAGAACTCCCTGCCATCCCAGCCCACCACTCTACTGCCCAGTTACTGGCTCTAATCTTTCATGCTACACATGTGACCTTGGGCAACTTACTGCCCCTCACTGAGCCTCCAGTTTGCCACCTCTGAGAAGGGGACTGGATGAGAAGACCACTGGAGCTCTGCCCAATGCTAATGGCCCATGATTAGAGTCCACCAGCCCTCATTTGAGCTTTTCATTTCCCTGGGAGGACAACCACCACCACCACCACACAGAGAGCTATGTCAGGCACAGTTTTAAGTGCTTCATATATATGACCTCATTTACTCTATTATTCTCCCCATTTTACGGAGGAAGAAAGAGACACCGAGAGATTAAATAACATGCTGGAAAGACAGACAAGCCCACATTTCCTCGACGCTTGCAGTCAGGGTCTGCTGATGAGTGCTCCAGCGAGACTTGCTCCTTCAGCCAGCTAGGTCACAGGGGTGGTTTCAGCCGAGGTCCCAGTGTCCAGGCCCCAGCTGCAGCTGCTGTCTGACCCCACACAACAGCCTCGGCAGAATGTCTTGACTCAAGAGTTCCGGTTGGGGCCTCCTTTTCTTAACCTTCCCAATTATGGCAGAGGAGCTAGCTCCTCTGGAGGGTTGGATGGGTGGTGTTTGGAGAGGAACTGCCGGCAGCCCAGCCTGCAGCCCACTGCTACAGTCTTCCCACGCTTCGGAAATGCCCAGAGTGCTTTCTGTTTGCTGTCCTTCTTCTGGGGGATTAGGTGAAGCCAGGCTGCAGAAGGTGCTTTATAATCGGGAGAGACCATGCATGGAGGTATAATTATCTACCCAACCAGAACTTACAGAAAAGTCGAAAAAACCTGTTGCTATTGAGTTAATTCCGACTCATAGCGACCCTATAGGACAGAACAGAACTGCCCCATAGAGTTTCCAAGGAGCGGCTGGTGGATTCGAACTGCTGACCTTTTGGTTAGCAGCCCTAGCTCTTAACCACTGTGCCACAGGGGCTCCTTTAAAAATATACTTACACTGGGGGAGGAATGAAAATCCCTTGGAAGGTCAGGAAGGGACTTTACCCTTTATAATATATAATTTCATCTGATCCTCTGAATAGGGCTGTGGGGATATACTGATTACTTTTCTCATATTTCAAATGAGAAAACTGAGTTACGGTTTTTAGTTAAATGACTACACCCAGATAGTAAGTGGTAAAGTTGGGACTTAAACACGGATCTTCAGACTCCCAGTCCAGTGTTCTTTCCATCATCTTAAAGTGGCAATTGGGTAATTCCTTAACTGTCCATTAATCCCTCAGTAGATATTATTTAAGGAGCCCTGGTGGTGCAATGGTTAAGCACTTAGCTGCTAACCAAAAGGCCAGCAGTTTGAACCCACCAGCTGCTCCACGGGAGAAAAGACTTGGCTATCTGCTCCTGTAAGGATTACAGGCTAGGAAACTCTATGGGGCAGTTCTACTCTGCCCTATAGGGTTGCTGTGAGTCGGAATCAACTCGATGGCACACAGCAACAGAAATTATTTGGCCATCCCCCTGAGAGCCAGAATGGGAACCAAGAGTGGGACCTGGAAAGACAGAGCAGCAAGTTTCAAGGTCCCTTGTGGTGGGGTCTGGGGAAGGGGAGGTGGGCTCCAAGGGATCTGGGAGGTGCCGCAGTCTGCTCGGGGCTAGCCACTCTGAACCTTTTGGAAGGCATCTCTGGCAGGCCTTCCCTGGCCAGCTGACTCCTGTGGTCCACCAGTTAGCCTTTGTCCTCTGTTTAGCAGCGTCCCCTGCCTCCTCTGCCCTGGCTCCCGGGTGAATGCAAGTGGCCCAGCAAGTAGAGAGGGGTCAGGCGTCTAGGTGGGCTGGACAGCTGGAGGACCAGCAGGCTGTAAGAAGTGATCACGGTGAGCCCTGGAATTGTTCTCCTGACTCTGCAGATGAGGAAATCGAGGTTCAGAGAGGAGGTGACGTGCTCATGCTAATGTGAGTGGCGCTTCAGACCTGTGCCTTTTCTGCTATAAACTTGAGAAGCCAAGGTCGGGGCAGGAGGACTGGCAAGAGAGGAAGGCGGAAAGCGGTCAGGGTTGAATGGAGTCTGATTCAGACGTACCCGAAGGGCCACACGCCATCAGGGGAGGTGCTGGGGAGGCAGAAGAGCAGTCTACCTTGACTTTGGTTTTCACCATTACTGCGGAGTCTCCCTTTCTGTGCTACCTAGACAGGAGACAGGCAGCAGGCCCGGGGAAACGCCGCGAAGTCTTTCCTGCCAATGGTTCAAGCTGCCTCCTGGGCCCAGTGGAGTTCTGAGGGCAGCGGGCGCTGGCAGATCAAGGGGCCCTTGCTGGCAAGCTGGGCAGATCTGAAGCCTCCCATGGTGCCACTGTCTGATCTGGCAGGGGACAGGGCCAGGTGTCCTCACTTCCTACCTCCCCACTCTGGGTGAGGGCTGGTCAGTCTGCAAATGGGTAGTGGGCCCCAAACTCTCAAAGCCCTCGAAGCCTTGGCACTCTACTTAGTGCAAGATCTCCCTGGGAGGGGTCTCCTGTCAGGCCTGGCATCTCTGACTGACCAGGACCAGGGCTTGGCTAAACCACAAGGGGTGCAAGGCGGGAAATGGTGGAGCTCCAGAGACTCACCCGGCCAGGTTGCACAGGTGGCTTTACAGCTCTGAGCAGAGTCTGCCAACAGAGCAGCTGGCTGGTGCTAAAGAACATAGAGCCTCACTGCTAATCCATTCAGATTAGAACAGCACCCCCTGCCCCAAACAGAGCCTAGCTGCTTCGTAGGGAAAAGGCAAGGAGGGCAAGAGACCAGCTTCTCTGCTCTGACCTGTCTTAGGGCTGGCAGCCTTTTCCAGCAGGCAGGGAGCCACAGGAAGACGTGTTTGCTTTCTCCAGCCTCACCCTTGTAAAACACCAGCTAACAAGGCCTTGCAGTGTGACTCTCCCAGGGAGAGTTGCTGTCCCTGCACCTACAGGACTCTTGCCAGGGCTGAGTGAGGCCAGGGTGGGAAAGCCCTTGGAATTTAGCAGCTAGTTGTTGCTGGAGGGAGAGGATGACCTGCCCTTGCCTCCAGTCACCCACACCCACTCTTCCGTCAAATGAGGACTTGGGCTCTGGTGCATCAAAGATCTGCGTTCAAATCCTGCCTCCAGCAGGTCCTGTGCAGGCTCCTTAACCTCTCTGAGCTGCCTTTTCTCAGCTGTCAAGTGGAGCAAACACTACCTATCCAGAAGAGTGGCTGGGAGCTGATTAAATGAGATAATTACAGGGGATCTGTGCTAGGTGTCCATAGTTATGAGGTTTGAAAAGTCTGTGCACTTTGATCCTTTTAGATCAAACAAGCATATTTCCACTTCTACTGCTCCAAGCTTTCCTCTATCTAAAATACATTTCCTGGGCTTCCGTCAAAGAATTGGAAGGCAGTGGTGGTTCAGTGGTAGAATTCTTGCCTTCTATGCAGGATACCCAGGTTCAATTCCCAGCCAATGCACCTCATGCACAGCCACCACCTGTCTGCCAGTGGAGGCTTACATGTTGCTATGATGCTGAGCAGGTTTCAGCAGAACTTCCAGACTAAGCCAGACTAGGAAGAAAGGCCTGGAAATCTACTTTCGAAAATCAGCCAATGAAAACCCTATGAATCCCACTGTGCACGGGGCTGCCATGAGTGGGGGGCTGCCGGCTACCAACAACAGTTGAAGGAGTAGTAGTGACACTCTCTTCCTGCCCCACGACAGGAGCAGTGGGCGGTGCTGTGGAACAAAAGGACCAGGGGTGAAAGGACTGAAATGGCAGGAGGGTCCCTTTCCCAGGCAGGAAGGATCAGGTCTCAGGGTCTATACCCCGCCCCAGCCCAGGTCATGCTCCATCGCTGTTTCTCCAGCCATCCTCATGGCCACCCCTCCAAGAAGCCCTCCCTGCCCTGATCACCCTCCATGTGCCCCACTCCCTCAGCACTGGGTACTCAGTGCTTCTGTGTCATCCCCTGGGGTCCTGCTGGGCATTTGTGCCCCGGGCTAGGGAGGATGGCAGAGACACCATGCCCTGGAACAACTCTTCTCCTGATGGGGATGAGAGGGAAGCTGCAGTTCCCTGGAAGGGTCTGGGGTCCAGGGCCCCTGGTCCAACAGTGGGCTAGTGGGCAGGGTGAGTGGTCTCCAAATCCCCACCATCCTCCATTCCCATCCTGAATTCCCAAGGGCAAGGTCCTGCATTTGGGCAAACCTTATGCTTGAGAGCTGATGCCCTGGCCCAGATAAACCACAGTGAAGGACTGAACCAGGGGGACCAGTTAGTAAAAATGAGTCAGACAAGCCACAATATGGATGAACCTTGAAAACATCATGCTGAGTGAAATCAGTCACAAAAGGACAAATACTGATCTCACATATATGAAATAGGCAAATACACAGAAACCTGGGAAGAAACTGAAGACACCAGGGAAAGTTCCTGGCAGAGGTCCTTATTAGCAGCTATCAGGGGCGGGTGGGAGGGGGAGAAGGAGAGCTTTTGCTTAGGGGGACACTGAGGTTATGTTAATGGTGGTAGAAGAATTCGGAAAAGGATGGTGATAATGGTTGTACAACATGAAGAACATAATCAGTGTCATTGACTCGTACATGTAAAAATTGTTGAATTGGCGAATGTTTTGTTACGTACATTTTTATCACATTAAAAAAAAAGACATTGAGGAGGCAGAGTGGGCAGGACTCACAGGGACTGGATGGACTGGATGGACGTGGGAAAGGAGGAGGAGACAATGGTAAAGACAGCTGTGCACCGAGATTCTCAAATCGACTCCTCCCCCACCCCCAAGGCACTTGCTAGAAACACAGATTCCTGGTCTCATCCACAGACACTGTGGTTCAGTCAGTCTGAGGCAGGACCTAGGAGCCTGCCTTTTTAACAGGCTCTCCAGGGAGTTTGAATGTGGGACGTGTGGAGCAAACTCTGAGAAATTCTGTGAGGTTTAAGGAGCAGTCATGCTCTGTGCTTGGGAGGACGGGGGGCCATTACAGAGTCAGTGCCCCAAGGTGGACCTGGTGCCTAGGAAGACGCTGAGAGCACCAGGGGAAGTTTCTGGGCCAGATCACCTGGGGATCTTGCTAAGGGGCAAGTTCTCATGTAGGAGGTCTGAGGTCTGCATTTCTAACAAGCTCCCAGGTGATGCCATGCTGCTGTTACTTTGAGCAGGGAGAGCCGAGACAAACCAAAGCAAACCCATTGCCATAGAGTTGATTCTGACTCATAGCAACCCTACAGGACGGAGTAGAACTGCCCCATAGGGTTTTCAAGGTTGTAATCGTTAAGAAAGCACACTGCCACATTTTTCTCCCTTGGAGCAGCTGGCAGGTTTGAACAGCTGACGTTTCAGTTAGCACCTCAGCGCTTAACCACTGCACCACCAGGGCTCTTTAGAGTCAAGGCAGAGGTTCTCAAACTTCGTTGTGCATCCGAATCGTTAAAACAGAGTTCTGGCCCCACCTCCAGAGTTTCTGATTTAATAGTGAAGGGTGGGGTAAGGTTTTTTTCTAACAACTTCCCAGCTAATGCTGATGCTGCTGGACCTGGGACAACACGTGGAGAAATATTGGCCTAGGTAGTGAGAAGGGAAATAGTTCAAGAGCAGAACTGAGTAAACGTAGCCCAAAGCATTCCTACCTAATACAAGTACCATTCTTTTAGAAAGTGTTACTGCTCTATTTATTACATTCTTAATAAGAACTTGTTTTCCTATGACCTCTTGCTCTCTCTGGAACAGCGAGTGAGTGCATAGGGAAAAAAACACAGCAAATTGAGGGTTATGGAAAGTTAAATTCTAGCTTAACTGAAGTAGTCTCCCGCTTAGCAAAATGGAATTTACTAAATACTGGATTTCTCTTCACCCCCACATGTTCCAGGACTTTAAATTGCTATGCAACATCAAGCACTTGTGGGCAAGTGGTTAGGACTTGATGCTGCTCCTGCGTCCACATTCAAGCATGGCATGGCGGCTGCTCAGGTGAGAGCTTACTGCTCGTCTTCACAGGCCATCATATGACCCATCATGTCCCCACTTCCTCTTTCTCGGTCCAGATTAAATACCTCCCCCTCCCCAAGCAACCCTCCCTGGATCCTCTCAAGGACACATGGACATCCACCCTCAGCCCAGGAATCCTCTCTCCAGCACTCTGACCTCCCTCGTGGCTACAACCATGTCCCATCCAGTAGTTTAATATTTGCTTGTCCTCACACTTCCCTTCCAGTCTGGAATGAACCTCAAGTCAGGACCCAAATCCCATTCTTCTCTGGAGCTCCTGTTTCTCCAGAGGCTACGTGATTTCCCCAGGCAGTTTTGTTTATAAATACTGCTAAGCTTCCATGTACCACTTTCTGCTTTGGAAAATATGGGACTGTCCCAAATCCCAGACACTAGTAAATGACTGCTGTCTGAACAAATCTTCTAAGCTACAAACCCTTTTCTCCCTCTTAGGAGGGCCCAGAACAAAGTGTGTACTGGCAAGCCTGTCCCCAGGGGACTCGGGGAGATGGAAGGCATTTGTCACTGTGTGGTCTGCCAGGGGGCCAACTGGGGAGAGGGAAGCAGCCCCTTGACCTACTCTGCCTCCTGCTCATCTGAAGCCGGCCCAAGCCTTCAGACTCAGGGGATTGGTCACAGGCAGAGAAAGTGGGAAGAGATGAGGAAGGACTTCTAGACTGAGAGCACAGGCTGGGAAGGGATAGGTGAGTGGAGGGGGGATTAACAGTCAGGTGGTGCTAAACCCGTCACCCACCTGACTCCATGCTCAGCTGAAGCCTCACTGTCCACCTTCACTCCACCCCTTCCAACCAGTCACAGGTGACATGACCACAATGGAGAGAGAGAGCAGTGGGAGTCAGGGGCGGATTAATCAATAGGCAAGGTAAGCATGGTGCTTTCTTTGCTTACCAGATCATCTGTACTGAACAATTTCACATTTTTTTCAGCACATCAAAGATTCTACTTCTAGGTATGGCTGGCATCTGTCTGTCTCCCAACCCCATGGCACCTTCTTACAGAATCAAAGCCTCTTTTCAAATTTATAATCCCTGACAGGGGCAGATAACCCAGTAAGCAAGGTAAGCACGGGCTTACTTGTGCTTACTTACTCATCTGTAGCGAACAATTTCACAAAGATGCGGTGAAATACAGATGATCTGGCCAATGAGGTAAGCACCGTGCTTATCTTGCCAATGGATACTCTGCTCCTGGTGGGGATGAGAGGAGGGAAGAACGTACAGTGTGGCTGGGAGTGTGGGCTGCAAGAAGACAGGTGACAAGGCTGGTCAGTAACGAACTCCCCAGGTCACTTGGAACAACTCACGGGAGTGGCTTTCAGTAGTTTTCGGTCACGACTCACACAAGAAATCCATTTTACATCACAACCCGGCACGCATACCTATGTACGTACATAGTAAAACTGAAGCAAAAAGCTTCATGGGACAGTATTCACCACACTACATGTGACGCATGCTGACATTCTCTATTCTGTGTCATTAAAAAACTGCGAAGCTCAACCCACTAACTTGACCTTATAACTCTCTAATGGGTCCCAGCCTGCAAAGTGACAAAACCTGCCTTCTTGTGTCTCAGTAAACTCAGGGGGGCCACCGAGGCTTTAGAATTCCCACTGTGTCCCAACCAGCTGAGCGCCTGTTGTACACCAGACACCACACTAGAAGCCGGGTGTGGTGGAGGGCAGGACAGCTCCCGAGATGTGAGGATGCCGAGTCTGCCCTGGAGGACAGAGAAGGGTCATGCACACGGGCCAGAGCGCGGTCTGCACAAGGTGGAGGCAACGAGGCAGCCCGTGCCCCACAGATGAGAGGCCTGAGGGCATGCGGCCACCAGTAAGCCCCAAGAATGGGCACTACCATGTCTCCCGGAGATGACATCAGAAAGCAGACAAAAACATCCCTGCCCCCCTGCAGCCAACGTGTCCCTTCTCCCCTCCACGGACTGGAGCCCTCTAGCCTCCCCTCCCCACAGAATGGCCCAGAGGGTGGAGAAAGATTGGTGGCAGCACTATTCAGACATAAGGGGCTGCCAGGGCCCACAATGGCTCCCAGGATGCTGTAAGCCCTGCAGGTCCCCATCTCCGGGGAGGTCCAGACAGGGAGGGCTCGTTCAGATGCCCCTGGGGACTGGTTTCAGAGCTGCTGTTGCTGCTCACCGAACCAAGGCTTGAAGAGAACTCATACATCTCAAACTTATTTCTCAAAAAAAAAAAAAAAAAAATTGTTTTTTTATTTTCCAACACCCTCTGAGAGCTCTGAAGGGGAAAAAATAAGCCACTCTGAAGGCATCCTAAGCTCCTATTACAATTATTCCAATGAGATCCTGCAGGAGATCAGCTATACCAGCAAACTGTGCCAAGCTATTTCCATAATGAAGGCCTGTGCAGTCCTCGCCTTCTTTGCTCTAATCACAGCCTCCTTCTCCCTGCCCTTCCATGCTCACTTCCCTCCAAGCAGGCTATTAAAGCCGGGCCTGGCCCTGGTGTGGGCGTTGAGAAGCCACTCAAGTAACTAAGACGGCTGGGAAGCTACAGAGGCTTGTGGCTGATCCTCCCCTCACTCCTGGCTATTTGTTGGCACAGCTAGATCAGGGAGAGGTGGAAAGTAGGAGGAAGGAGACTCCAGCAAGGACACATGGCTGCCACCATATGCCCTTCTCTCCAGTGAGCGAGGTAGAGAATGAATTGACTGAGGTCACCCGCAGCAGGGAGGGGCCTGGGTCAGTCAAGCATCTTGGGGAGCAGCTGGTCACTTGGGGGAAAACTAGGGGTCTCTCCCAGACAGAGACAGCCCCCAGATATCCCCCAGGTCTGGCTCAGGCTGGGCAGCAGAAGGGCTCTGTCACAGGCTGAACTGACAGGAAGCACGGTGGTCGTATTTGACTTTTACCTGACCAGGTGTGAGACCGGTACTAGGCCATGAAGGCTAGGAGAATTTTTTGGGTCCTCAGTTTCTACATATGTCAAATGGGGACGATCATGTGTGGGAGTGTGCATGAGCATTCATGGTAAACTGTAAGGTGCTTCCACATGGAGGGGTTATTACTGTCACTGCAGAAAAGCAGAGATATGCATGTGAGAGCATGAGCAACACAGCCAGCCTTGGCTTTGGGGCTGCTGCTGCTGAAGGATGCTGTCAGCCTGGGGAGGGGATGCAGTAGTGGGTCTGTCACCCTGTGCTACAGCCAGTACAGATGCCACCCCAGCTTGCTCCTCTGCTTGGGAATAGCCACCTTCTCATCTCTGACCACCTCTGGGGGCAGGAAGCAGGGGAAGGTGGGAGGTAACCTCCACTTAAGATGAGAGGCTGAGGTGCAGAGAGGGTGTGTGAGTCTTCCAGGGGTATAGCTAGGAAGCAGTGGAGTCACTGGCTGGTGCTTGTCCTGACCCGCCTGCCTGCCAGCCATATGCCCAGCTCTGGTGCTGGGACCGGCAGGGAGTACCCCCTGCTGGGCTACTACCTCATTTGGAGGAGCAGCAGAAGGAAAGAGAGGAATTGGAAAAGGCCCCAAGGAATAAGAGGAAGGACAGCAAGGGCCAGCAAGGGGGGCCTAGGCAGGAACACAGGGTTTGCTGGCAAGAGCCTGAGTGACGCGGGCAGCACAAGAAGGAGGGGTCTCATGGTGAAAAGGCACTCTGGGCATGCCTTGCTCACTTGCTCAAGCCCCACAGAGGCCCATGTGACCAGGGCACCAACCCAGGAGCAAGACACTTGGGGGCTCTGGTCTTGGAGGGCAAGACTGAGCCAGAGTCTATCCTCAGAGCCTTCTCAGAGGCCAGGGAGCCCTATCCCAGGCACAGGTCCGAGCTTTGGAGTTTTGTATTCTCATCCTAGCACTTCCGCAGCCTCGCTGTGTGGCCTGATGCTCTCTCATAACCTCTCTGGGCCTCAGTTTACCCATCTATGAAAGAATGGAGTCAGGCAACCTGAGACACTCAGAGCTCTGCTGATCCCACCTCCCACCCAGCAAGGGTGAGAGTCTGTCTGCAGCACCCCTGGGAGATGGGACGCTCATACCTCACGAGGCAGACCATGCCCTGCCAGACAGCTCCCAGCCACTACAAAGCTCTTGCTTTTAATCCAAAGGCATAATAGCTGTGGAAGAGCTTACAAAAATAAAAGCATAGCTGAATGCGGTTATAATTACCATCGACATTAGGCAGCATTGACAGTACAGGCGACATGAGAGAGGGTGAAACGAGGCTGGAGTTGAGCACGTGGAGGCTGCGGAAGGAGAGAACAGAGGAAGCAGGAGCACAGAGGGACGCTGGTAAGTGCCAGTCCTCTCTGGGGAGCTTAGACAGTGAGCTAGAGAGGACCCTCGGTGTTCCTGACAGCCTGGTGAGATGGAGAGGTACGTGATTGCTGCAAGAGGAAAGAAGGACTGCTCCCACCTAAGCAGAACCTGGCCCTCTGAGACCTGCATAATTCAGACCCAGAGCAAGAGGGTCCTTGGCGGTGGCGGGTGCCGGGAGGCTGCACTGACGGGGGGAGCATATTGTAGTGGACAGCACAGAGGGGCTGTTCTGAACATGTTCGCCTCATGGCCCCTGCTTAATAATGGTGAAGAGCTCCCTGTGAAGGCAGGAAAGGAGAGTGGGGACTTGGGTTGTAATTAGTTTACAGAGGGTTGGAGTTGAAGGGTCTTAGAGACAGCCTAGACTGGCAGACGGAGACCCAGAGAGGGAGAGCTTGTGGCCCAAGGTCACCCAGCTAGTTTAGGGCTGCACGGTGAGGAAAGCCAAGGCCTTCAAGTGACCAGTCCAGCACCCGCAGGTAGCAGGGCTGTGTAGTGTTTACATGCCAGACCCAGAGCCTTTTGCTCAGCATCTCAGACCAGAAAGTCCAACCCTCTCCTCGCACCTGGGAGGGGCTCACTCCAGAGCCCTGGCCCTGTAAGGGCCTTGCTCAGCGGACAGTGGAAGTGCAGGAGGCAGCAGCAGCCCCCGGGGCCAGACGGGCCAGGCTGGCACTGGGGCCCTCACCCACCACTCACCCGCGATCTCGTTCTCCTCCAGGTTGATGGTCTCCAGTGCCGGCAGGGTGGTGAGCTGCTCGGGGAAGTCTTGGAACTGGTTCCGGGACAGGTCAATGGTCTTGAGGTGCTGCAGGGCACTGACCTCATTGGGGAGGCGGTGCAGGAAGTTCCCTTCCAGGTGGAGCTCTGCCACACGGAGGAGAGAAGAGAAAGAAAGGGTGAGGGGGAAGCAAACCAGAGACCATGTGACAGCCGGGGCTCTCACCTTCACCTGGGCCATGAAGGCAGTGAGGAAGCCCCGGGCCACAAAGGAAGTCCCCCCAGTGGCTGATTCCAATAGGAGGGGTAATGCTCCCGTCACTGCCTGGGACTGGCAGCCTGTCCCTCTAGCTGGGTTCATCTGCTTTTGACTTTGTGATAGATTTCCCCACAGCAGCCTGGGCTTAGACTAAGGGTCAGGATGTGCTGACTCCTCCCTCAGACAAGGCCTCAACTCTCCATGGTCCCTGCTCAAGAAGCCATGGGGGGAGCCATGTTCTTTCTGTATCATGGACCCTGTTTCCCTCCCCTGCCACAGCTGACCAGACTTGGGTGGGTTCCTGGCCCAAGAGTGGCTGCTCCAAAAGCTGACCAGCAACCTACGCGGGGACTGGTCTGAGAAGGTGAGCTGGGCCAGCAGGAGGCCCTCTGCTGGGAATCTGGCCAAGGCAGTGCTGAGGGAGGAGGGTTGGGGGTGGCAGAGGCCAAAGCTGAAATGCCATGTTCTACAGATAGATGTTGGGGTGGCGACGGGAACCTGTGCAAGGAGGCTGGATGAGGGCAGAAAACATGAGTCAATGAGGGCATAATGGAGGTCGTATGACTGCCTGGGCTCCAACCTCAACTGTGCCCCTACAAGCTATCCATTCAGAACACTATTTAACTCCGTTAAATCTTAGTTTCTTCGTCTGTACAAAGGGACTAATATGATACCTGCCTCACAGGGTTGTTGGAGAATTCATCTGTAAACACACATAAAGCACTTGGCACAGTACCTAGTCCAGAGAAGCATTCATAAATGCTTTTCTTAAAAAATTGTGTTCAAAATATATATAATAAAACACTTGCCATTTCAATACTTTTTATGTGTACTAATTAGTGACATTAATTGCTTTCATCATGTTGTACAACCGTCACCACTATACACTTCCAAATTTTTCCAATGCCCTTAACAGAAACTCAGGGAAATGACAAAAACTTCTGCCCTCCCTCCTACCCACAAATGCTATTATTATTATCATCATCACATGATAGGGCTGTCATCAAGATTAAATGCATGCAAGGTTCTTAGCACAATGTCTAGCACATAGTAGATGCTCAATACACCAGAGAAGAACTAAGGAAGCAAAGGGAGCCAGCACATCAGCAGAATGAGGGCGACTGAGACACAGAACCCCATGAGAGGCAGATAAAGAGGTCCAGATAAAGAGGGGCCTCTTTTTTCTGCTGGTTGCCAGTTCCCAGTCCACATATGATCTTACATGAACCCCATTTTGTTCTGTGAACGAGGTGAGCCTCTCCACCCTGTGTGACCCAAAGGAAACTGAGGCCCAGAAATGCCAAGGGACCTGAAGAATATCCTGCTGCTCTCCTCCCAGGGCCAGCTTCGTGGACACACATGTGACCAGTGCAGTTATGCAGGGCCCCATGTACTCAGAACGGCCCCCTACCTGGGGTCAAATGCTCTGCATCACTGTCTCAGGAGTTTTAATAATGTTATCTTTTAATCTGTGTTCTGTAAATACAGCACGTGCCAGGGGTGTGGAGTCTTAGCCCACCAGTGGTCCTGCCTCCCACTGCTTCCCCTGGATGGGTTCTTCCTGCCCTCTGGCCCCCTGGTCTCCCCCGGCCCATCCCTGCTTGGCCGTGCTGGAGCTCTGGGCAGCCAGGAACTGCTCTGATTCATTTTTGTTCCCCTATATCCAGACCCTAGAAGAAAAACCAAAAAAACTCATTGCCATTGAGTTGATTCCAACTCATCGCAACCCTATGGGACAGAATAGAACTGCCCCATAGAGTTTCCAAGGAGCACCTGGTGGATTCAAACTCCCAACCTTTGTGGTCAGCAGCCATAGCACTTAACCACTATGCCACCAGGGTTTCTGGCCCCAGAACGGCACCTTAAAAATATCTGATGCCTTTCCTCAGGAGGGAAACAGATAACGCCTGGGTTATAGAAGCCTGGATTGCCTCCCATTTTCCCATCTTTAGGGGACATCCAGGAACCCTGGTGGTGCAGTGGTTAAGGGCTTGGCTACTAACTGAAAGGTCAGTGGTTTGAACCCACCAGCTGCTCTGCAGGAGAAAGATGTGGCAGTCTGCTTCCAGAAAGATTATGGCCTTGGAAACCCTATAGGGTGGTTCTACTCTGTCCTGGGTCACTATGAGTTGGAGTTGGAAGGGACATTGGAGAACTTAGTCCAGTGTTTCCTAAACTTGCCTTTCCCAAACAGTGTCTACTCAGGCCCTCCTAGCATGCTGCTGTCTCAGTGCTTTTGCACTTGCAGTTCTCTCTTTCTAGAATGTTCTTTACTCATAAGACTCTGCTTCACTTGATTTGTGTCTCTGCTCAAATATCACACTATCTAAAATAGGATTTCCTCCCACAGGCTTCTGTCCCCTTCCCCTGTAGTTTTTGCCTTCATAGCACCCATTTTTCCCTAACATGTTAACCTGTTTGTACACTGTCTGCCTCCCCTCTTGAGAATATAAGCTACATAAGGGTGGGACTTCGCCTCTATTAAAGTGCCCACAACGGTACCTGAGACACGGTAAGCACTTGACAAGTATTTGATGAGTGCATGAATAAATGAGTGAATTTGAGTATCACCCTAATAATTTTGCAAAATTTCTCTTCCACATATAATAGTACTTGTCCTTAAATTGATTTGCTCTTTTTACTTATATGAAAAGGGAAAAGTAGTTATTGCTTTCCATAAGTGGAAAGTAGAAGTAAATGCAATCGATACAAAATAAAGTTATTGATTCTTGCTGGACACTGTTGCCAGAGGAAGGATCTGGCTCTAGGAGGGATTTACCAGTGGCGATAGGTGTGCAGAGCACAGGCAGGGGGCAAGCTTAGCCAGAGCCAGGCAGGGTGGAGCTGTCTTGTGGAGTCTCTCAAAAGCCACTTCTCTGGAATGTAAGTTTGCTCTTGATAAGGACATGGCTGAACTTTCCTGGTTATTCAGCTCCTATTTAAGTGCGTTTCTCCAAGCCCTCGTTTTCTGGAACACACCTGCCCTGCTCTGTGTGGTCTGGCTGCACACGGACCTCTACATCCCTAGTTCACACCCTGTCTGCAGAAGGGGCTGTAATGTACCACTTATGGAGCCAGTCTAGGTACCCCGGGGCAGCAGCTGGTGATTAGAGGGCATCTTCGAGGGCACAGCTCCCTGTCCACCGAGCTTAGCAGCAGGTACCACTCAGAGTTACAGACAGGGCAGCCTCCAGTGTTCCAAACTGTCCCTGCTGTCCCCAGGTTCGTTTCTCATTTCCTTATTCAGGAATCTCATCATGTTTCCACTCATCTCTGTAAAGGCTTCCTAACAGCCCATCCCCAGCCCTCGCATCTCCCTTTCTGAAACCTGCTGTATTCCACCAGCAGATTCGCTCCGTAGGTGCAATGTGCCTACTCGGCCCCAGGGCCCTGCAAGGGGCCAAGATAGAGAGAGGGAACGGCTTGCCTCCTCCTGCTGGGTTATACAGACACCCAGGGCATGGCCAACATGCAGAAGTGAGGGTACAACCCCATGCAGGGGAGGGAGACCCCTCGGCACCCCTTCTCCCATGGCTAATGGCGAGAAGCAGTGTGATATAGGGGTTACACACAGACTCTGGAGCCAGATAGCCCGGGGTTCAAATTCTGACTCTGCCGATTCCTGACTGTGGGACCTTGAACAAGTTGTTTATCTTTGCCTCAGTTTCTTCATCTGTAAAATGAGGACAATTGTTGTTAGTTGCTGTTAAGTCTGCTCAACTTCATGGCAATCCCATGTACAACAGAACAAAACATTGCTCTGTCCTGTTCCATCTTCACGATCATTGGTATGCTTAAGTCCACTGTTGCAGCCACTGTGTATTCTGAGTGCCCTCCAGCCTAGGGGGCTCATCTTCCAATATTCTCTCGTGATCCATAGAGTTTTCGTTGGCTAATTTTCAGAAGTAGATTGCCAGGCCTTTCTTCCTACTCTGTCTTAGTCTGGATGCTCTGCTGAAACCCATCCACCATGGGTGACCCTGCTGGTATTTGAAATATTGGTGGCATAGCTTCCAGCACCACAGCAACAAGTAAGCCACCACAGTATGACAAACTGACAGATGGGTGGTGGGAAGACAATAAGAGAATCTCTCTATAGGGCTGTTGTGAGGTTTGAATGAGTTAATATATGAAAAGGGCTTTGAACAGTGCCAGGCATACAATAAATACTATATGAGTTGTGAAACAGACAGGCATCCCAGTGTGGTACAAACAGTTAATGTGCTCAGCTGCTCACCAAAAGACTGGAGGCTCAAGTCCACCCAGAGGTGCCTTGGAAGACAGGCCTGGCGATCTGCTTCCAAAAGGTCATAGCCTTGAAAATGCTATGGAGCACAGTTCTACTCTGACACACACGGGGTCGCCATGAGTTGGAATCAAGTTGATGGCAACTGGTTTATATGAGATAGAGGGATGGGTGGATGGACAGATAGAGAGATATGGTAAACCATGCAGAGTACCTGGGTTAATCCAGTAATCTTGTTAGTACTGAGTTACCTACTATACTTTTATTAATAACCACCCAAGTTTAGGCTTAGAAGAGAAGAAAATGCTCTTCGCCTGAAGCCACAGGGAAGCTTTGCTGCTTCAGAAAGCCCCCTCAGGCTTCTAAGGCCTTTGGGGAGCAGATGTTCAGAGCAGCCAGCAACAAGGACTGATCAGCATGGTCACAGCACCATGGATGCACAGCATGGAGGCTGGAAAGGGGTCTTACAACCTGCTGGTCCAGCTCCTTCATGCTACAGGGTCAGACCCCACAGCCTGGCAGGGTAACTAGGGTAATCAGGGAAGTTGGGGAAGAGAATCTCCTTTCTCTTGATTTTGTTACACCCAGTTTTTTACATATTCAGAATGACTTTAAAAAAAGAGCCTTTTTGCTATGGAAAACAATTTGGCATTTTCTCAAAAAGTTAAAGATGGAATTACCATATGGCCCAGCAATTCCACTCCTAGGTATATACCCAAGAGATGAAAGCAGGGACTCCAGCAGATACTTGAACATCAATGTTTACTGCAGCATTACTCACAATAGCCAAAAGGTGGAAACAAACTGATAAATAAAATATGGTATGTTCATACAATGGAATATTACTAAATCATAAGAGAAATGAAGTTCTGATACATGCTGTCTTAGTCATCTAGTATTGCTCTAACAGAAATACGACAAGTGGATGGCTTTAACAAAGAGAAATTTATTTTCTCACAGTCTAGTAGGCTAGAAGTCCAAATTCAGGGCATCAGCTCCAGGGGAAGGCTTTCTCTGTCGGGTCTGGAGGAAGGTCCTCGTCGTCATCAGTCTTCCCCTGGACTAGAAGCTTCTCTGCACAGGAACTTCGGGTCCAAAGGACATGCTCTGCTCCTAGCACTGCTTTCTTGGTGGTCTGAGGTCCCTCCCTCTCTGCTTGCTTCCCTTTCCTTTGATCTCTTGTTAAGATAAAAGATGGTGCTGGCCACACCCCAGGGAAACTCCCTTTACACTGGATCAGAGATGTGGCCTTAGTAAGGGTGTTACAATCCCATTCTAATCCTCTTTAACATAAAATTACAATCACAAAATGGAGAACAACCATACAAATACTGGGAATCATGGCCCAGCCAAATTGATACACACATTTTTGGGGGGACATAATTCAATCCATGACACATGCTATCAGAACTTGGATGAACCTTGAAAATATCATGCTGAATGAAATAAGTCAGTCACAAAGGACAAACATTGTATGATATGATTCCCACTTACATAAAATATCTAGAATTAGCAAATGTAGAGAGACAAAAGTTTGTAGTGATTACCATGGGCTGGTGGGAGGAGGGAAATGGGAGTTATTGCCCAAGGGGTACTGAGTTTCTGTTTAGGGTGATGAAAATCTTTTAGAAATGGATAGTGGCAAAGGTAGCATAACATGGTGAAAGTAATTAATGTCACTGAATTGTACCCTTTAAAATGGTGAAAATGGTACTTTTTGTTAAATATACTTTACCACAATTTAAAAAAAAAAAAGCTTTATGTTATATATTTTTTACTATAATAAAATTAAAAAAATAAAAATAAAAAAGGGCCTTTTAGCAAAC
This sequence comes from Trichechus manatus latirostris, assembly GCF_000243295.1. Taxonomy (NCBI): domain Eukaryota; kingdom Metazoa; phylum Chordata; class Mammalia; order Sirenia; family Trichechidae; genus Trichechus; species Trichechus manatus. The sequence goes on along the minus strand of NW_004444099.1, from coordinate 287,008 downwards.
CAGTTCAGGCCTGAGTCTAATTACAGCCCTGTCATGGACTGAATTATGTCCCCCCAAAAAAGTGTGCATCAGTTTGGCTGGGCCATGATTCCTGATATTGTGTGATTTTCCTGTATGTTGTAAATCCTGCCTCTATGATGTTAAGGAGGGAGGATGGGTGGCAGTTGTATTAGTAAGGCAGGACTCAATCTACAAGATTGGATTGTGTCCTGAGGCAATTTCTTGAGATATAAAAGATAGAAGTAAGCAGAGAGACAGGGGGACCTCATACCACCAAGAAAGCAGTGCCAGGAGCAGAGCATGTCCTTTGGATCCAGGGTCCCCACGCAGAGAAGCTCCTAGTCCAGGGGAACATTGATGAGATGGCCAACAGAGAGAAAAAGCCTTCCCCTGGAGCTGACACCCTAAATTTGGACTTTTAGCCTATTTACTGTAAGAAAATAAACTTCTCTTTGTTAAAGCCATCCATTTGTGATATTTCTGTTATAGCAGCACTAGATGACTAAGACAAGCCCCAAAGAGGCTCAGAGCTGTGAGAAGCTTCTAGCTCTGGAGATGGCTCCTGAGAGCCTTTTGGGGGCTTGGCTCTGCAAGGCTAGGGCTGATGGGAGGCGGAGGTCAGAGGGAACAGGGCTGTGGAAGCTGATGATGGAGGGCATGCTCTGAGGAGAGCTCAGAGCGCTTATCAAGCACCCTGCCTCCCACCTCTACACCCACCCCGGTAACCCAGAGCAGCATCCCTGATTGGGCAGGAGATGCACTCGCCTCACCATCTCTGCTGCTGAGGACTTGGGTGTCCTGCCAACAGTCAGCTCAGTGACGGCAAAGGCAGGCCCATCCAGTCAGGGAAGGTGAGAGCTGACAGCCCTGCCCAAACCAAAAACCAAACCAAACCCATTGCCATCGAGTTGATTCCGACTCATAGTGACCTTATAGCAGCCCTATAGGACAGAGTAGAACGGTCCCCATAGGGTTTCCAAGGAGTGCCTGGTGGATTCAAACTGCTAACCTTTTGGTTAGCAGCCAAATTCTTAACCACTATGCCAGCAGGGTTTCTGAGCGCTCTGCCCAGTGCTCTGGAAAATGTGGGTCACACCAGTCCAGGAAGCCCTCAGTGTCTCTCCTCCTGGTCAGGGTAAGCATGATTGGGGTCACTCCTGGGGCTGCTTGTCACACACACCTCGCAGATCCAGGCCTGGTGGTCAATGTTCCCTATGACGGCCCCTCCTTAGAGAGGTGGGGCAGGGACAGGGATAGGGTAGGCATTCAGACACCAAGTTGCTGGGAGTACAGAGTCTCTGGGGGAGGCTGAAGACACCCCACTGTGAAGGACCAAGGCTGCACATCCTGGGACAGAAGACTGGCGTGAACCACCCTGCTGGATGGAGGCACCCACGATCGGCTGGGGAGCTTTTCATCCGACTACTACTGCTTTAATAGATGCTCAGCATGTCCTTCCAAGCCTCCCTCCCTGCCACTCAGTGGCTTTTTCATTGTGTCTCAATCTTGCTCCAGCCATGACTCAAGGGTTCTGCAAATATCCCACTGTATGCTGCCATAATGAACATCATCCTCATGCTTTAGCGCTAAATGTGTGCTGAATAAAAGAATAAACGCAGCCAGACAGGCCAAATCACACCTGCTCGTCTTAGGCTGGGGAAGAAGCAGGAGGGGCAGGGACCTTCTCTACCCGAAATGCTCAATACATGTTTCTTGAACTGGATCTAGAGCTACTGAACTATAGTTACAGATTCAGTAAAAAAAAAAAAAAAAAAAAAAAAAATCTCCTAATCAAATCCCAGGAGACCTGGTGGTGCAGTGGCTAAGCCCTCAGCTGCTAACCAAAAGGTCAGCAGTTCAAACCCACCAGCCGTTCTGTGGAAGAAAGATGTGGCAGTCTGCTTCCATAAATATATACATTCTTGGAAACCCTTTGGGGCAGTTCTATTCTGTCCCATAGGGTCGCTATGAGTTGGAATAGACTCGACAGGAACGGGTTTGGGTTTTCTTTTAATCAAACTCTTGCTCTCTCGCCAGTTTCCAGCCACCTTGGGCAGCTGCCACCCTTGGCTGGTCTCAGTTTCCTTGCCTTTAAGGTGTTTTCTTATGTGCTTTCTCTTTCCTATATTTTAGGAAAGGAAGAAGTGTTAATTGTTTATTGAGCACTTAGTATATACCAAGAGCCATACTGCAGTGGCTTGTATGTTGCTGTGATACTAGAAGCTCTGCCACAAGTATTTCAAATACCAGCAGGGTTACCCATGGTGGACAGGTTTCAGTAGAGCTTCTAGACTAAGACAGAGTAGGAAGAAAGGCCTGGTGATCTACTTCTGAAAATTAGCCATTGAAAACGCTATGAATCACAGCCAAATACTGTCCGATATCGTGCTGGAAGATAAGCAGTCTAGATTGGAAGGCAACAATGGACTCAAGCATGATGGTGATCACGACGATGGCACAGGACCAGTGTATCATTCTATTATACATGGGTCGCCATGAGCTGGAGCTGACTCAACGGCAACTAACAACACACACATCTCATTTAATTTTCACAGCAACTTTGAGGTAAGTTTCATCATCTTTTGAGAGATGAAAAAACTGGGGACTCAGAGACGCTGGGTGATTTTTCCAACATCACCCAACTAGTAGGTGAAGCAGCTGAAATCTAATACTGGATCTCTCTGGCTCCAAAGACACTACACGTGCCTCCTCCAAAGGAGTGGGCAAAGGACTTCAGTAAGCAAAGGCAACTGGAGGAAATGATGGCCTGAGGTCAAAGACACTCTCACAACCTGGCAGACGTGGGAGGCTTACTCTTTCCAGCTTTACGAACCAATGTCAATTCCTTAAATCCTGATGCCCCAGATGTCAGAAGACCAAGACTGCTCCCTTACCCAGAACATAAATTAAAAAGCACAAACCAAACAAGGCATTCCTGCCTCCAGAAAGGTTTGCTCAAAGGCCACTCTGAACAGCAGGCTCTAATCCCTGGTGCTCTTTTGACCCATGGATTTTCCAGTTGGACCTCCTTCTTGAAAAGGGGCAACACTCATGTCTACCAAAGTATAGATATTAGCTTAGTAGGCAATCCATCCAAAAAGTACAGCAGACCCTCCTGACCAACTATCAGTCTGGACTCCTCAGGTCAGTGTTCTCATGAGGAGCTTGAACATGACTAATTGCACAGGCGACCTCTGTGACATAATACTGAGCATAGCTAAACTTCTGAGCACTCACCATATGCTGAGTGCTTAACATGTTTTAACTTCCTCAATCCATATAAGGACCCACTAAAGTAGGTGTAGAATGAGTCACACAGGACTGTTTTAGTTATCTGTTGTTGTTAGGTGCTGTTGAGTTGGTTCTGACTCATAGCGACCCTATGTACAACAGAAGAAAACGTTGCCTACTCCTGTACCATCCTCACAATTGTTGCTGTTTGCGTCCATTGTTGCAGCCACTGTATCAATCCATCTCCTTGAGGGTCTTCCTCTTTTTTGCTGACCCCCTACTTTACCAAACATGATGTCCTTCTTGAGGGACTAGTCCTCCAGATAACATGTTGGAAGTACATAAGAAGAAATCTCGCCATCCTCACTTCTAAGGAGTATTCTGGCTGTACTTCTTCCAAGACAGATTTGTTCATTCTTCCAGCGGTCCATGGTCTATTCAATATTCTTTGCCAACACTATAATTCAAAGGCATCAATTCTTCTTCGGTCTTCCTAATTCACTGTCCAGCTTTCGCATGCATATAAGGTGACTGAAAATATCATGGCATGGGTCAGGCGCACTTTGGTCCTCAAAGTGACATCTTTGCTTCTTAACACTTTAAAGAGGTCTTTTGCAGCAGATTTTCCCAACACAATACATCATTTGATTTCTTTACTGCTGCTTCCATAGGTGTTGATTGTGGATCCAAGTAAAATGAGATCCTTGACAACTTCAATATTTTCTCCATTTATCATGATGTTGCTTATTGGTCCAGTTATGAGGATTTCTTTTTTTTTACGTTGAGGTGTAATCCATATAATGAAGGCTGTAGTCTTTGATCTTCATCAGTAAGTACACCAAGTCCTCTCCACTGTCAGCAAGCAAGGCTGTGTCATCTGCATATCACATGTTGTTAATAAGTCTTCCTCCAATCCTGATGCCACGTTCTTCTTCATATAGTCCCGCTTCTTGGATTATTTGCTCAGCATACAGATTGAATAAGTATGGTTAAAGAATACATCCCTGACACACACCTTTCCTAATTTTAAACCATGCAATATTCCCTTGTTCTGTTTGAACGACTGCCTCTTGGTCTACATACAGGGTCCACGTGAGTACAATTAAGTGTTCTGGAATTCCTGTTCTTTGTAATGTTATCCATAATTTGTTATGATCCACATAGTCAAATGCCTTTGCATAGTCAATAAAACAGAGGTAAACATCTTTCTGGGATTCTCGGCTTTCAGCCAAGATCCATCTGATGTCAACAATGATATCCCTTGTTCCTCTTCTGAATCAGGCTTGAATTTCTGGCAGTCCCCTGGTGAACAGTTGCTGCAACTGTTTTTGAATTATACTCAGCAAATTTTACTTGCGTGTGATATTAATGATATGGTTTGATAATTTCTGCATTCCATTGGATCACCTTTTTTTGGAATGGGCATAAAAATGTATCTCTTCCAGTCAGTTGGCCAGGTGGCTGTGTTCCAAATTTCTTGGCATAGACAAGTGAGCATGTCCACTTTTGCATCCATTTGTTTAAACATCTCCATTGGTATTCCGTTAATTCCTGGAGTCTTGCTTTTTGCCAATGCCTTCTTCCTTCAGTAACATCAGTTCTTGATCATATGTTACCTCCTGAGGTGGTTGAACACTGACCAATTCTTTTTGGTACATGACTCTGTATATTCTTCCATCTTCTTTTGATGCTTCTGTGTCGTTCAATATTTTGTCTATAGAATCCTTCAATACTGCAAACAGAGGTTTGAATTTTTTCTTGAGTTCTTTCAGCTTGAGAAATGCCAACTGTGTTCTTCCTTTTTGTTTTTCTAACTCCAGGTCTTTGCACACTTCATTATAATACTTTACTTTGTCTTCTGGAGCCACCATTTGAACTCTTCTGTTCAGCTCTGTTACTTCATCATTTCTTCCATTTGCTTTAGCTACTTTAGGTTCAAGAGCAAGTTTCAGAGTCTCTTCTGACATCCATTTTGGTCTTTTCTTTCTCCCCTGTCTTTTTAATGACCTTTTGCTTTCTTCACGTATGATGTTCTTGATGTCATCCCACAACTCATTGGGCCTTCAGGCATTAGTATTCACCGTGTCAAATCTACTCTTGAGATGGTCTCTAAATTCAGGAGGAATATACTCAAGGTTGTAGTTTGGCTCTCGTGGACTTGTTTTAATTTTCTTCAGCTTCAATTTGAACTTGCATGTGTGCAGCTGATGGTCTGTTCTACAGCCGGCCCCTGGCCTTGTTCTGATGATGTTGAGCTTCTCCGTCATCTCTTTCCACAGATGTACTCGATTTGATTTCTGTGTATTCCATCCAGCAAGGTCCACATGTATAGTCACCAGTTACGTTGTTGAAAAAAGGTATTTGCAATGAAGAAGTCATTGGTCTTGCAAAATTCTATCATTCAGTCTCCAACGCTGTTTCTATCACCAAGGCCATATTTTCCAACCACCGATCCTTCTTTGTTTATTCCAACTTTCACATTCAAATCATCAGTAATTATCAATGCATCTTGACTGCATGTTTGATCAGTTTCAGACTGCAGAAGTTGGTACAAATTGCCCACTTCTTAATCTTTGGCCTTAGTGATTGGTGCATAAATTTGAATAGTTGTATTAACTGGTCTTCCTTGTAAGCATATGGACATTATCCCATCACCGACAGCACTGTACTTCAGGATAGATCTTGAAATGTTCTTTTTGACAATGAATGTGACGCCATTCCTCTTCAATTTGTCACTCCTGGCATAGTAGACCATATGGTTGTCCAATTCAGAATGGCCAATACCAGTCGGTTTCAGCTCACTAATATGCCTAGGATATTTATTTTTATGCATTCCATTTCATTTTTGATGACTTCAAATTTTTCTAGATTCATACTTCATACATTCCACATTCCAAGTATTAATGGATGTTTGCAGCTGTTTCTTTCCATTTTGAGTCGTGCCACATCAGGAAATGAAGGTCCTGAAAGCTTCACTCTGTCCATGTCATTAAGGTTGACTCTACTTTGAGGAGGTAGCTCTTCCCTAGTTGTATTTTGAGTGCCTTCCAACCTAAGGGGCTCATCGTCCAGCACTATATCAGACAATGTTCCACAGCTATTCATAAGGTTTTCACTGGTCAATTTTATTTTATTTTTTTAGAAGTAGATCACCAGACTTCAGCAAAGAAGACATTCAGGCGGCTAACAGACACATGAGGAAACGCTCACAATCATTAGCCATTAAAGAAATGCAAATCAAAACTACAATGAGATACTATCTCACCCCAACAAGGCTAGCATTAATCCAAAAAACACAAAATAATAAATGTTGCAGAGGTTGTGGAGAGACTGGAACATTATACACTGCTGGTGGGAATGTAACATGGTACAGCCACTTTGGAAATTGATTTGGTGCCTCCTTAAAAAGCTAGAAATAGAAGTACCATACGATCCAGCAATCCGACTCCTTGGAATATATCCTAGAGAAATAAGAGCCACACGAACAGATATATGCACACGCACGTTCATTGCAGCACTGTTCATGATAGCAAAAAGATGGAAACAACCTAGGTGCCCATCAAAGGACGAATGGATAAACAAATTATGGTATAGTCACACAATGGAATACTATGCAATGATAAAGAACAACAATGAATTGGTTAAACATCTTATAACATGGAGGAATCTGGAAGGTATTATGCTGAGTGAATTTAGTCAGTTGCAAAAGGACAAATATTGTATA
>NW_004444099.1:257618-279779 GCF_000243295.1 Trichechus manatus latirostris | reverse complement strand
TGCGCAGGGACCCCAGGTCCAAAGGATGCTTTCTGCTCCTGGCATTGCTTTCTTGGTGTATGAGGTCCCCCTGTCTCTCTGCTTACTTCTCTCTTTTATATCTCAAGAGATTGCCTCAGGATACAATCCAATCTTGTAGATTGAGTCCTGCCTTACTAACACAACTGCCACCCATCCTCCCTCATTAACGTCATAGAGGCAGGATTTACAACGTATAGGAAAATCACACAATACCAGGAATCATGGCCCAGCCAAACTGATACACACATTTTTGGGGGGGACATAATTCAGTCCATGACAGGCAGCATCAGGCATGTGTCCACCCAGCTAGGCTGACTAGAGCCACCATCAACTATATCAATTAGCTGAACCAAAGGACCTAGTCTAAGGTGGTCACCTCAACTCTCGGCCACCTAAACTTTCTCCAAAGCATGGAGGTGAGAAGTATTTATGGAGGACTCATGAAGGAAAGGCTGCCACCAACTCCTGTAGGCCAGTGACTCCCAACCAGAAGTGAGATTCTAGGGTGCACCCCTGGGGTGGGTATGTGGAAAAGACTCCCCAGATAATACTTACGTACCCCATCCCCCAGACAATACTTATATACCCTATGCCCCCAATTAGAAGCCAGAGCTTCAAGTATACTCCTTGGAACTGCTGACGCAAGCAAGACCCTTGGAGAACTGACCACATCGACCACAGGGTGAACTTTCCTGGAAGAACTGTGTTCCTGACCTCCATTCTGTCATCTGCCTTTAGGCTACACTGAGGGCCCTGAGGAAAAAAGAGGCCCATGAAACTCAATCTTGTATTTACATCTGTGATATCATTTGGTTTCTGTGGTAGTTATCAGCACTGTTCACAAATAACTTTACTCACACTCCTTCTAGACAATGTAGGTTGCACTTCCCTGACCACTTAAAGTCACATGCGACCATGAGACTTGCTTTGGCCAAAGAAATGTGAGCAGAAGAAACACATGCCATTTCCAAGCAGAAGCTTTAAGAGCTAACGCATGCTTTGCCACATTCTCTTTTCCCTCTACCACAGTGACCAGCAACATTTAGGAAGGTGGCTGTTTCATCAGTCTGGGTCCCTGAGAAATAATGATGAGCAGAAACCCCTACTGACCTATAGTGAACATGTGCCAAGAGCAAGACATAAATGTTTTATGTTGCATTAAACCACTGAGATTTGTCATTGATGCAAACCTAGCATATCCTGACTAACACAGTTGAATTTTATTTATTTTGTTCTATTTTATTTTTAGATTTTATACTTTACTTTTTTTTACATTGTGCTTTAGGTAGAAGTTTACACAGCAAATTAGTTTCTCATTAAACAGTTAATATACAAACTGTTTTGTGACATTGGCTGCGAATCCCGTGATATGTCAAAACTCTCCCCTACTCCACCCCAGGTTCCCTTCTTCCATTCGTCTGGTTTTCCTGTCCCTTCCTGCCTTCTCATTTTGTTTTTGGGCTGGTGTGCCCAATGGTATTCTATACATGAATTTAGCTACAAAGAACGTTCCTCACGTGTGTTACTGTTGGCCCTATAGACCTGTCTAATCTTTGGCTGAAGGGTGAACCTGAGGAGTGACTTCAGCACTGAGTTAAAGGGTGTCCAGGGGTCATACTCTTGGGGTTTCTCCAGTCTCTGTCAGACCAGCAAGCCTGGTCTTTTTTTTTTTTTTGTGAATTTGAATTTTGTTCTACATTTTTCTCCTGCTCTGTCTGGGACCCTCCCTCTATTGTGATCACTGCCAGAGCAGTCAGTGGTGGTAACCGGGCATCATCTAGTTGTTCTGGGCTCAGTCTGGTGGAGGTTGTAGTGGTTGTGGTCCATTAGTCCTTTGGACTAATCTTTCCCTTGTGTCTTTGGTCTTCTTCATTCTCCTTTGCTCCAGCTGGGATGGGACCAGTAGATGTATCTTACATGGCCGCTCACAGGCTTTTAAGATCCCAGATGATACTCACCACAGGCAGATGTAGAACATCTTCCTTATAGGCTATGCTATGCCAATTGAGCTAGATGTCCCCCAAGACCACTGTCCCCAGCCCTCAGCCTAGTAGCTCGGTGTCTCAGGGTGTTTGGATGTATCTGTGAAGCTTCTACGACTTTGCCCTGGTCAAGCTGTACTGACTTCCTCAGTATTGTGTACTGTCTTACCTTTCACCAAAGTTATCACTTATCTACTATCTAGTTAGTGTTTTCCCCTCCCTTATAACCATCCAAGATTGTTTCTTCCTTTGTGGAAACATTTTCATGTGACACAGCTGAACTTTAAATGCATTTTCAGCTTACAAAAGTAGTGCATGCTCATGGTAAAAATAGGAACATCACAAAAAAATGGAATATAGAAAAATGAAAATCCCACTGTATTTCCACCCTTAAAGAGAAGCAATGTTAATCAACAGTTTGGTGTATATTTTCCATATTTTTCTATGCATATACTAATGCATATATAGATATGTAGTTTTCTTTTAAAAAACAAAAGTAGAATCACAGCTTCTTTTTTCACTTAATAAAGCTTAGACAGCTTTCTAAGTCCCTCCCTGGAGCTCACTGCTCTAAAGATTAAGAGAGCTGTGGATACAAAATCAGCCCTCTGTCTCCAGCATCAGGCTCCCCAGGGAAGGATGCTCTCAAAAGTCCAGACTTTCTCAGTGGCAGCTTCTAAGGAAGGGCTCAGCTGCAAGGCAGAGAGGCTGGCTCAACCTGGAACGGCAGTAAGAGGCCTTTTTCGGAAGCTTTTCTGAAAAGCAAAGGGAGCAGCCAGGGATGGATAGGCGGGCTGGTGTTCAGCTCCTTAGTTGCAATAGGATAATCAAAGGGACTGCAATTTCCCTTCCAGCATTGAAATTGGGAAGGAGGGGGAGGCTCTCCATTACTGAGCTTCAAAGGGGGCACGGATCTGTTCCTGGAAAGGGAGTGTCAGCCCCACTCCTGTGAACCAGGTTCCGGCTACATTGAGAACCAACCTGTGCAAGTGCTGGGTCAGAGTCAGGGAGGAGGGTTTCCAGAAGACAGCTCTTCTGTCAGATACCAAAAGTATAATCCACTGAGTATAGGACTTACAACAAAAAGTAATAATCATAGCTAACACTGGTGGCGCAGTGATTAAGAGCTACGGCTGCTAACCGACAGGTCGGCAGTTCAAATCAACCAGCTGCTCCTTGGAAACCCTATGGGGCAGGTCTACTCAGTCCTATAGGTTTGCTATGAGTCCGAATCGACTTGACAGCAATAGGTTTGGTTTATTATATTCCAGACACTTGTTCTAGGGGTTTACATGTAGCAATCATTTTAATCTTGCTACAAGCCACTCCCAATTTACAGATAATGAAACAAAGCACAGAGAGATTACATAACTTGCCCAAGGTCACACAAACTTCAGCTGTGCCCCCCCTAGATATTCAACTTTCCTCTCCCACCCACCTAAATCAGAATTTGAACCCAGGCCAGCTGCGCCCAGAGACGACCCCTCCCCACATCATTGTACTGCCCCAGGGATGCTGCACCACTCCCCTCCCCAACGAAAATGGGCCATTCCGGCAGCTGCTTGACCCAGCTTCGCATCACCAGTCCCAGACAGTCCCATTCTCACAGAAGATACTCAGCAAGTCTCTGCTCATTCAGTGGGGAATGGACAACGGGGGAAGAAACAGGAGGACCTGATTCTGTTAACTATAGAAATATTTACTAAACATTTAACTACGTGCTCAGTCTTGTACTTGGACACAAAAAAGGGTAATCTTTTAAAAGTAAAAAACGCTCAACAAATGGAAAGAATCATTTTTTTACAGAGGACTACTGGCTTCATAGCATGACTTGGGAAGTGTCCCCTCCACTTCTATTTTCTGGAAGAGATTATGTGAAATTAGTGTTAATTCTAGTTTAAAAGTTGGGAAGACTCCTCCAGTGAGCCTGGAGTTTTTTGTGTTTTTTTTTTTTTTTTTTTTTGGTGGGGATCTTTTTATTTATAAACTCAGTTTTTTTAATGGTTATAAAATTATTCAGACGGTCTATTTCACCTTGTTTGAGTTTTGGTAGTTTGTGGTTTTTGAGGAACTGGTCTATTTCTTCTAAGTTGTCAAATTTATGAGAGTAAAGTTGTTCATTGCAGACCTGGGAGGTTTTGCATGGATCATTTTGGTTCACAGGAACCTAACCATGGAGCTGCTTCCAGGTCCCCTCCCCAGAGAAGGCTGAAGAAAGCAGGTCCCCTGGGACAGACATCCTTAACCCTGGTCAAAGACCCAGGCTTGCCCAATTATGAGGCTTTTTTGAGGTTCCAAGTGTGTGCAAAGTTCCATCAAAGATGTCAGCATGAATCTCACAGGCAGCCAGATCTGAGCCCCATGAAAGGGAAGTAGCCTAGGAAAAAGCCTGGAATTAGACAGGATGGGGCATCCTCCCTGACGTGAATGAGGTGGTCAGGCAGGAGAGCCAGCTCTTCCCAGAAGTCACAGCCCAGCGGGGTCTAAGTCACATCCACTCCTATCCTGGTGCCCTCTGCTGTGCCCAGGCTTCCCACTTCACAAGTCCCACAGATCCCTACACGCTGAAGCAGGGTAAAAAGAAATTTAAGACACCCCCTCGGTATTAGCCAACCACTGGGTGGCCAAAACACCTGCTTCCATGGGGAAGAGCCTGTCTGTGGGCCCAGGGAGCCCATACTGAGGTCCCACCTTGCGTTGGCCTGGATGTAGGTCAGACAAGCTGTTTCTCCCCTCTGAGCATTGGGTTGCCCATCTGGGAAGGTTTGGGCTTAGGATCATTATGATTCTGTTCTTACTGAAATTCTTTGTGAAGAGACAAAGATCTCCAGGACTGGATAGTCTTCCTGACTACCTGGTCAGAGATTGTCCCAAACAACATGAAGTCCCAGTATCATCACCACCACATCAGAAGCATCCTTCACCAAGCACCTTCCGTGCACCAAGCCTTATACAGGTCCTCTTATGTGTGTTATCACCACTGTCACAAAATCCCTATGGAGTGGATGCTTTCCCCATTTCTCAGGTGGGGAAACAGATGTCCAGAGAGGCCAACTGGGGATAGCAACTTTGCTTTCTTTTTTTACCTCTCATGTGGCCCCAGCTGGGGCACACAATGTTCTCTCTGCCGCTTCTACTTCAGAGGAAGAACAAAAGTGGGGGAAAAAGCCCCAGCCACCCGAGGGGCTGGTGTGCTGAGCTCCGAATGCAGCCACAGCCATGTCTGGCTCTGCTTCTGCACCCCTGAGGTCACAACAGCCAGGCTGCTGCCCAGGGGCTTACTACCCCCCAGAAGGGCAGAGAGAGCTGAGGTCCTCTGATCCCAGAGGAGCTGCATTAGGGACCCCCAAAGGTTTCTTCCTGCTCTCTTATGTCAGGGTTCAAGTTGAACAACCAAGGCTCCCAAGACTGACCCAGGGGCTTTACGGGAAGACTCCACTCCATCCCACTCCCAAGATGCTCCCCAGACCTGCCAGGAGCAGCCCTGGCCATGACATTTCCTTATTTATTATCTCTGCTATGGTTTCCGATGTCTGTTGAATTGCCCTCTCCTTCCCCAAGTTCCTTTTATTACTTCCCACATTGTCCTTATCTTGGACAACTGCCAAGTCTGACTAAGAGGCCTTAGACTCACACCACTGGAGAGAGGAGGCCCTGCTGATTCCATTAAGGGACGAAGGAACGAAGCCAGCCTGTGGTAATTATGCAGCCGGTCGGCGAGACAATGTGCCAGCTCCAAAAATATCTGCCACGAGGATCAATCAAGCAGCTCAGCTTCAACTCATGTCAACAAGAAAACACTGTCACTGCCTACAAAGACCCTGCAAAGTCAGATGGTGGGGAGGGGAATGGTGTCGCTCCAGCGGCCCACACTCAGTGCTACTGAAGCTTCACGTGGAGGGCTGCTGCCCACTGGGGCCAGAGGGGCGAGTAGAAGAGGGGGGGAAGCTTCCACAAGCCACAGCACCTCCTTGGAGTGGATGGAGGGGAAGGGGAAGAGTGAGACAACTCTTCTAACCTGGTCTGGGGGAGACCCAAAATGAAGTGCTAAATGTTCCTTCCCCAGGAAAAGGACAAGGCAGCTCTAATAGTACTGACACAGACCAATTTCTGAGAGAGATTGTTAAGTAAAAAAAGCAAGATGCAAGGCAGTGAATGTGCTCTATCCCCATGTCTTAGTCATCTAGTGCTGCTCTAACAGAAATACCACAAGCTGATGGTTTTAACAAAGAGAAGTTTATTCTCTCACAGTCCAGTAGGCTACAAGTCCAAATGCAGGGCATCAGCTCCAGGAGAAGGCTTTCTCTCTGTGTCAGCTCTGAAGAAAGGTTCTTGTGATGCATCAGTCTTCCCTTGGTGTGGGAGCTTCTCTGCACAGGAACCTCAGGTCCAAAGGACGTGCTCTGCTCCCGGCGCTGCTTTCTTGGTGGTGTGAGGTTCCCGTGTGTCTCTGCTCGTTTCTCTCTTTTATATCTCAAAAGATATTGGCTTAAGACACTATCCAATCTTGTAGACGTCATCAATATAACCTCATCATCGTGACAGAGTTTACATCACATAAGGAGATCACATATAACCTCATCACAGTGGTAGAGTTTACAACACATAAGGAAATCACATCAGATTACACAATTATACAATACTGGGAATCATGACCTAGCCGAGTTGACAGATATTTTTGGGGGACACAATTAAATCCATGACACCCATTGGTAGTTGAAAAAGGAGCTCTGCATCTGGAGCCACAGCCCCAACCCCATTCTTTCTAGCCATGTGACCTTCGGCAAGTCACTTATGCTCTCTCTACTTCAGTTTCCTCACCAATAAAAAAAAAAAAAAAAAAAAAGATAATAACAGCACCTAACTCACAGGATCACTGTGAAGATTTAAATAATTTTATACTTTTGTAAAGTGCTCACAACAGTGCCTGCCCATGGTATGTATACTGTGAATGCTAGCTACTACTATTAAATACATTTATGTTCACACAGGCATGGAACATCTCTAGAACTGCAAACAGTGGTTGCCTCTGGGAAAGGGAACTGGATGTCTGCGGACGGGAGTGGGCGGGAGACTGACTTTTCCCTACTACCCTTGGAATACTGTATTTTGTACTTCTATTACCTATTAAGTAATAATATCTATTATTAAAAGAGAAGAGCCCTGGTGGTGCAATCATTAAGCTCTCAGCTGCTAACCAAAAAGTCAGCGGTTGAAACCCATCAGCAACTCCAAGGGAGAAAAGACCTGGCGATCTGCTCCTGGAAAGATTTCAGCCTAGGAAACTCTTTGGGGCAGTTCTACTTTGTCATATGGGGACACTATGAGTCGGAATCAGCTTGACGGCACCCAACAACAACATTATTAAAATAAATAGGGTATGTTTTTTCAAATGATGCCTTAGAGCTTTAACAGTATAGCCGGAGCATGAACAACAACTAGAGATATATGGGAGGGGGAGAGGGAGAGAGGAAGGGAAAGGGGGGATGGAAACCTTTCCATGTCTAAGCCAAGAGCAAAGGAGATCTGTGCTGAGAGCTTGAAAGAGGGAGGTGAAGGAAAGCTGACAAGTCCCATGTCACACAGGGGGCAAGAAGTATTGGCGTGACCCCTGGGGGAAAGAGGCATCAGAGTTACAGAGTCACAAACAATGTCCCCAGTGTTCCAGGTGCATCCTCCTCCCCCACATCTCCTGGCAGATGAGTCTGGGGCTGGGTGGGAAGAGGGGCCGCCAGGGTCAGGTGATTTCCAGGTATTGTCAAGAAGCATGATGGAGAGTTAGGTATTCTCCCGCTGGTGGGGCAGGAATACCCCTCCAGGGTACCGTCCGAAACCACGTGCACAGGGGTCATAAACTGCTTGCCTTTGTCCCACTGAGGTCAGCCAGGTAACCCCAGGGCCAGATGCCCTTGAGGACTGATGGGAAAAACAGATATAGAAGGCCACAACCTTATCCCCACCTAGATATCAGGTAGGACTCTTGATCATCAGCAATTTGTGGGTACCCCTTGTGAATAACCTGGAAAAAAAGGACCCTCCCAGACCCCACTATTCCTCAGCTACCCTAAGGGAACCAGAAGATGTTTGCCCCAAACAGAGGAGATGTGCCTGATCCCAGACTAAAGCCAAGATGCTGATGTCCAATGGACCCCTGCAAAGCTTTAATGTTAGCCCAACTTTCCCAGCACATTTCTGGATTCTCTCTCTACCCATAAAGTGACATCAGCTAAAGAAGTAAGCCCAGTGGGCTGAAGCGAAGCAGGGATTAGGGAAAGAACGAGGGTGCAACCCCACTATCTTTCTCTTCTTTTGAGTGACCAGCCCCCAGCTACTTCCTGACGGCCTTTCCCGGGGCTGCTCGCTTCCCTGGCTTTGGATCGTTTATCATGCCCAGCGACTGCCTCCTCTTCTCCCTTCTAGAGCTCTGACATATACTGTCCCACTGGTACATAGCCCCTTCCTGCCCCCAAATACCTCCCATGACACCTGACCATGGAGAATGGCAGCTTTGAGGGTTTGACCTGAGGAACAGAGACACCCTCTGTGCGTCTATGTGAACACAGCTTCTTCAAACCAGCTTCTCTAAGCCTCTGCCTACATCCACCCCACATATCAAACATACCAGAGGAGGCTCTTGGAGCAGAAAACACAGTCTCCCGGCCCATGTGGCCAGCCAGAGGTAAAGATAAAAGCCTTAGTGTTTCCCTCCCACCTGTCCTGATTGCTGAAGTAAAAGAAAAAAGTAGCTGATGAATTAATTCCAACTCATGATGACCACATGTGTGTCAGGGTATAACTGTGCCCCACAGGTCTTCAATGGCTGATTTTTCAGAAGTAGATTGTCAGGACTTTCTTTCCAGATGCCTATGGCTGGATTCAAACCTCCAACCTTTTGATTAGCAGCGAAGCGTGTTAACCGTTTGCACCACCCAGGGTCTCTGATTGCCAAGGTAATGAGGAAAATTGCCACATTTTCTCTGGCAGCAAACAAAGGAGCTACTGAGAGGACTGCAGAGTCTCCTGTGGTGAGGACAACGCCATCTGGTGAGCAGTCAGGAGCCATTCACAGGCAGGCTCCTTCACAGTTAGTGCTTGGCTCCGGGCATGTCCCTGACAGCACCAAGTGTGAGGGTCCACACTGAGAAGGAAGCCACGCAAGCCCAGAGTTTATGGCAGACTGGCATCTCCCTGTCAGGGAGCACTCAGACAACAGACACTTGCGTAAACATTAGAAAGAGGAAAAGAAGCCCTTTGCTGCTGAAAAATCACAGTACAAAATGAGCTGTGATCCAAGAGATAACATCTCTTCTCCATACTGCTTGAGGGCCCTGGTGACAGCTCCCCCAACTCAATGCCGAATTAAGAGCCCTGAGGGGCCAGCTCTGACAGGGAGGCTCTGCCAGACTAGGTTTTCTCCAGTTGCAGGGCCTTTGGCCAGAGAGTGTCCACAGAGGTGCCTAGCCCGGCTGACCAGAACAGCCTGAGACTCTTGCTCACCCATGTCCACAACAAAGCTGAACTTCGGAGTCCCTGGGTGGTGCAAATGGTTAACATTCTCACTGCTAACTGAAAGGTTGGTGGTTCGAGTCCACTCAGAAGAAAGTCCTGACCATCTACTTCTAAAAAATCAGCCATTGAAAACCCTATGGAGCACAGTTGTTCTCTGACACACAGGGTCGTCATGAGTTGGACTCCATGGCCACTGGTTACCCATGCACAGAGACAAACTCAGTCAATTCAGGCACCGCCGTCACGCCCTGCAGCAGCCCTAACAGCTACTTCCTTTCTAGCCGGCATCACCCCCACGGCCCGCCCCGCCCCGCCCCCCAGGCTTTGGAGGGCAGAAGGATCTCACAACCCACCTCGGGATTTGGAGAAAGATAATAATACCAAAGACTTGGTATTCAAGGTCCTGCTCAACACAGACCCAGCCTACAAGACCATCTCCTGCCTGGTAATGCTGGCCCCTGCATCCTCCTCTCTCACGTTCCCGACCTCACACCTTCACTCACACTGCGTCTCCTGCCTGGAATGCCTTCCTCTACCTCTTCCACATGGCCTATCCCATCCCATCCTCCCAGACCCCTCCCAAATGTTCCCACTTGGGCAGAAGGCTCCCTTGGGACAATCCCTGATGACACACTCTATCCCTCTGCTCTGTAACGTTCAGTCTAGCACCGTTTTCCTAGTCATTCCCCAGATACACCTCTTATCTTCCCAAAAGATGCTGTTATGGATTGAGTTGTATCCCCCCAAAGGAAATGAGGAAGTCCTAACCCCTATACCTGTAAATGTGACCCTGTTTGGAAATAGGAGTTTTCTTTTGTTGTATTAATGAGGACATGCTGAGTAGGGAGGGTCCTAAGCCTAAATTACTTCTGAGTTATAAACAGAACAGACACAGAGACACACAGGAGAAAGAAAGATGCCACGTGAGGACCCGGCCGGGAGCCAAGGAATGCCAAGGATTGCCGGCAGACACCGGAAACTAGGAGAGAGGCTGAGATCCTGATTGGACTTTTAGCCTCCAGAACTGTGAGAAAATAAATTTCTGTTCTTTCAAGCCACCCACTTGTGGTATGATTTTCTTACAGCAGCACCAGGTAACTAAGGCAGATGCCTCAGGAACTCCCCCTGATTCATCTGGTGAGCTCCTACGCACCTGTCAAATCCCCACTTTAAGCTGTTTCCGCTGGGAGTTTTCTGATTCCTCACCCACAGAGTTGCTTCTGCCTCCTCAGTGCTGCCACAGGACTTTGAGAAACCACATTATATTGTGGTTATGTGCTTATATACCTGCCTCTACTGCTAGATGACTAGCTCCTCAAGACAAGGTTGGGGCCTAATTTTCTGATCATGCCCAATGTTAGCTGCTATGAGAATGAGATGACGCATGTAAAGAATTTGGCACTGAGCCAGGCACATTGAATGCCCTTGAATTGGGCTCTCGTGTTATTCTTCGCCTGTGTATCCTGCTGCTGGGCCCAGAACAGGTGCTCATGAGGATCTGCTACATTGAGTGGAAAGGCAGGGCTGTGCCTCATACACTTGCGGCCTAGCAGGCCCAGGGCATATGCAATGAAAAGAGCTAAATGACTTGCATTGGGAGGAAGTGGGGAGGCAGGGGCCAGGAGGAGGAGGGGGCAGAAGAGCCACAGCTAGACATTGGGGCCCACTCTCCTTGCCAAGAAACCCACAAGCCGCCTGCCCTTTAGACAGATCCCACTTCTGCCGCTGGCTTTCTCCACTCTTGCTCTTAGCTGTCCATAAAGGACATCAGGAGCGTGGAAGCACTTAGAAGATGACCCACCATGATGGGGGCATGAGCCTAGTGGAAAAAATCCTGGGGTACCCAGGGGAGGCAATCTGGCAGGCAGGGAAGAAGCAGGGTGCTCTCTCCCCAGCACCGGGGCAACCCCACCTCCACCAAGACCCCAGAAGAGACACTGGCAGGCTGCACAGAACACAGCAAAGCAAAGCCTGTTCACGTGTCCTCTTCAAACATAAAAGGAGAGGGTCTTTTTTTTTCTATTTGAAAGAGAAACTGCAACAAAGGCTCCAGCCCAGAGCCATCTCCACAGAAGCCCCTCCTGTCCCTGGTCAGTCCTTCCCTCAATCAGCTGCCTCCGTGAAATCTAAATAGCAGTCCCACTGCAGCCTTCTCTTTGTCATTGAGGCACTGAGCGGGAGTCAGCAGCCGCTGGCGGTGTGGGAAAGAATTCAAACAGCATCCTTCAACAGACTTCTGACCAGAGGGGTGTTATGATAAAACAGGTTCCCGTGACTGATGAACAGCCCACCGAGGCACCGCTGATCCACACTCCCCGCCTTGCCCCTGGAGAAGGCCTACTCCCTCATCCCACAAGGCACTGCCCAAACGTCAAGTCCTTTGGAAGCTCTGACTTCCGTGTCCACCACTACCCCTTCCCACACTGCTGCTCTCGGGAAGAACTCATTCCTCTTGCCGGCAGTCCGGCATTTTGTCCATGCCCGTACTGCAGCAGTCAGTGTTGCCGACGAGTGTGTCCCCCAGCACTAGGCTTCTTCACAGAGAGATCCTGGTCTATTTGCGTCTTTTTCCCCCACCTCCAGACATTGGCCTGGAGCATGGCGGTGCTCAAGGACAGTTCTGATGAATGAAAGCACACGTGAGCTCTTCTCTCATCCAAAGGAAGCCCCTGCCTGACTGTGCCCTCCCTGGGGGCCCCAGAGAACACACTACCATCCATTTTCTAGCTTCCTGTCTTCCTCTAGAAGACAAACGTCTAATTCCAACTGGTTAGATTACAACACTAGGGGGTCCTTGAGCTAAGGCAGGTGGTCTGGAAGGGCAGCCCTGGTGTAGAAATGAAACGGCAAAGACAGTGCTAATATTTCATGGGAGAGTCTCCCAACTGGAGGCCTGTGGGCTAAATCTAGCTTGCCAGTGTGTTTTATTGGCTTGATATTATGTAAAATTTGGGAAAACTCACGTAAAAATCCAGATGTCTAGCTTCTATTTAAAACAATCAGAACAGCTGACTATACTGGCCCATTTTCTTACATGGCACATCTGGCTGAAGCTAAGCAGTAGCTGCTCTTTCTAGACAAGCATGTACTCTCTAGTTTGCCACAGTCCCCACCACTCCTTATTGTCATGTACGCAGTCTGAGTCACTCATTACCGACATACTTAATGTCTCTTAGGCATTTGCATTTCAAATCCCTGGACTATGTTCTTAACTTTGGCTGCCAGCACTTTAGAATGACCGATACAGGTTTTAACAAATGCCTTGATCCAGGCCCACGTCCAGACATTTCGATTCTACTGGTCTGGGGGGTAGGGCCAAGGCAATGCTTGTAGAAAAGCTCCTCAGGTGATTCTAACACCAGCCAGGGATGAGACACTACTGGTCCAAGGGACCTGCTGGCTGTGAGGACCTGTCTCCCTTCGTAAAAAGCAGACACCAGGAAAGAAAGATGGGGAAAGTAGGCTGGGTTAAAAGCACCCATAGATGCCTCTGGAGGAAACAAGCCCTGCACCAGGGCCACCACCACCGCCACCACCAGCTTTTCTAGCACAAATGCAATGAGCTCTGTGAGCTTCACTCGGAAACAATGGTCCCTCCTTCCTGCCCTTCTGTTAGACAGCCACTGTACAAGCTGCTTCCCACCCCTGGACTGTATTTGCTAATTCACGCCTCCCTCTCCTTCTGGGCCCTGCCCAATGCCCACACCTCCTCTAGGAAGCCTGCCCAGCCTAAAATCAGCTGTGTGAGAGATGGTGGCTCCAGTCCCTCACACTCTATCAGCATTGTTCGTATTTGTTTCTCTAAACAGATCTCACACCCTTTTCATGCCCCTATCAGATAGAGAACTCCAGAGGGCAGGAAATGCCTCTCCTATGCTTCCTGTGCCCTACCCAAGTTTCCCACCCCACCAGTTCTCAAGCACACAAGTGCCCAGGCTAATGAACCACCCTGTGGGTCAATGAGTAGCAGGGATCCTCCCAGCAGGACAGAGGGACAGTTCTCTGGAGAAGGAAGAGGGGCACTGCAGGGGTTAGTGCATTCTGCTCATTGATCTGGAGGAGACATTTCAGAAGAATCTGCAATGCTCACCTACTGGCATCCTGCCTGTTTCCCCACCAAGCACCCCTGTCCACTTGCTCTGTATGTGCCTGGCAGAGAAATTCCAACATCCCTGGCATCTGTCACTGAAGGACTGAGGAAGCAGCATGGGAGAACAATGCTAGATCAGGGGAGATAAGGGGACTCAATCAGGTCTACTGAGAAATAACGACCCCTGGGCCTCAGGACCTCAAACACCTGCTGGTCTGTTCAGAACAAGGGTCATTCCAGGGTCTACACCCTGGCCCTAGGTCAATCTGATTCATGTGCCAGCCAGAGGCAGGCGTGGTGTTGACAGGGAGGACACAGGCCATCCTCAAGGCCCACCCTGGGAATGATTTCATGGGTCCAGCTGACCAATTACTGACACTCCCCAGACAGAGTCAGAGCCTGAAGGAAAAGGGTGGCCACGCCATCCTGGCCTGTGCTGACCAGGGCCTACCTTGGAGCTGACTGAACGTGGTCATAAACTTGCTGGTGAGGGACTTGAGCTCATTGTTGGCCAGTATGATGAGGTGTATCTGGTCGGAGACATTCCGCAAGACTTTGTAGATGCCGATGGGGAAGGAAACCAGCTTGCACTCGGCCAGGTCTGCAGCCAAAAGACAAAGACAGGCCAGAGTTATTGGCCGCAGAGGCCCAAGAACTTGCCCGAAACCCCTATGGACACCAACCCCATCTCCCTCCCAGCCTCCTTGCCTCCTACCTGTCTCCCCTGTACCAGGCTTAAGACCCTCCCCCCCTCTTCCAGGAGCCCTTCCCAGCAGCATTAATTCACACCTGTCCCTTCCTCACACCCTGGGCATTAGGATTTTTTATAGAACGTTCTCTATGACCACAGGTACTAGCTGGAAGGCAGAAGGCAGAGCTCTGCAGGCACAATAACAGCCTGCCTTCATAGCTGCTTCCTCTAGGCCCTGCAAAATCCACAAGCGATTTGGAATTACCAAAGACTCAACAGTGAAGTCAGTCTTTTTTTTTTTCCCATACAAAAATTTATACATACGTTGTTATGTGACTCTAATTGCTCTCCCCATACTGTGACAGCACACTTCTCGTTTCCACCACTGATTCCCCATGTCCATTCTGCCAGCTCCTAACCCTTTCTGCCTTCCCATCTCACCTCCTGACAGAAGCCGCCCGTTTAGTCTCTTGTATCTACGTGAGCTAAGAGGCACACTCCTCACGAGTATCACTTTATGTTCCACAGTCCAGTTCAATCCCTGTCTGAAGAGTTGGCCTCGGAAATTGCTTTAGTTCTGGGCTGACAGAGAATCCAGAGGCCATGCTTTCCAGGGTTCCTACAGTCTCAGTCAGACCATTAAGTCTGGTCTTCTTACTAGAATTTGAGGTCTTCACCCCACCTTTCTCCTGCTCCATCTGGGACTCTCTGTTGCAGTCCCTGTCAGGGAGGTCATTGGTGGTAGCTGGGCACCATCTAGTTCTTCTGGTCTCAGGCTGATGAAGTCTCTGGTTTATGTGGCCCTTTCTGTCTCTTGGTGAAGCCACAGTCTTAACAGTACTTTACCCTGTGGCCTAGTAGTTAAGAGCTCGGCTGCTAACCAAAAGGTCAGCAGTTCAAATCCACCAGCTGCTCCTTGGAAACCCTATGGGGCAGTTCTACTTTGTCCTGTAGGGTCACTATGAGTCAGAATTGACTTGATGGCAATGGGTTTGCTTTTCTGGGTTTACTTCTCTGAAAACAGGCAATTCACACAGACTTTGCGGTTTGACCTTCTTCCCAGTCCTGACACTCTGAAAGCAAGCCTCCCACAAGAGGCAGTTCCTCACATGGTTAAATATAGAATTATCATTATCCATTGCCATTGAGGTGATTCTGACTCATGGCGACCTCAAGTATTACAGAGTAGAACTTCTCCATGGAGTTCTTGGCCGTAATCTTTACAGAAGCAGATCGCCAGGTCTTTCTTCCATGGTGCAGCTGGGTGAATTTGAACAGCCAACTTATAGGTTAGTAGACAACCACAAACTGACAGAGAGGACACAGGTCATCCTCAATTACCATGTGACCCAGCAATTCTACTTCTAGGTATATACCCAAGAGAAATGAAAACATACGTCCACAAAGAAACTTACACACATATGTGCATAGCAGCATTATTCATAATAACCAAAAGGTGGAAACAACCCAAATGTCCATCAACTGATAAATGGATAAACAAAATGCAGCCTATATATACAATGGAATATTTTCAGCCATAAAAAGGAATGAAGCACTGATACATGCTAAGAGATGGTTAAACCCTGAAAAATTATGCTAAATGAAAGAAGTCGGTCACAATGGATCACATTTTGTATGATTCTACTTACACAAAATATTCAGAACAGGTAAATCTATTGAAATAGAAAGTAGATTATAGTTGCCTAGGGCTGGGAGGGAGTGGCAGAATTGGGAGGTGGCAGCTAAGGGGTATGGGGCTTCTTTTAGAGGTAATGGAAATGTTCTAAAATTGGATTGTGGTGATAGTTGTACAACTCTGTGAATATACTAAAACTACTGAATTGTACACTTTAAATGGATGAATTATATGGTATGTGAATGATATCTCAATAAAGCTGTTATTTATATATATATACACACACATATACAAATAAAGGCTTTATATATATATACTTGTGTGTGTATGCGTGTGTGCGTGTGTGCGGGTGTGTGTGTGTGTGTGTGTCTGTATGTGTAGTAGCAGGGAGACACTGAAAGCATGGAAGCTCAGAAATTAGGCTGTCCAGCTCACTATCTGAGTCACCTAGCTCATCTAAGTCACTTAAGCTCCCTGAGCCTCAGTTTCCTCATCTGTACAATGGGGATATCATCATCTACCTAGCAGTACCATCAGGAAAATGAAACATAATGAAATAAGGGCTACCAAAGTGCCTGGCAGGAATGCAGTCTTATTTCCTCTCCTTCCTCTTTACCCTCCCCCTCCTACTCTACCCAAATCTTCTCAAAGTTTCAAGGCCAGCTCCTGTCCCACTTCTTCCAAAAGTCTTCCTGGACCACCCCTGCTGCTGGTGATCACCCTCCAACCCCTGAGCCTCAGGACCACCCTCTAACTCAGATGGCACTTTCCCATCTCTCTTTCAGCAAACTCTGGGCTTTTCCCCAAAGAGGCTGGACTCTCCCAAGCCTCTAAGCCTTTGCATGTTGTCCCTCTGCCTCGAAGCCCTTCTCCTCCACCTGCCTCACAGAACTTCTCCTCTTGCTTCCTAAGCAGTTAGTTGCTACAGCCTCTGCATCTCATATAATGTGAATGAGAGTTTTTCACCCGGTATTGTATTAATCCCTATGTGTCTGCTTTCCTACTAGACTGGGAAGGCCCCACGGCTCTGTGGGGATCTCACTGAGGTGGTCTGAGGAAAGAAAGGGGACAGGAGGGGCAAGGGCAAAAGTCCAGATGACTGAGGCTCCACAGGACTTCTCCAAGGGTCAACCGTTAATGCCTCCTCAGCTCCAGTGCTGTGCTAGGTGACTCCAGCCCTGCTGCTGCCAAATGTCGGCACTTCTCTGACATCAGCAGGTGAGGTCAAGGGAGAGAGTGCACAGTCTTGTTGAGGAAGGAATGAATCCCCCTAAGTCAGGCTTTCTGTAGAGATCAAAGGCTGAGCTGGAAGTAGACCACCTCTGTGGGCTCAGAGTTTGAGGCAAGCCGGGGATTCTAGAAAGAACAAACTCTTCCAAACAATGTGACCCTAGTGAGCCAGATGCACCAAGGGATAGACAGGAGTTTTTGTTGTGGTTGTTGGAAATTTTATCAGCCCTTTGGGACAGCGACAGACGGATCTCATCCACACATGCCAGAAGCAACAACCAAAGCTTTTCTTTTAAAACAAAGAGCAAAATAAGGATGCTTTCTATCACTAGTATCCCTGAATATGATTTTGGTAGTTCTGGCCAGTGAACTAGAAACTATAAACATTGAAAAAAGAAAAAATGATTATTACGTGCACATGAAATGACCGAATAACCTCTGAAACCAAAGTAGTCATTAACTTAAAAAGAGATCAGAAAACCAATCAAAATAAATATGCTAAATTCAATAATATTCCTATATACCAATAATAAATGCAGTTTTTAAAGATCCTATTGTTAATATCAACAATTATATAAAATATCTAGAAATAACTGTAATGGAAAACATATCTGATCAATATGAAGAAGAGTGGAAAAGTTCACAAAGGTATTTTTTAAAGTAGATTTGGATGTAAAGATATAAAAAGTGTTCATGGATGAGTAGTAAAATATTGAAATGTTGATTTTTTTTTAAGAAATTAACTTACAGATTATTTAATTTAATACCTACCCAAATCCAAAAAGTTATTTTCAGCATGGTGAAATTGTTTGAAAGTCCAACGGAAGGAGTAAGCAAGTGAGATCTCTAAAGAGAAGGTGGGTGATAACAAATATTCTAAAGCTAAAATAATTAAGAGTGGCAGTAGGAAAAACAGATCAAAGACAATACATAGTCCAGAAATAATAACTGAAAATTTAATAAGTGCTCAAGAATAAACTGGGGAAAGGAAAGTTTTAATCAACTGATGTTAGTAAAACCAATTAACAATTTGGGGAAAACAAGAAAGAGAGAGCAAGAGACTCTCAATTAACCTAAGACTAAAAATGAATTCTAGCTAGAATTATAATTCAAATATTTTCAATCAAATTAAAAAATCAGAATCAAATACAATTAAATTTTTATCCAACCTCTTAAGTGACGATGACTTTCTAAATCTAGAAGCCATAAAAGAAATCACAAAGAAACAGATCAATAAACCTGACTGCATAAAAAACATAAAACATCTGGAAGCTTAAAAAAAAAATAGATAAGCCAAGCAACAGGGTGTGAAAAAGGATCTGTAAACAGGATACATAAAGAGTTAGCATTTTTATTATTAAAAATGCTCCATATAAATCAATATGAAAAATAATAATAATAAGACCACCCAAGAGACAAATAAATGGACAAAGGACATTAAGACATCCACAAAGAGAAAATATAATTAGTAAACAAATACATGCCTCCTGATATGTATTGCCAAACTGCTGTCTGAAATATTTATGCCAATTTATAAATATCCTGCCCAACAGGTAATAGGATCATTTAAAAAAACTTAGTTAATACAATCAGGGAAAAAGGTATCCATGGATTTAATTTGCAATTTTTCAATAAAGAGACTAATTATCTTTCATGGCTAATTAACCATTTTTATATCCTCTGTGGAAAACCCGGTTTGTGTCTCTTGCTATTTTTCTATTTGAAGTTCTGGTATTTGTTCTCCCAATCGTTGGTTGTTGTTGTTAGGTGCAATGGAGTCGGTTCCTACCCATAGTGCCCTATGTTCAACACAACGAAACACTGCCAGGTACTGCGCCATCCTCAAAATTGTTGCTATGTTTGCGCCCATTGTTGAAATCACTATGTCAATCCATTTCCTTGAGGATTTTCCTCTTTTTTGCTGGCCCTCTACCTGACCAAGCATGATGTCCTTCTCCAGGGACTGGTCCCTCCTGATAACATGTTCAAGGTACGTGAGACAAAGTCTCCCCATCCTTGCTTCTAATGAGCATTCTGGCTGTACTTCCAAGACAGATTTGTTTGTTTTTCTGGTGCTTGTTGTTGTTAGGTGCTGTTAAACACGTTCCAAATCATAATGACCCTATAGGACAGTATAGAACTGCCCCATAGGGTTTCCAAGGAGTGGCTGGTGGATTTGAACTGCCAACCTTTTGGTTAGCAGCAGAGCTCTTAACCACTATGCCACCAGGACTCCTCTGTAGTCCATGGTATATTCAATATTCTTCGCAAACACCATAATTCAAAGGCATCAATTCTTCTCCGATCTTCCTTATTTATTGTCTAGCTTTCGCAGCCACATGAGGCAATTGAAAATATCATGGCTTGGGTCAGGTGTACCTTAGTCCTCAAAGTGATATCTTTGGTTTTCAACACTTTAAAGAGGTCTTTTGCAGCAGATTTGCCCAATGCAATACATCATTTGATTTCCTGACTGCTGCTTCCACGGGCATCCACTGTGGATCCAAGAAAAATGAAATCCTTGACAACATCAATATTTTCTCCATTTATCATGATGTTGCTCACTGGTCCATTCATGAGGAATTTTGTTTTCTTATGAGGTGTAATCCATACTGAAGGCTGTACTCTTTGATCTTCATCAGCAAGTGTTTCAAATCCTCTTCACTTTCAGCAAGGTTGTGTTATCTGCATTTCGAAGGTTGTTAATGAGTCTTCCTCCAATCCTGATGCCGAGTTCTTCTTCATATAGTCCAGCTTCTCGGATTATTTGCTCAGCATACAGATTGAATAAGTATGATGAAAGGATACAACCCTGCCTGATGCACACCGTTCCTGATTTTAAACCACAGAGTATCCCCTTGTTCTGTTCAAACGACTGCCTCTTGGTCTATGTTCACATTTCACATAAGCATAATTAAGCACTCTGGAATTCCCATTCTTTGCAATGTTATTCATAATTTGTTATGATCCACACAGTCTAATGCCTTTGCGTAGTCAATAAAACACAGGTAAACATCTTTCTGGTATTCTCTGCTTTCAGTCAAGATCCATCTGACACTTCCGGGCAACATGGCGCTATAGACAGAAGCACCATGGTGTCCCTCCACAGCAAAGATCCGAAAAACTAAGTCAAACAGAGACACACGTCAGTCCTGAAACCCTAAGCATCAAATGAAGAGATAAAGAACTCAGCCAAGCACCAAATGGAATAAGAAACTGACAGAGAACAGACAGTGAGGAGAGATACACGCAGAGGTCCCCTATCAGCTAACCCAGCACAGACTCACAATCTTGGACTCCTATCGGAGATCAGCGAAGAGGTGGTACAAGAAAGCAGCTTCACGGAGCTTCCAGCAGGAGACAGAACCACCAGTAACCAGTGATATATGCTTTCCCACCCCCGACCCTTCTTCACCCCAGCTCGGCCTCCTCTGCTTCCTGAGGCCACAATCTCTTAGCCGGGAAGCACCGGCTTCACCCTAGAGCTGCTTGGATTCCACCCACCCACACTGGCTGGCTCCCTGAGTGCCATTTGTTGGCTGCTGGTATTGCTATTTTCCACTTCTTTAGATTTCTTCCTTACCTCTCACCACCTCCCCCTCCTCTCTCAAATACCTGGCTCCATGTCCCATCTTTGCTCCTTCCTGAAAGGCTGCGAAACACAGCTCTGACAATGAAACTGCTTCCCGGCCCGTGCCTGGTGGGACCCCCGGGGCTTTCTGTTTGTTTGTTCTGTTTTGATTTGTCTGTTCGTTTGTTTTCTTTTTCTTTTCTTGGCTTAGGAGCCCCTTCTAGCTGAGCAGTACTGTGCAGCTTGGGAGCTACTCCCTTACTCTGCGCACAAGTGCAGTGGCATCCCTGTGGACATTTCT
Organism: Trichechus manatus latirostris; assembly: GCF_000243295.1. Lineage (NCBI taxonomy): Eukaryota > Metazoa > Chordata > Mammalia > Sirenia > Trichechidae > Trichechus > Trichechus manatus. The sequence continues at coordinate 258,748 of NW_004444099.1, read as the reverse complement.
TTTTTCTTGTTTTGTTTCTTTGTTTTGTTTTCTTCTCTCTCTTTTTCCCTTTTTGTCTTTCTTCATTTCTCAGTTTCTCAACTCTCTATACTTACCTTCTCTTCTTGTCTCCTGAATACGTGGCACTGTGTGACACCTCTACCCCTTCTAGCCAGGCTGTACTTCATGGCCTGGGAGCAACTTTCCCAGCCCTCACAGTCGCACTGGTGGGATCCCTGAGAGCTCTTTTTTTTTTTCTTCTAATTTTTATTTATTCATTTCTTTTCTTTGACTCTGTTTCTTTTTTTCTTTTTGTTTTTCTCCATTTCTCAGTCTCTCACCTCTCCACTCCAATGGCAAGCTCCCTTAGCACTCTTTTTTGTTTGTTTGTTTGTGTGTATGTTTTTGGCCCCTGTTCCTCTCTCCTCTCTCTCCTCTTTCCCATACCCATCTTAGCTCCACACATCACAATCTCCCCTCTCCTTCCTGTCTACCTGCACCGTGCACTGAACATCACACCCCCAAGCAGCACAGGCACAGCCTACCAAAACCCACCCTGCACTGATTCCCGGCCATTGAAAGAAAAAAAAATTGCCAGCCAAGAATAATATATCCTGCAAAACTCTCGTTCAAATCTGATGGTGAAATTAGGACATATCCAGATAAACAGAAATGAAGGGACTATGTAAAAACCAAACCAAACTTACAAGAATTATTAAAGGGAGTCCTTCGATCTGAGAACAAATAACTTCAGACCACGGGCTGAATCTAGGATGCAGGATCGTACAAGCCAGATACCAACTTAAGAAATGAACTCTCAAGGACTATCCAAAACCAAAAGAACTACAACAGGGAACCAGAGAGGTTAATCTGTAAATAACAACATCAGAACAATAAAAGAGGGAATAAACAGTGTTAAGTATAGAAACTTCTAATGGAGATGAAGGCAAGGTGATACCAAGTAATAACAGACTGATTCAAATCTAGGAAGATAAGGGTAAATTTCAAGGTAACCACAAAGAAAGTTAACAAACCTACTCAACAAAATAAAACAGAAAAACATAAAGTCTCAGTGAAAACAAAGGAAATGAAAAAAAAAATCCACAATCAAAAGGAATTCAGCAAAGGAGAGTAAGAGGAACAAAGAAAAC
>NW_004444099.1:244051-256239 GCF_000243295.1 Trichechus manatus latirostris | reverse complement strand
AAAAGAGTAAAAAGAGAACCTACAGACTGGGAAAAAATTTTTGGACAGTAGAAGTCAGACAAAGGTCTAATCTCCATAATCTACAAGAAAATCCAACAGCTCTACAACGAAAAGACAAATAATCCAATTAAAAAATGGGCAAAGGAAATGAACAGACACTTCACCAAAGAAGACATTCAATTGGCCAACAGACATGTGAGGAAATGCTCATGATCACTAGCCATTAGAGAAATGCAAATTAAAACCACAATGAGATACCATCTCACCCCGACATTACCGGCACAAATCAAAAAAACTGGAAATAACAAATGTTGGAGAGGCTGCGGGGAGATCGGAACTCTTATGCACTGCTGGCGGGAATGCATAATGATACAACCATTTTGGAAAATGATATGGCACTTCCTTAGAAACCTAGAAATAGAAATACCATACGATCCCGTAATCCCACTCCTAGGAATACACCCCAGAGAATTAAGAGCCGTCACACGAATAGACATATGCACACCCATGTTCACTGCAGCATTGTTCACAATAGCAAAAAGATGGAAACAACCTAGATGCCTATCAACAGGTGAATGGATAAACAAACTATGGTACATACACACAATGGAGTATTATGCAACGATAAAAAACAATGATGAATCTGTGAACCGTCTCATAACATGGATGAAACGGGAGGACATTATGCTGAGTGAAATAAGTCAATCACAAAAGGACAAATATTGTATGAGACCACTACTGTAAAAACTCATGAAAAAGTTTACACACAAAAGGAAACAATCTTTGTTGGTTACGAGGGATGGGGAGGTGGGAGGGAAATACTAAATAGACAATAGATAAGTGATAACTTTGGTGAAGGGTAAGACAGTGCACAATATTGGGGAAGCCAGCACAACTTGTACAAGAAAAGGTCATGGAAGTTCCATAGATATATCCAAACTCCCTGAGGGACTGAATTGCTGGGCAGAGGGCTGTGGGGACCGTGGTGTCAGGGAACATCTAGCTCAACTGGCATAACACAGTTTATAAAGAAAATGTTCTACATTCTATCTTGGTGAGTAGCATCTGGGGTCTTAAAAGGCTGTAAGCAGCCATCTAAGATACTCCACTGGTCTCACCCCTTCTGGATCAAGGAAGAATGAAGAAAAGAACATACAAGGAAAAGATTAGTCCAAAGGACTAATGGACCACAACTAACACAGCCTCCACCAGACTGAGTCCAGTACAACTAGATGGTGGCCGGCTACCACCACGGACTGCTCTGACAGGGATCACAACAGAGGGTCCTGGACAGAGCTGGAGAAAAATGTAGAACAAAATTCTAACTCATAAAAAAAGACCAGATTTACAGGCCTGACAGAGACTGGAGAAACCCCAAGAGCATGGCTCCCAGACGCTGTTTTAGCTCAGTAATGAAGTCACTCCCGAGGTTCACTGTTCAGCCAAAGATCAGACTGTTCCATAAAAAAAACAAGACTAATGGGGCACAACAGTCTGGGGACAAGGACTAGAAGGCAGGAGGATACAGGAAAGCTGGTAATAGGGAACCCAAGGTTTAGAAGGGACAGTGTTGACATGTCTTGGGGTTGTTAACCATTGTCATAAAACAATATGTGTACTCACTGTTTAATGAGGAACTATTTGTTCTGTAAACCTTCATCTAAAGTACAATAAAAAAAAAGATTCATGTGACATCAGCAATGATATCCCTTGATCCACGTCTTCTTCTGAATCTGGCTTGAATTTCTGGCAGATCCCTGTCGATGTACTGCTGTAAACGTTTTTGAATGATCTTCAGCAAAATTTTACTTGCATGTGATATTAATGGTATTGTTCAATAATTTCCACAATCTGTTGGATTACCTTTCTTTGGAATGGGCACAAATATGGATCTCTTCTACTCGGTTGGCCAGACAGCTGTCTTCCAAATTTCTTGGCATAGACAAGTGAGCGCTTCCAGCATTGCATCCGTTTGTCGAAATATCTCAATTGGTATTCCATCAATTCCTGAAGCCTTGTTTTTCACCAATGCCTTCAATGTAGCTTGGGCTTCTTCCTTCAATACCACTGGTTCTTGATCATATGTATCTCTTGTAATGGTTGAAAGTTGACCAATTGTTTTTGGTACAGTGACTCTGAATCCCTTTCATCTTCTTTTGATGGTTCCTGTGTTGTTCAATATTTTGTCCATAGAATCCTTCAATACTGCAACTCTAGGCTTGAATTTTTTCCTCAGTTCTTTCAGCTTGAGAAATGCCAAGCATGTTCTTCCCTTTTGGTTTTCTAACTCCAGGTCTTTGCACATTTCATTACAATACTTTACTTTGTCTTCTCAAGCCACTATTTTAAATCTTCCATTCAGCTCTGTTACTTCATCATTTCTTCCATGTGCGTTAGCTATTGTATGTTCAAGAGCAAGTTTCAGAGCCTCTTCTGACATTCATTTTAGTCTTTTCTTTCTTCTCTGTCTTTTTAATGATCTTTTGCTTTCTTCATGTATGATGTCCTTGCTGTCATCCCACAACTTGTCTTGTCTTCGGTCATAAATGTTCGATGTGTCAATCTATTCTTGAGATGGTCTCTAAATTCAGGTGGGATATACTCAAGGTCATAGTTTGGCTCTTGTGGACTTATTTTAATTTTATTCAGCTTCAACTTGAACTTGCATATGAGCAATTGATCCACAGTCAGCCCCTGGCCTTGTTCTAACTGATGATATTGAGCTTTTTCCACCATCTCTTTCCACAGATGCAGTTGATTTGATTCCTGTGTATTCTATCCAGTGAAGTCCAAGTTTATAGTCACCATTTATGTTGTTGAAAAAAAGATATTTGCAATGAATAAGTCGTTTGGTCTTGCAAAATTCTACCATTCGATCTCCAGCATTGTTTCTATCACCAAGGCCATAGTTTCCAACCACCAATACTTCTTTGTTTCTAACTTTCGCATTTCAAGCACAGTAATTATCAATGCATCTTGACTGCATGTTTGATTAATTTCAGACTGCAGAAGTTAGTAAAAATCTTCAATTTCTTCATCTTTAGCATTAGTTGTTGGTGCATAAATTTGAATAATAGTCATATTAACTGGTCTTCGTTGTAGGCATATGGATATTGCTGGTAGAGTTCCCTAAAGAGTATTATCAACTTATGTCTGTTCATTGATTTTCTTGTTTAATAGTTCATTATAGTGTTTAGGGTTTTTTAAAACAGAATATAAAAATTATATGCACACTGTAACTGGGTAAAAAAGTATGCATGCCTGGGAAAAAAGCAGCTATTACAGGAGATTGGAGCAATTAGTTACTACTTATAATCCTGTTGTGTCTTTTTTATAAAATAAGTAAAGTACCAGTATATATATTTACATAAAATCATTTGTCAAATATATATATAGTTTACTTTTAAAATGGGAAAAAAAAATTTTAACAAGAGTTTAAAAAGAACTATTATTGGAAAAAGAACCCAACAAGTTCAAGGATTAACTAAGTGGAGAGAGCTCTTTATCAAGAAGATAAACAGAGAAAGGCAGACCCATGAAAAAAAGATAATAACTGTCTGCACTGGTTTGGAGCAGACACTATGAAACGGAACTTTCAAGATTCAAATATTATTGAAGAATCACACAATGAACACACACATACACCCCAAAGTGGGGGGACAGCATGTTCATGCTAAAGATAGAAGAGACACAAAGAAATACAGCCATTCAATTTCTTTCCAAGGGTCCTCAAAGCAGCCTGTCTTCTCTAAGGATATCAGTCTAGAAATGCCCAGACAGCGCTGGTAGGTAAACTGTCCAAGGTCAGTTTGTAAGATGAGGTAGCTGAATATGGATGCAAAGACTCCATTCGGGTGACCATCCTAGGACTGCCATAACAAAATACCACAAAGTGGGTGGCTTTGAAGAACAGAAATTTATTTTCTTACAGTTTTGGAGGCTAGAAGTTAAAATCAGAGTCTCGGCTGTGTTGATTCTTTCTGGGAGTTTTGAGAGAGGAACAGTTCCATGCCTCTTTCCTAGTTTCTTGTAGCTGCGGGCAATCGGTGGTGTTCCTTTGCTTGCAGACAGATCCTCACATGATGTCTTCCCCTTATATGTGGCTCTGTTTCCCTGTCTGTCCTCCTTTATAAGACACCACTCAGAAGAGATTACGACTAGGACCCACTCTCCACTGCTATGACCTCGTTAACTTAACATCTGCAAAGAAACGCCTATTTTTCCCCAAACAAGGTCACATTCACCAGGGCAGGGGTTAGGAAATTAGTGTATCTTTTTGGGGTACACAGTTGAATCCATAACACCTGGTTTGCCCAGGACTTCCCAAATTTTAGCACTGTAAATCCTGTGAACCCCTCCTCAAAAACCAAACTAAATGCGGTCAAGTCGATTTCAACTCATGGCAACCCCATGTGTTAGAGAGAATAACTGCTCCATAGGGTTTTCTTGGCTGCAATCTTTTTTTTCTTTTACCAGAAGGTGTTTATTAGAATTGATTTTTTTTAAATTTCATATCTATTTATTTATTTTCATTGTGCTTTACATGAAGGTTTACAGAGCAAATTAGTTTCTCATTAAACCATTAACACACACATTGTTTTGTAACATTGGTTGCCAACCCCACAACATGTCAACACTCTCCCCTTCTCGACCTTGGGTTCGCTGTTACCAGCCTTCCTGTCCTCTCCTGCCTTCTCGTCCTTGGCCCTGGGCTGGTGTGCCCATTTAATCTCGTTTAGTTTTATGGGCCTATCTAATCTTTGGCTGAAGGATGAACCTCAGGAGTGACTTCAGTACTGAGTTAAAAGAGTGCCCAGGGCCATCCTCTTAGGGTTTCTCCAGTCTCAGGCCAGTAAGTCTAGCCTCTTTTTGTGAGTTAGAATTTTGTTCTACATTTTTCTCCAGCTCTGTCTGGGACCCTCTATTATGATCCCTGTCAGAGCAGTTGGTGGTGGTAGCCAGGCATCATCTAGTTGTGATGGACTCAGTCGGGTGTAGGCTGTGGTAGTTATCATCCGTTAGTCCTTTGAACTAATCTTTCCCTTGTGTCTTTGGTTTTCTTCATTCTCCCTTGCTCCAGACGGGGTGGGACCAGTGGAGTATCTTAGATGGCCACCCACAAGCTTTTAAGACCCCAGACGCTACTCACCAAAGTAGGATGTAGAACATTTTCTTTATAAACTATGTTATGTCAATTGAGCTAGATGTCCCCAAAGACCATGGTCCCCAGCCCTCACTGGCTGTAGTCTTTATGGAAGCAGATCACCAGGCTTTTCCTCTCAGTCAGTCCCAGGCAAAATGGGACAGTTGGTCACCCTAGATTCAGGCTGGATGCTGATGAATGAGAGATTTCTACCATCAGGGAGGAGAGTGAGAAAGCGCAGGTGTGAGCTATGGCATGAGCAAAGACCCAGAGCATTTTCATTCCTGAGATATCACCTTTGAGCCCTGCCTCTTCTACAGTTTCCAAGAGCCTCACCCTTGCTCCATGAGTCTGCAGAAGGAAAGGCTCTGGGCACTGGAATCATCTCACGCTACCTGGTGGTGCATGCATGCCAATAGACCTAGGGTTCAGTAGGGGTTCTAACTTCAAGGGCCAACACCAGCCTCCTCCATCAACATCTGGACAGCAGCTGGAATCATGTGTGCCTTTCCCCAGCAAGCCCAGCTGCTGATACCTGTGCTGCAGTAGAGAACAGAGAGATCCTTGGGGGAAGATGCCACAATAAACACAGTGCATAATTACCCTCATAATTACAATTATTGCATGAAGGCCAAATTGCAGGTCCCTAAACCTCTAATTAAGGCAATATTTTGTGTTAATAAAGAGACTTTTTATTCAAATCACAGGGGCTCTTTATTAAAGGTTATCATTAATTCTAATGAGTGCCTAATAAAAAGTAACTGGTGGGCAGAACCAAGCCAGAACAAGCAAATTCCAAGAAGCAAGCAGAACATTCAGCTGGACGTCCAAAAGACTGGGTCAATCTTGCATTGTTTTGTTGTGAAACAATTCTGACCCCGGCTCAGTCCTTGCTGAGAGGTGAGCCTGGTGATAGGGGGTTAGCAGAGAGGGTCACGCAGGCCCTGTCAGCCACGTCATGGGGCCAGAGGACACAGTCGGGGATGTAAGCTGGCGAGAGCGTGGATTCTGTGGCCTGGCCCAGGCTACGAAGGAAATCTGGGGCTGACCTGGCCTGGTTCCATTTGGAATGTCTTTTTTCACAAATGTCTTTTTTTCATGGAATCTCAGGGTTAAAAGGAGAATGGTGGTCATTTAGCCCCATGTTTCCCAAGTCTCCCAGTAAGAATTGCCTGGAGAGGATGATCCTCGGCCCCTCCCTCCTAAGATTCTGCTTTAGTGGGTGCTAAGATTGTTGTTGTTATTAGTTGCTGTGGAGTCTATTCTGACTCACAGTGACCCCATGTGTGCAGAGTAGAACTGCTCCATAGGGTTTTCAAGGCTGTGACCTTTTGGAAGCAGATCGCCAGGCCTGTCTTCCGAAGCACCTCTGGGTAGGCTCGAACTGCCAACTTTTTGCCTAGTAGTCGAGCACTTAACCGTTTGTGCCAGATATACTATGTCTGATTGAAGAGGGCGGAAGGATCAGTGGGTGGAAGGGAGGCAGTTATCAACATAGTTAATCACTTAACCATTTGTGCCACCCAAGGATTCCTGGGTGTAAGATAGTGCCAGGGAATTTATGTTTTTAACAAGTGTCCCAGATGATTCTTATCAATAGGCAAACTTGGGGATAATTGAGTAACACAACCTCCGATCTGAAACCCGAAATTCTAAAAAGTCTCTCCACCAGAGAGCACAAAGTTCTCCTTGAACATCTCCAATGATGGGGAACTCATCCCCCACAGAATGGTTTTAACTTTTAGAGAGTTCTTTCATGAACTATGTTGATAACTGCCTCCCTTCCACCCACTGATCCTTCCACCCTCTTCAATCACACGTAGTATATCTGTCTCTTCCTCTATATGACAATACATACATGAGGACAAAGGACATCAGAAACTTCTCCAGGCAAAAACATCCCAGAACCTTCAATCCCCATGGTTCTGGATGCTCCTCTCAGAGAGGCAGGCCTGGCCCAGCCAGAACTTACTCCTGCACAGGCTTTAAGGTGCTAACACATAACTGCAGCTGCCATTCATTGACATCACTATATGCCAGAAACTGTGCTCAGGGCTTCAGACCTATTATGTCCTCTACTCCTTACAACCACCCTGCAAGGTCAGTACTACATTTACCCCATTTAACAGATGAGGAAACTCAGTCACAGAGAAGTTAAATGAGTTGCTCATGGTCACATGACTTATCCAAGGTCATCCAGATACTGAAATAACAAAAAACCCACTGCCGTTGATTCTGACTCATGGCGACCCCATGTGTTACAGTAGAACTACTCCATAGGGTTTTCTTGGCTGTAATCCTTACAGAAGCAGGTCACCAGACCTTTCTTTCACAGTGCCACTGGGTGGGTTTATACCCCCAACCTTTCAGTTAGTAGCCCAGCGCTTAACCATTTGTGCCCCCCAGGGACTCCTAGCAATACCATAATTGGTATTATTATTACCATCCCCATTTTATAGAGGAACACTCTGAGGCATACACACTTTTTGAAGCTGCATAACTATCCATGTGGTTAGTAAGTGGCAGAGCTGGGCTTGAGTACATGCCCTAACCATTATACAACACTGCCTCCCTAGAGAAAGATGTAACCATCACTCTGGTGGTCTGCCTCTCTGAAACAAAATGAGGTATCGTGAGTTTCCGATGAGCAGATCTTCCACGACTTCTAATGGATTCCTGTGAGCACTAGTACTTGCAGTTATCATGGAGCTATATTAAGAGGGACTTAGAGTTAAAAGATGCCCTGGTGGCGCAATGGCGAAGAGCTCGGCTGCTAACCAAAAGGTCAGCAGTTCAAATCCACCAGCTGCTCCCTGGAGCAGTTCTACTCTGTCCTACAGGGTAGCTATGAGTTGGAACCAACTCAACAGCAATGGGTTTGGGTTTGGTTTGGTTTAGAGTTAAAAGGAGCCCTGGTGGCACAGTGCTTAAAGTGCTCAGCTGCTAACCAAAAGGGTCGGCAGTTCAACCCCATCAGCAACTCTGTGGGAGAAGTCTGTAAAGATTTACAACCTTGGAAACCCTATGGGGCCAGTTCTACTCTGTCCTACAGGGTCACTATGAGTCGTAATCAAATTGATGGCAATGAGTAGAGTTCAAAGAGCTAGTGAAAAGAATTATCTGAATATCCTCATTCCCATTGCCTTCCAATCGATTCCGACTCATAGGGACCCTTAGAGGACAGAGTAGAAACTGCCCCATAGGGTTTCCAAGGAGCAGCTGGTGGATTCAAACTCCCGACCTTTTGGTTAGCAGCCATATCGTTTAACCACTGAACCACCAGGGAGCCGTCTGGGTGTCAGGAGCCTGGATTTATCACTTATTGGCTGTGGGACCTCAGGCAGGACACATCGGTTCTTACACCATTGGTTCTCATCATGGTAAAAATCCACAGTTGGAGCCGGTAATCTCTCTCCCCTCCCCCCTGCCACTTTGGGCTCTAGCCAGCAGTTCCCAGCCTCGCTACACATGAGAATCACCTGGGGCGCTCCTGAGAGTCTGATTTAATTAGTTTGGGTTGGGGCTTGGGAATCAGGATTTTTAAAAGCTCCCCAGGTGGTTCTAATGTACTGCCACAGTGGGGAACTCCGCATCCTGCAATCACCTCTCAACCTAGAATGTGCAGACAACTCTTCTGGGACCCTGCTGAAGTGCAGCTGAAGCTGCCTGCCTGAGGAGTAGCCTGAGGCTCTGCGTGTATACCAGGCAGGTCCAAGGACCACACTGAGGAGCAAGGCTAGGCCAGAGCAGTGGTTCTCAAAGTGGGGTCCCTGGCCACAGCATCAGCATCACCCAGGAATGTGTTAGAAATGCAAATTCTCAGGCTTCACCCCAGACCTATGTAATCAGAAACTCTGAGAGTGGCGCCCAGCAAATTGTGTTTGAGAATCACTGGCATAGCAGGACTAGTCCTCCCTCCAGCCATGATGACTTTCCCCTACTGTTGATGATCATGGTGATAACAATGACAGTAACTCACATGACTGGGGACTGGATGGTCTGTGCCTCCACTAAGGGTTTAGGTTTACTCACTCATGTAGTTTTTTTTCACCCTGTATGCCTCCTGCAAACCCCTCAGATCCCAGACTATTTCAAGACAGAGCCAGTGTCTCTTCATCCTTCTCTCTTGCCTTGTTCAAGTTCCCGGCTGTGAAAATAGTCTTGGATTGGGACTCAGGAGGTCCAAGTTCTCGTCCCAGCCCTGCCACTATCAGCCGTGAGATCTCAGGGAAACAACTTCTCCATGAGCCCTAGTTTCCTCCTCTGCAAGATGAGGCTTTGGACTGTGTGATTTTGGGGCTCCCAACTAGACTGGGGAAACCCTGGTGGCATAGTGGTTAAGAGCTATGGCTGCTAACCAAAAGGTCAGCAGTTCGAATTCACCAGGCGCCCCTTGGAAACCCTATGGGGCAGTTCTACTCAGTCTTATAGGGTCACTATGAGCTGGAATCAACTCCACAGCAACGGGTTTGGTTTGGTTTTTGATAACTGGATTGGACATCCTGTGACTCCAGCTCTTTGGGCAGTGTGAGCTGTAGCCAAATACTCTTGAACTGCCTGTGCCTTAGAACATGCACCACAATGAAGGATTTGAAGTTTAAGCTACCCAGGTCTCACTCACATTGCTAGTGAGTATAGAGCTGAGATGTGAACCGAGTTCAACTCTGTAGTGGGCTGAACTGTGTCCTCCAAGAAGATATGTCCAAGTCCATTTTACTTGGATCCACAATCAACACCCACGGAAGCAGCAGTCAAGAAATCAAACAATGAATTGCATTAGGCAAATCTGCTGCAAAAGACCTCCTTAAAGTGTTAAAAAGCAAAGATGTCACATTGAGGACTAAGGTGCACCTGACATAAGCCGTGGTGTTTTCAGTCACGTCATATGCATGTGAAAGCAGACAATGAATAAGGAAGACTGAAGAAGAACTGATGCCTTTGAATTATGGTGTTGGCAAAGAATATCGAATATACCATGGATTACCAGAAGGAACAAATCTGTCTTGGAAGAAATACAGCCAGAATGCTCATTAGAAGTGAGGATGGTGGGACTTCATCTCACATACTTTGGACATGTTATCAGGAGGGACCAGTCCCTGGAGAAGGACATCATGCTTGGTAAATTAGAGGGTCAACGAGGGGTGGGGCCAAGATGGCAGAGTAGTCAGACACTGCCGGTGGACCCTCTTACAACAAAGACCCAAAAAAACAAGTAAATTGATTATATGACAATCTAAGAGCCCTGAACATTAAAGGCAAAGTTGAGGAACTGGACTGAGTGGCAATGGGAGGGAAAGACGGTTCGGAAACAACGAGGAGTTGCCAGGCCTGACCTGGCAAGAACCGGAGCCCTTGAGGCCTGATCAGTTCATGGGTAAGCAGTGAGGGAGACAAGCAGCAGTACTCAGGAGGCGCGTTTTCCACACTGGGATAGACCCAGCAGCAGAAAGTCTACATGGCCACCCAGAACCAGGGAGAAGCAGCCCTCAATTGGAGAAAGATAAGTACTTGCGTACGGCCTACCACATGGATCAAAAACAGCCCCCTTAGGGAAAAACCTCCCTTCCATTTACCTCCCGCTCCTTGCTTTGCACTGGGTCCCAGACCGGCTTCAGCAATTGCCAAGTCCCCTGGGCCAGAAGTAGGATCCGTCACACACCCGGAGTCATTCTCCCTGCCTTGGAGAGTGAACAAATTAACAAACAGGGAAAAAATAAACTGCCGGCTCCCCTAGGCCAGGAACCCACAGTAGGTACAGCTCCTTTGCCTAGGCACAGGTATAAGGGATCCACAGACTTTGAGTGCCCTTGCCCCTGCATAGTTAGACTTGTGTGGGTCCATTTCAACAATGTAGGCCCTCATTACCGCAGTACTGCAGGCTACATACCTGAAGTCTAACTTCAACTGTTTCAGCTGTGAAGTGGCAGGTTCTTGACATTTGACACTTCTCTGCCCAGAAAGCAGGGTCTTCACCTACCTACATTATGGACCTGAGGACTAGTGGCTCCACACATGCCACCTAGCCACCTGCGATAGGGGCCCATGAATAACAGGTGCCCCCTAGTCCTTAGAGCCAACAGCATTAGGTGCTCACAGTCCAGCTGCAAAACCCACCTATGTACGTGCTGCAGGGAACAAGGACACGCCTTCCTCCTGGACACTGGGGGGCAGCTGTCAGCTCCCTGCCTTGCTCAGCGTGTGTCCCCCTGCTGCAGCCAGATACCTGTGCCTACACCAATCACCCATGCCTGTCTAGGACTGTAGGTGTGAGCTGACACCACACACTTGGTGGCTATCTACCTGGGCACCTGAGCTGAATCCATACAGGAGGAGTGGGCAGACTCCTGAGCTCACATACCTAGTAACAGATCTAACCACCTGCTAACAGGACAGTAGAGCTTCAAAGCTGCCAATAATCAAACTAGCTCATACAAGCAGCCTATCTGGGCATATCAAAACAAAACAAGAAGCTAGGAAACAGTAAGCAAACATAAAATCAATAAATATAATAACTTATTGATGGCTCGGAGACAACAGTCAATATCAAATCACATAAAAAGGCAATCCACAATGGCTTCAGCAAGCTCCCAAAATAAAGAATCTAGAAATTTCCCAGAGGAGGAAAACTTCTTGGAATTACCAGTCAGAATACAAAAGATTAATACACAGAACTCTTCAAGAAATTAGGAAGGAAATTAAGAAAAACACAGATCACGCAATAGAGGAAATTCAAAAGATTAGAGAAGAGCATAATGACAAATTTAATGGGCTGCAAGAATCCAAAGAGAGACACCAATCAGAAATCCAGAAGATTAACAAAAAAATGTCAGACTTAGAAAGACAATACAAAGTCATAGGAGCAGAATTGAGGCAATGGAAGTCAGAATTAGTGAGATTGAAGATAAAGCACTTGACAACAACTTATTTGAGGAAAAATCAGATAAAAGGATTTAAAAAAATGAAGAAACTCTAAGAATTATGTGGGACTCTATGAAGAGGAATAACCTACAACTGATTGGAGTACCAAAACAGGGGAACATAACAG
>NW_004444099.1:224664-235574 GCF_000243295.1 Trichechus manatus latirostris | reverse complement strand
GCAGAAGTCAGCATAACTGGACTAAACCAAAGCTAAGAAGTTTCCTGAATACAATCAAACACTTTGAGGGACAGAGTAGCAGGGGCAGGGGTCTGGGAACCATGGACCATGCTTTCAGGGGACATTTAGGTCAATTGGTATAACAAAGCTTATTAATAAAATGTTCTGTATCCTACTTTGGTGAGTGGCATCTGAGGTCTTAAAAGCTTGCAAGTGGCCATCTAAGATGCATCAATTTGTCCCAACCACCTAGAGTAAAGGAGAATGAAGAACATCAAAGACACAGGGAAAGTGTTGTCCCGGAAGACAGAAAGGGCCACATCAACCAGAGACTTCATCAGCCTGAGACCAGAAGAACTAGATGTGCCCAGCTACCACCAATGACCACTCTGACAGGGAACACAACAGAGAGTCCCTGATGGAGCAGGAGAAAGGTGGGGTGCAGAATTCAATTTCTAGTAAGAAGACCAGACTTAATGGTCTGACTGAGACTGGAGGAACCCTAGAAAGCATGGTCCCTGGATTCTCTATCAGCCCAAAACTAAAACAATTTCTGAGGCCAACTCTTCAGACAGGATTGGACTGGACTATGGGACATAAAGCGATACTCGTGAGGAGTGTCCCTCTTAGCTCAAGTAGATACAAGAGACTAAGCGGGCAGCTTATGTCTGGAGGTGAGTTGGGAAGGCAGAGAGGGTTAGAAGTTGGTTGAATGGACATGGGGAATCAGGGGTAGAAAGGAGGAGTGCACTGTCACAGTATGGGGAGAGCAATTATCATCACATGACAATGTATGTATAAATTTTTATATGGGAGACTAACTTGAAATGTAAACTTCATTTAAACTACTACAATAAAAAATTTTAAAAAATGTTAAAAAAGAAAAGGGTCAACGAAAAAGAGGAAGACCCTTGACAAGATGGATTGGCACAGTGGCTGCAACAATGGGCTCAAGCATAATAATAACTGTGCAGATGGCACAGGACTGGGCAGTTTTTCATTCTGGTTTACATAGGGTCACTATGGGTCAGAACCGAATCGATAGCACCTAACAACAACAACCCCTGATATCTGTGAATGCGATCTTATTTGGAAATAGGGTCTTTTCACATGTAATTAAGTTAAGGGTTTGAGAAGATAACATTCTAGTGTCCTTTTAAGAGAAAAGAGAGGAAGTCTGAGACACAGAGACATACAGAGGAGAAGGTGATGTGAAGATAGAGGCAGAGACTGAAGTGATGCATCTACAAGAAACGCCAAGAACATCCGCAACCACCAGAAGCTAGAAGAGAGGCATGGAATGGATTCTCCCTCAGAGACTTAGAAGGAACCAACCTGCCAACACCTTGATTTCTGACTTCTGGCCTCCAGAACTGTGAGAGAATAAATTTCTGTTGTTTGAGGCCACCAAGTTTGCAGTAATTTATTACAGCAGCCCCAGGAAATGAAGACAAATCCCAAAGCCCACGGTCTCTTCATAACACTACATGTCTACATGATATTATACCAACTCTGCCTACCATGGTCATATGCAGTTAAAAACCCAACTGCCATCAAGTTTATTCCAACTCATGGTGAGGCGACCCATATGTTTCAGAGTAGAACTGTGCTCCATAGGGTTAATGCTTGTGATCTTTTAGAAGCAGATCACCAGGCCTTTCTTCCAAAGTGTCTCTGGTAGATTTGAACCACCAACTTTTTGGTTACTCGCTGAGTGCTTAACCATCTACATCACCCAGGGACTCCATGGTCAGAAAGGTACTCTTAAATAAATAAATAAATAAATAAAATAATAGCATTTGCTGTGTGCCAGAGACTTTTCTAAGCACTTTACACGTTATCCACTTTAAACCTCACAACAACCCCATGAGACTGGAACTATTATGTTCATCCTCATTTTACCTGTGTGGAAACTGAGGCAGAGGGTAAATGAGAGAGTTATAATTTGAACCCAGGCAGTCTGGCTCTCTTACCCTGAGAGAGCTCAGTTAAAAAGAGTAAGACCGGGAACTGCGTGAAGGCATCAGAACAGAGGACCTGGGTGGAATGGGACTCTCATTCAGGAAGCTGATATAGAGAAGATATAGATTTTTCAGAACATGAAAATGAAAACTTAGTCCTGGGACTAAGGGAAGAGCCAGCATTCTTTTCCAGAAGACAGAACTCTGGGTGCTTCCAGGTATATTCAAGAGCTAGGGGTTGGCATCCTGGGTGTAAGAAGCAAAATCGTAATCAGTGTCAACGTGCCCCACTGGGCCTCCTGTGATTCAGGATGCCAGGCTCTGAAATGCCACTTGATCTCCAAAGCTGGGAGGTGCAGATGCAGACAGCATGCAAAGCAACTGATCATCAAAGGACTGCGGCTGCATCAAAGGACCAGCAACAGCATGCACTGCACACAATTAGGCTTTATTTTAACAAAGTGATTTGTGCACATAGGTTACAGAGCTAACTGGCTCTAGAAGGTTTAAGACAAACAGCAGCCCCTAGCCCTACTCCCTCTTGACAAATCCCCTTCCCCAGAGGCAACTACTTTCACCTTCTGATGGACTGAGCAACTGACACTTTTGGTGTTTAACTCTGATCTCCAGAGCAGTGCTTCCCAGCCTTTTCCACATATCATGCCAACTGCAGAGAGAAGGTCATAGGAGGATGAGCTCACTGAGGACTGCAGAAGTCCAGAAAGTTCCACCACTATAGCACTTATACTGACCCCAAAGAGGAGTTAGGGAGAGAAGGGCAGAAAGGCACTTCAGGAAAAAGGAGAGCACTGGGAAAGATGGTGGGAGCCCGGGTGGCGCAGTGGTTAAGCGCAAGGCTGCAAACCTAAACGTCGGTGGTTCAAACTCACCAGCTGCTCCATGGGAGAAAGATGTGGCAGTCTGCTTCCGTAAAGACTGGAAACCCTACTCCATCCTATAGGGTCACTATGAGTCAGACTCGACTTGATGGCAGTGGGTTTGGTTTTAGTTTGGAGATAGATGGAAACATGCAGGGTGTCTTTGGGGACTGAAGAGACCATTTAACTTGAATGTGGCCATGAGTTTGGGAGGGCTGTTTATTTCACTTCCTACTTTATATACTTTTGCATTGTGTGAGATTTTTACAATAAGCACTTATTACTTCTTGCAAATATTCTAAATTTTTCCCTCAGGTGCTAAGAAGGGGTCAATGGAGGTCAGTCTTGAAGGAGTACGCCTGGGGACAAGGGGAAAGGAGCTAAAATCCTGTCAGGGCAAACCTCAGAGGACGATTCTAGAGCAGGGCTGGCAGCCCACCAGCCTGTGCTGGCCTCATCCTGACAAATGCACAGGAATCCTGAGTGTCAGAAGTGATTTCTCCAGGGCCAGACTGCCAAACCCTTAGCCTCTCCAGTAAAATAGCTGACTGACAAGCGTCTACCTCAGGGAACAGAGCTGAGCTTAGGCTCTCCAGCCAGTGGTCATCGTACCCGAACACATCTTAACCACAAGAAGATCCAGAAACCTAAACCGGAAGAGGTGGCTCCGGCGTGAGCCTGAGAGTGCCCTCTTCCTCGGGATCCAACGTGAGGCTTTTCTTGGGCCTGGCTCTTTCTTGCTGTAGCACCTCAGGCAAGTTACTTAACTCTAGCCTCAGTTTCCTCTTTAGTAAAATGAGAACGAGAGTTCATACAAAAACCTTCACGTGAATTATCTTAGTAGCACTGTTCCCAATAGTCAAAGAATGGAGCCAGTTCACGTCCATCGACAGACGCATGCATAAACAGAATGTGCTATAGCCATACAGTGGAATATTATTCAGCCATAAAACTGAACAAAGTGCAGATAGATACTATAATATGCATGAACCTTGAAAACATTATGCTGAGTGAAAAAAGCCAGTCACGAAAGGCCACATATTGTACGATTCCATTTATATGAAATGTCCACAATAGGCAAATCCATAATGACAGAAAATATATTAGTGGTTGCCAGAGGCTGGGGGCAGGGAGGGATGAGGAAGCGACGGCTAGTGGGTACGGGGTTTCCTTCTGGGGTGACAAAAATGTCCTAGAATTAGACAGCAGTGATAGTTGTACATACAACGTTGTGAATATATTAAAAACTACTAAATTGTACATTTAATTTATAGACGTAAATGGTAAATTTTATGGTATGTGAATATGAGGTATATACCTCTATTAAAAAAATTGAGGACAAGAAGATTCAACTAACAGGGTCGTTCTGAGCATGAAATAAAGTGTCTATAATATGCTTAACACAGTGTCTGGCAGATGGTTTGTGCTCAGTAAAACAGGAGATGCTGCTATGAGGATGAAAATAAGTTACTTTTTCTTGACAATTTGTTGTAGGGCTGTGCTTCAGTTCTGCTGTTACCCATGACTCCTTGAAGGAGGAAGAGGATTCCCAACGGTGCACTTATTCTAACAAGCCCCCTACAAGGACACCACTGTGTGTCTTATCACAGGATTTGAGACTTTAAAAAAACTCCCTGCTCCTTCCTGGCAAGCCAGTCAACAAAACAACACACACACGCAAAAAAAACTACATTTAAATAAAATCAAAAGTAACCTCCACACAGAATAAAATCAAACGACACAGTCTCTGATGTGAGATATCAGATTATTTTAATTTAATCGGTGACTCAACGCAAACAGATAGGTACAAAAGAGAATAGAAAGAGCAGTCACAATGATGCTGAACTGATAGTGCGGTCACCAGCAGCTCTGAGTGGCCAGGGCTGGCCTGAGTCAGCCCCTGGAGAGGCCTGAGCAGGGTCAACAGCCAACACTAACTGAGCATCATCTGAATCCTCACCATGGCCACTGAGGGAGGGGGTTATTATTAGCATCCTTTGGCAGATATGGAAACTAAGGCCCAGAGAGGTTAAGAACTTGCTCAAGGTCACAGAGTAAGAAAGCGGTGGAGCCTGACCTCCTGTTGAGGACACTGCCCTACAAAGCGAGTCAGGAGACCTGAATTCTTTGTCCCCCCTTAGCCTTCTCATCTTTGGTCTAGGGTAAATGTTAACCATTTGATTTCATCTAGACGATTATTTTGAGAAGCACAGTACTCACGGGGGATATTATTTATTTTATGGGCCAATCTGTAATTTAGCTGAAAGGTGACCTCTGGGAGTGGTTTGAGTTCCAAGTTTAAAGAGTATCTCAGGGCGATAGTCTCGGGGGTTCATCTAGTCTCTATGGGTTCAGTAAGTCTGGCCTTCATCTAGGAATTTGAGTTTTGTTCTACATTTTGGGAGACCTAGATTCTGATCTGCTGCTGTTCTTAACTCATCAAGTGGCCCTGGGCAGGTCACTCTCGGGGCCTCAAGCTCCTGGTCTGTAAAATGTGGAGAATGAACTCGGCCTGTGTCTCTCCCGCTGTGGAAAGCACAAAACTGGTGACGAGAAGACCAGACTTTGCAATCAGAGATGTGGCTGTGATCCACTTGGGGAGTGTGTTAAAATGCAGGGCTGGGGGGAGTGATGGGAGGGGATCTGCAGTTGTAAGAAGCTCCCAGGTGGTGATGTTGCTGGTCCTTGGACCCCACTTTGAGAAGTAGGACTGAGACGGTGATCAGACACTGTACAAATGACAGTGAACCACCCAGTGAGAAAGTCCCATTTCAACTCTTAATCAGTCAGAAGACCTCAAGGAAGATGCCATCACCCCTCCAGCCCCTGCTGTACCTCTTTTTAACAGAGGGAGCAGATTCAGGCCCAACATACACAGTTAGAATTTCATAGGGTGTTTTGTTTTCATACAGTGTTTGTTTTGATTGTTACCGTTTATGAAAAATGAGATTGGATTTTCCATTTATAGTAATGATGTCAAGTTTTTTTTTAATTCAATTTAACTTGAATTTGTTTTAAAGAAAACTATTAAGTAATAATAATCATAGCTAATACTCTTATAGTGCTGAGTACATGCTGGACACCATTCTAAGCATTTGTGTACATTAGACAATTCTAATCTTCACAACAACCCTAGAAAGCAAGGACCTTTTAGAGATGAGAAAATAGAGACACAGAGAGATCAAGTAACTTGCCCAAGTTCACACAGCTGATAAGTGGCAGAGCCAGGCTTCAAAGCAGGGCAGTCTGACTTTGGAGCTTACTACACTATTACACCTATAAACAAGAACGCAGCTGCTACCTCCTACTTCATTGCATAGTGCCTGGGGTCTTAAAAGCTTGCAAATGGCCATCTGAGGCACAACAATTGGTCTCTATTCACCTGGAGCAACAGAGGAAGAAGGAGAGTCAGGAATAGAAGAAAGATATGGAACGTGTAGCTAATTGCCTCCATAAAGAATAGCCTCCTTTGTCATAAGACCAGAAGAACTAGATGGTCTCTGGCTACTGTTACTGAACATTTTGATAAAAAATTCCATAGAAGAATCCTGATCAGTCAGGAAAAAAGGTAGAACAGAATTTCAAATTCTCAAGGTGTGAGTGTTAAGGTTGTGTGTCACTTGGCTGGGCCACGATTCTCTATGGTTTGGCAGTTATGATGTAGTTTGGCCATTGTATAATGATGTGATCACTTCCATGATGAGATTTGATATAATGTGATCATCTCCATGATGGGATCTGCTGTGAGTAGACAATCAGTTGAAAGGGAGTTTCCTTGGGGTGTGTGGCCTGTATCGAATATAATTAGACATTCTGGCAAGGCTTGTGGGCTTTTGCTCACACTGGATCCTAAAGCTGGCTCCTGTTCATCTGACCTCCAGATCTTAGGACTTGAGCTAGCAGCTTACCTGCCGCCTTGCCTGCCGATCATTGGATTCGTTGGTCTTCTTCGCAGCCTGTGAACCAGAGCCCTGCTGTCTGATTTGCCAGTCTTGGGTTTGCCAGCCCCTGAGGCTACATGAATCAGGAGAAGCCTCCAGTCTGACCCACGTTCCAGCCTCTACAACCACATGAGCCATTTCCTTAGTATAAATCTCTCTGTATATATATTTTTGGAGCCTTGGTGGTGCAGTAGTTAAGCACTCAGCTGCTAACCAAAAGGTCAGCAGTTTGAACCCACCAGCTACTCCTTGGAACCCCGATGGGGAAGTTCTTTGTCCTATAGGGTCGCTATGATTCTGAATTGACTCGACCGCAACAGGGTTTTTGTGTGTGTGTTATATACATATATTTATACGCTTTACTGGTTTTGCTTCTCTAGAGAATCCAGCCTAAAACACATGCACTCCAGACTTTCTGGAGCCATGGAGGGTGGAAACTATTGTCCTGAGATAATCTTTAAACCTTAAACCAAAAACAACCCCTGAAGTCATCTTAAAACCGATCAACAGTTTTGCTTAACTAGTAAAAAAAAAGCCTACTTTGAGCATTATACTCTTTTAAGAACTATCTATACGGAATCAAATTGACAACAGCAACTCGAAAGATTAGATACAAGCCTTAAGGGGCAGTGAGTTTATGTTAATGGTGGAGGAACAACTCAGAAAAGGAGAGTGAGAATGGTTGCACAACTCAAAGAATGTAATCATTGTCACTGAATTGCACATGTAGAAATGGTTGAACTGGTGTATGTTTTGCTGTGTATATTCTCAACAACAGCAACAAAATAAAATTTAGAGGAAAAAAAAGCATGCAGCTGGCCCTCTGACATGGCAAAACCTGTGACTGTCATATGCACATGGCCAAAGTTTGGACAATGCTTGTTCCTGTGGCAGGACGGTGTCCTTTTACCTCTCATCCTGACACCCCTAATGCCCAGACAATGCCCGGGCCTCAGAAAGGGCCAATACATGTCCCAGAAAAACTCTCCCTGGTCTGACTTGCTGAGCACAAAATTCTCAAGACAGTCCTGGCAGTGCCCTTGCCAAAGCTGAGACCACTGACCACAGGACAGGGGCCTTCATGTACTCTCAAAGCACAAAAGGTCTTCTCTAGGTATGATGAGCTGCCAGAAAACTCAACTAGCTCAGAGCCCACTTCTGAACAGGACATAGGGCAGGAGTGGCAGCTGACAGCTGGGAAGGGCAGCACTCACTGAACAAAGGCAGCACTTGGCATGACAGAGCTGCAGTTACTTATGGACTGGCTGAATTTTTATAGCACCTTTTCTCCACCTCCAGCAACCTCTCAGGAGTTGAAATAATAGGAAATCCATCCCTGTCAGGAATGCTTTCAAGAACAGTAACTGGGCTTCCTGGATGGCTGACAGGACCCAGGAAGTAGCAACAAATGCCTCTAACCAGAGTCTTGTGCTCAGCCTTGGGCCTAGCCAATGGCCACTGCCTGGGTGCCCAGCTGCTTATCTGGCCTCCCCCATCCTCTTGTCCCCCAGCTTGCCCACCAGTGTGGAACGAGCATCCCCTCACCTGGACTTGGCTCACACTGCCCCACATTCTGGAACACCGTTCCGTCTTCCCTGCCTACCTCCGCCAGCCCAGCCCACCTCCCCAAGGAATGGTGCCCCAACCACTGTACCTCCCCTCAAGCCTTAGCAACGGTCTGGACCATCATCCTGGCTGGTGAATGCCTGCAGAGCTGGCCTTGGGGCTGCAGTGAGAGGTCAGCTCTGTGAGAGGAGGAGTGTGTACTCCTGCTGATCACCACTCTGAACCTAACCACACCTTCACCGCCAGGAAGCTTTGCCGGGTCCCCTCTGTTAAATGGGGGTACCAATGCCATTTTGGGGAATTAGGCAAAGAATGAGCTCATATTTGTCTAGGATTTGAGTTCACAGTAATAATCACACCACAAGGTAAAAGCACAATTACTTTAATGAGGTTTTACTGTAACCTGAGAAAAACCTGGAGTTCACCTTGACAATGGCGGTGGTCTGATCAGCATCTTCACTGGGGAATCCCTCTCCCTAGTCTCCACCCCCACCCCTACCCTTCCATCCAGACCACCTGAATGCTTCTTCCCATACGTCTTCCCCCACTCAAGGGAGTCCCCATGCCATCTGGGACTGAACCCCCTCGGCAGTCTGGCATTGACGCTGAGGGATCTGGGTGACCTCTCCCTCTAGACGCCCCCTCCTGCAACTCCTCAACAACACTCCCACCCTCCACCCTCCGGCCGAGCTGGACTGCTTACTGTTCTCTGCAAACACCCTCATTTTCCCACCTCCATACTTCTGCTGGGGCTGTTCCACTGAGCAGAGTGTCCTCCTTTACCTTCAAGAACTCTTTCCCATCAACAACACATCACAAGGTCTTGTTTAAATGCCTTTGCTCACTTCCTCAATTAATGTAATCGCTCCCGTCCTTGAGCCCCATTGAACTTTTGCTACCTCTCTCAGGTGCCCACCCTGTTTTTTCTGAAATGTGTTTGTTTCACTTTTCCTTGAGGGCAGGAATTAGGTCCCACCGAGACCTGTGGCAGGAGTCCCTGAGTGGTGTAAACAGTTAAGCACTTGGCTACTATCTGAAATGTGGTTCAAGCCTACCCAGAGGTGCCTTGCAAGAAAGGCCTGGTGATCTGCTTCCAAAAGTCACAGCTATGAAAACCCTATGGAGTACAGTTCTACTCTGAAACACACGAGGTTGTCATGAGTCAGAATTGACTTGATGGTAAACGGTTTTGTTTTCTTTTTTAAGATGTGTGACATGTTAAAGAGGGGTAGGGCTGGCCAACAGACCCCAGTTCAAATCCCAGCACCAGACTTGCTGGTTGTGAGGACCCAGGCAAACCAGTGCAATTCAAAGAGCCTCAGTTTCCCCTTTTATGAACCAGTTGTCATCTAGTTGATTCTGACCTACAGTGAACCTATGTGTGCCAGAGTAAAACTGTGAGTGAGGTGGAAATACTGCCTCTCTCAGAGCTGCTGAGAAAACCAGATGCAATCATTCATTCTACAGATATTCCCTGAGTACTTACCATGCACCAGCACTGTTCAAGGATACAGCGGAGGGCAAGGCCAAAACCCTTGCCTTCAAGGAACTTACTCTCTAGTGTGGGGAGACCAGTAACTGAGAGAACATCAAACAGTGACAACTGCTATCAAGAAAAGAGAATGGTGTGATGTCCAGGTAACTGAGGCAGGGAGGGCACAGGGTGGTCAGCAAAGGCTTCTTGGAGGAAGTGGCATTTGGCTAAGACAAGAATGAAAAGAGCGAGCAGGGCATGTGAAGATCTGGAGAAAGAATGATTCAGGCAGAAATAACAGCAAGTACAAGGGCCTACTGGACACCCGCCAGAGCTCAGTAATCAGCTCCCTCCCCCTCTCACCTTCCCCTCCTCTGTAGCACCTTACTCAGACATACATAGCACACGGTGAATAAATGTTTGCTCAAATGAACTTGACAGAATAAAGAATCTTGGGGTTTGTCATGGATTGCATTGTGTCCCCCCAAAATATCTGTCAACTTGGCTAGGCCATGATTCCTAGTATTATTGTGTGATTGTCTACCATTTTGTCATCTGATGTGATTTTCCTATGTATTATAAATCCTGCCTTTATGATGTTAATGAGGTAGGATTAGCAGCATTTATGCCAATGAGGCAGGACTCAATCTACAAGATTAGGCTGCGTCTTAAACCAATTTCTTTTGAGGTATAAAAGAGAGAAGTGAATAGAGAGACAGGGGGACCTCACAACACCAAGAAACAAGAGCTGGGAGAAGAGTACGTTCTTTGGACCTGGGATCCCAGTGTTGAGAAGCTCCTCCACTGGGGAAGACTGATGACAAGGACCTTCCCCCAGAGCCAACAGAGAGAGAAAACCTTCCCCTGGAGCTGGCACTCTGAATTTGGACTTCTAGCCTACTAGACTGTGAGAGAATAATCTTCTCTTTGTTAATGTCATCCACTTGTGGTATTTCTGTTATGGCAGCAAGAGATGACTAAGACAGGGATAAACTGGAACACAACAAAAATATATGTCTTAGCTCCTAGGAATATATCCTAGAGAAATAAGAGTCATCACTTGAATAGACATATGCACACCTATGTTCAT
>NW_004444099.1:218933-223447 GCF_000243295.1 Trichechus manatus latirostris | reverse complement strand
AAAAAAAAAAAGGTTGAGAAGTTAGAGGGTTGATATGTTGTGGGTTTGTTAACCAATGTCATAAAACAACATGTGTACTACTGTTTCATGAGAAACTATGTGTTCTGTAAGCCTTCACCTGAAGTACAATAAAAAAAAAAAATATATGTCTTAGCAAAAGACAGTCAACCAAGATGAGGCTGATCCTAGTTAAAAGAGATCTTAAATTCAACCTCATCTTTGAGGATGATCTTTTTTTTTCAGATTTGCAATTTTTTAAAATTATTATAGATAATACATTTGCCAATTCAACATTTTTCATGTGTACAATTCAGTGACAAAAAATATAAAACACTC
Organism: Trichechus manatus latirostris; assembly: GCF_000243295.1. NCBI lineage: Eukaryota > Metazoa > Chordata > Mammalia > Sirenia > Trichechidae > Trichechus > Trichechus manatus. The sequence goes on along the minus strand of NW_004444099.1, from coordinate 223,111 downwards.
CACAAACTGCATGTCATCTTTGTGTAGGGGCCATGTTCCTCGTCTTTGTATCATTCCAATTTTAATCTATGTGCTGATAATGATTTTTGCAGCACCTGTCTCTCAGAATAAGCCATAATGTCCTCACCTCTAGAGGAAAACAAAGAAATCATTCACTGTAGTCTGTCACCACATTTACATCTTAGGGTCTGTTGGGGCGGGGGCGGGGGGGTTCTATTCTAGAATGACTGGCTTGGCCAAGCTCCGCATCATGTACCTCCCTCCCTGGCTGCCTCATCAACCAGAGCCGTGTTTACGTTTCTGGAAGTACTTGATTTTAATAAACTCCTCAGCCTCATTAAATCACCTCCCCTAGGCTGAACACTTTCATACTTGAGCGACGTAAGCTTTTGTGCCACAAAATTATCTATTCCGTTATCTCTTCTGGGACAGAACACTATTATTCTTCTGCCAGTACACACTTTTTGAACCTGCATAATTATCCGTGTGGTTTCAAAGAATATTTTTCTTTGCCTTCAAACACACTGCTTCAAGCGCTGGTGATACACAGTGCGGGAGGCAGCCTGCGGTGAGCTACTTAACCACCTGCCTCTTGGGGTGCCTGCTGGTCTGTGAAAGAAGGAGGGGAAGGATGCACTGGCTGTCAGGGACCCCAGAATTAGGTCCCAGCGAGACCTGTTGAGACAGATAGGGTTAACTGTGTGGAGGAATAAAAGAGCTGTTAAAAGATTACCACCTAAAAGTTGGGTAAACAGGAACCACATCCTGTCAACATAATATAAGGTTAGAACAACCTGTGAATTACTACTTCCTCCGTAGTGTTTTTCTAGTCCCTTCCCCCTTCTTACAGGCTCTGCATGCACAGAAGAACAAAGTGTGACTGCTGTTTTGGCCCACTGAAGGGGGCAAAGTAGTGCAGAAGATCAGTGCGCCTGTGCCATATCCCATTATAAGTGATGCGAAGGGCTGCTGAGTGGACTCCATCTTGAATATCAGCGGGTTCCATCTTGGATTCCAGATGCAGGTGCAACCTAATTAGTATGCACTACCATTCTGAAAAGTACACACCCCTTCAAAGAAATCCACTGAATATTCATTGCTCTTTTATCTCCAAGGAACCCATAAAAGCCCTAGCCTTGCTTCCCACTTCAAGTCAGTCTTTTGGAGAGGCATGAGTCCCCACTGACTCCTTTTACTTGACACACATGAAATAAACCCATTAGAGCTGAACCCAAAAATTGTCTCCTCTGTGTATTCTTATGAGACAAAGACAAGAACCCACTGAGTCCAGAGGGCCTCCATGCCCCTGGTAGTAACACTGTGGCAGGAGTCCCTGGCTGGCACAAACAGCTAAGCCACACAGGACCTCGCCCCTGTGGGGCAGTAGCACCTCTGCAGAAATCTCCATTTCACCTCTACTCCCATATTTCCAGTCCCCTGCCATGCACTTCCTCGTGGGTGTCCCTTGGGGCCTCAACTCATCAGAATCCCCCTATCCACCCCTAATGGCCCAGACTTCCCTATTTCTGTCAGGGCATGAACAGGTTTCAAACCTGCAGTCACTGGCCCTCTGCAACACCCCCTACAACTGATCAGTCTCCCAAGCCCCATCCGCAGCCTCCCCTACCTTGCGTTTCTTCTCCCACTGGCACCTCCTCACGACAAGGCCACACCAGCACAGGCTCTGACACATGGAACTGCCCATCTGCTTCTTCCTGGTTTCTCTACAGTGGGTCTGACAGCTATGCTACACCCAGCAGTGCTCTCTCTAAACCCAGCCCAGATCACATCACTTCCCAGCTCAGACATTGACAGGGACTCCCCATGGCCTCCCAGAACAAGGACAGCAGAGGGAGCGCACATACCCACTTCACTTATTAAACTCAGCCAGCTGGCCACACTGGATGCCAAGTGTTTAAAGATACATATTTTCCCTAAAGCATGGGTTTGCTACCTATAAGCCAGTGACTTCATCTGATTCCCAAACAAACAAACAAAAAAAAAAAAAACAGTCTATCCCAACGCTAATGGTCCCTAGGTGGCACAAGTAGTTTGCACTTGACTATTAACCTGAAGACTGGTGGTTCAAACCTACCAGCAAAGGCAGGGCCAAGATGGTGGAGTAGTCAGATGCTTCTGGTGGATACTCTTACAACAAAGACCCAAAAAAACAAGTGATTCGATTAAATATGGCAATCTGGGAGCCATGAACATCAAAGGCAGAGTTGAGGAACTGGACTGAGTAGCAGGGGAGGGAGAGACAGTTTGGAAGCAGGGAGGAGATGCCAGACCTGACCCGGCAAGAGCTTAAGCCCTTCAGGCCTGAGTAGCTCATGGGTGAGCAGTGAGGCAGGCAAGAGGCGGTGTTCAGGAGGTGCGTTTTCTGTACTGGGAGAGACCCAGCGGCAGAGAGTCTACACAGCCACCCAGAACCATTGAGAAACAGCCCTCATCAGTGAAAGATAAGTACTTGGCATACAGCTTACCGTGCGGATCAAAAACACTCCCCTTAGGGAAAAACTTCTCTCCCATTTACCTCTCCGCACCCTGCTCTACACTGGGTCCTGGACAGGCTTCAGCAATTGCCAAGTCCCCTGGGCCAGAAGTAGGATCCGTCGCACACCCAGAGCCATTCTCCCTGCCTTAGAGAGTGAACAAATTAACAAACGGGGAAAAATAAACTGCTGTCTCCCATAGGCCAGGAACCAACGCTAGGCACAGCTCTTTTGCCTAGGCACAGGTATAAGGGATCCACGGACTTTGAGTGCCTTTCCCCCTGCATAGACTTGTGTGGGCCTATCTCAACAGCGTAGGCCCTCATTACCATAGTACAACAGGGTATATACCAGAACTCTAACTTCAACTGTTTCAGCTGTGAAGTGGCAGGTTCTTGACATTTGACACTTCTCTGCCCATTAAACAGGGGCCTGAGGACTGGTGGCTCTACATATGCCACCTAGCCACCTGCGATAGGAGCCTATGAATAAGAGGTGCCCCCTAGTCCTTACAGCCAACAGCATTAGGTACTCAAAGTCTGGCTGCAAAACCCACCGACCTACGCGCTCTAGGCAACAAGGACACATCTTCCTCCTGGACACTTGGGGGTGGCTGTCGGCCCCCTGCCATGCTCAGAGTGTGTCCCCCTGCTGCAGTCAGATGCCTGTGCCTACACCAATCACCCACGCATGTCTAGAACTGTAAGCTAGAGCCTACACCACACACCTGGTGGCTATCTACCTGGGCCCCTGAGCTGAATCCATACAGGAGGAGTGGGCGGACTCCTGAGCTCACATACTTAGTAACAGATCTAACCACCTGGTGACAGGACATTAAAGCTTAAAAGGTGCCAATAATCAAACTAGCTCATACAAGCAGCCTATCTGAGCATATCAAAACAAAACAAGAAGCTAGGACACAGTAAGAAAACATAAAATAAATAAATATAATAACTTATTGATGGCTGGGAAACAACAGTCAATATCAAATCACATAAAGAGGCAATCCATGATGGCTTCAGCAAGCTCCCAAAATGAAGAATCTAGAAATTTTCCAGAGGAGGAAAATTTCTTGGAATTACAAGTCCAAATACAAAAAATTACTACATAGAACTCTTCAAGAAATTAGGAAGGAAATGAAGCAAAACACAGAACACACAATAGAGGAAATTCAAAAGATTAGAGAAGAGCATAATGACAAATTTAACGGGCTGCAAGAATCCATAGAGAGACAGCAATCAGAAATCCAGAAGATAAACAATAAAATGTCAGAATTAGACAAGACAATACAAAGTCATAGGAGCAGAATTGAGGCAACGAAAGTTAGAATTAGTGAGATTGAAAATAAAGCACTTGACAACAACTTATTTGAGGAAAAATCAGATAAAAGGATTTTTAAAAATGAAGAAACTCTAAGAATTATGTGGGACTCTATGAAGAGGAATAACCTACAACTGATTGGAGTACCAGAACAGGGAAGGATAACAGAAAATACAGAGAGAACTGTCGAAGATTTGTTGGCAGAAAACTTCCCTGATATGGTGAAAGATGACAAGATATCTATCCAAGATGCTCATCAAACCCCACGTAAGGCAGATCCCAAAAGAAAGCTACCAACACATATTATAATCAAACTTGCCAAAAAAAGATAAAGAGAGAATTTTGAGAGCAGCTAGTGATAAA